>NW_025727576.1:0-335633 GCF_021461385.2 Schistocerca piceifrons | reverse complement strand
TAAATACAAAAGGCACAATGCCGACTTAAGTACATGACGACCGACTCTTCTTATTGACAACGATTTGAACCATTCCTGTGACACTAGTTATAGATTCCGATGCTTCACTTCCGGTTTACTGTATCCCTCTGACCATCTTATTGACGATGTCACATAGAAATTGCATCGGGATTAAATACAAAAGGCACAATGCCGACTTAAGTACATGAAGACTGACTCTTCTTACTGTCTATGTTTGAACCATTTCTGTGACACTAGTTATAGATTCCGAAGCTTCACTTCAGGTTTACTGTTTCCCTTGTACTTTCTTATTGACGATGAAACACAGAAATTGCATCGGAATTAAATACAAAAGGCACAATGCCGACTTGAGTACATGAAGACCGACTCTTCTTATTGTCAAGATTTGAACCATTCCTGTGACACTAGTTATAGATTCCGATGCTTCACTTCAGGTATACTGTATCCCTTGGACATTCTTATTGACGATGAAACACAGAAATTGCATCGGAATTAAATATAAAAGGCACAATGCCGACTTAAGGATAAGAAGACTAACTCTCTTTACTGACTTTGTTTTGAACCATTAGTGTGACATTAGTTATAGATTCCGATGCTTCACTTCCGCTTTACTGTATCGCTTGGACCTTCTTGTTTACGATGAAACACAGAAATTGAATCGGAATTAAATACAAAAGGCACAGTGCCGATTTAAGTACATGAAGACCGACTCTTCTTACTGACAATGATTTGAACCATTCCTGTGACACTAGTTATAGATTCCGAAGTTTCACTTCAGGTTTACTGAATCCCTTCGACATTCTTATTGACGATGAAACACAAAATTGCATCGGAATTAAATACAAAAGGCACAATGCCGACTTATGGATAAGAAGACTGACTCTTCTTACTGATTATGCTTTGAACCATTCCTGCGACATTAGTTATAGATTCCGGTGCTTCACTTCCGGTTTACTGTATCCCTCTGACCATCTTATTGACGATGTCACACAGAAATTGCATCGGGATTAAATACAAAAGGCACATTGCCGACTTAAGTACATGAAGACCGACTCTTCCCACTCTCTATGTTTAAACCATTCCTGTGACACTAGTTATAGATTCCGATGCTTCACTTCAGGTTTACTGTATCCCACTGACATTGTTATTGGCGGTGAATCACAGAAATTGCATCGGAATTCAATACGAAAGGCACAATGCCGAATTAAGTACAAGAAGATTGACTCTTCTTCCTGACTATGTTTGAACCATTCCTGTGACACTAGTTATAGATTCCGATGCTTCACTTCAGGTTTACTGTATCCCTCTGACCGTCTTATTGACGACGAAACACAGAAATTGCATCGGTATTAAATAGAAAAGGCATAATAACGACTTAAGTTCAAGAAGACTGACTCTTCCTACTGTCTATGTTTTGAACCTATCCTGTGACACTAGTTGTAGATTCCGATGCTTCACTTCAGGTTTACTATATCCCTTGGACCTTCTTATTGACGATGAAACACAGAAATTGCGTCGCATTTAAATACAAAAGGCACAATGCCGACTTAAGTACATGAAGACCGACTCTTCTTATTGACAATGATTTGAACCATTCCTGTGACACTAGTTACAGATTCCGATGCTTCACTTCAGATTTACAGTATCTCTTGGACATTCTTATTGACGATGAAACACAGAAATTACATCGGAATTAAATACAAAAGGCACAATGCCGACTTAAGGACAAGAAGACTGACTCTTCTTACTGACTATGTTTTGACCCATTACTGTGACACTAGTTATCGATTCCGATGCTTCACTTCCGGTTTACTGTATCCCTCTGACCTTCTTATTGACGATGAAACACAGAAATTGCATCGGTTTTAAATAGGAAAGGAACAATGCCGACTTAAGTACAAGAAGACTGACTCTTCTTACTGTCTATGTTTTGAACCAATCCTGTGACACTAGTTGTAGATTGCGATGCCTCACTTCAGGTTTACTGTATCCCTTGGATCTTCTTATTGATGATGAAACACAGATATTGCATCGGAATTAAACACAAAAAGCATTATGCCGACTTAAGTACATAAACACTGACTCTTCCTACAGTCTAAGTTTTGAACCATTCCTGTGACACTAGTTATAGATTCCGATGCATCACTTCAGGTTTACTGTATCCCTTCTACTTTCTTATTGACGATAAAACACAGAAATTGCATCGGAATTAAACACAATAGGCACAATGCCGACTTATGTACATGAAGACCGACTCTTCTTATTGACAATGATTTGAACCATTCCTGTGACACTAGTTATAGATTCCGATGCTTCACTTCCGGTTTACTGTATCCCTCTGACCATCTTATTGACGATGTCACACAGAAATTGCATCGGAATTAAATACAAAAGGGACAATGCCGACTTAAGTACAAGAAGACAGAGACTTCTTACTGTCAATGTTTTGAACCATTACTGTGACTCTAGTTATAGATTCCGATGCTTCACTCCAGGTTTACTGTATCCCTTGGACCTTCTTATTGACGATGAAACACAGAAATTGCATCGGAATTATATGCAAAAGGCACAATGCCGACTTAAGGGCAAGAAGACTCACTCTTCTTACTGACTATGTTTCAACCATTCCTGTGACACTAGTTATAGGTTCCGATGCTTCACTTCCGGTTTACTGTATCCCTCTGACCTTCTTATTGACGATGATACACAGAAATTGTATCGGAATTAAATACAAAAGGCACAATGCCGACTTAAGTACAAGAAGACAGACTCTTCTTACTGACTATGTTTTGACCCATTACTGTGACACTAGTTATAGATTCCGATGCTTCACTTCCGGTTTACTGTATCCCTCTGACCTTCTTATTGTCGATGAAACACAGAAATTGCATCGGTTTTAAATAGGAAAGGAACAATGCCGACTTAAGTACAAGAAGACTGACTCTTCTTACTGTCTATGTTTTGAACCAATCCTGTGACACTAGTTGTAGATTGCGATGCCTCACTTCAGGTTTACTGTATCCCTTGGATCTTCTTATTGATGATGAAACACAGATATTGCATCGGAATTAAACACAAAAGGCATTAAGCCGACTTAAGTACATAAACACTGACTCTTCCTACAGTCTAAGTTTTGAACCATTCCTGTGACACTAGTTATAGATTCCGATGCATCACTTCAGGTTTACTGTATCCCTTCTACTTTCTTATTGACGATGAAACACAGAAATTGCATCGGAATTAAACACAATAGGCACAATGCCGACTTATGTACATGAAGACCGACTCTTCTTATTGACAATGATTTGAACCATTCCTGTGACACTAGTTATAGATTCCGATGCTTCACTTCCGGTTTACTGTATCCCTCTGACCATCTTATTGACGATGTCACACAGAAATTGCATCGGAATTAAATACAAAAGGGACAATGCCGACTTAAGTACAAGAAGACAGAGACTTCTTACTGTCAATGTTTTGAACCATTACTGTGACTCTAGTTATAGGTTCCGATGCTTCACTCCAGGTTTACTGTATCCCTTGGACCTTCTTATTGACGATGAAACACAGAAATTGCATCGGAATTGTATACAAATGGCACAATGCCGACTTAAGGACAAGAAGACTTACTCTTCTTACTGACTATGTTTCAACCATTCCTGTGACACTAGTTATAGGTTCCGATGCTTCACTTCCGGTTTACTGTATCCCTCTGACCTTCTTATTGACGATGATACACAGAAATTGTATAGGAATTAAATACAAAAGGCACAATGCCGACTTAAGTACAAGAAGACAGACTCTTCTTACTGTCTATGTATGAACCATTCCTGTGACACTAGTTATAGATTCCGATGCTTCACTTCAGGATTACTGTATCCCTCTGACCTTCTTATTGACGGTGAAGCACAGAAATTGCATCGGAATTACATACGAAACGCACAATGCCCAATTAAGTACAAGAAGACTTAAACTTCTTACTGACTATGTTTTTAAACATTCCTGTGACACTAGTTATAGATTCCGATGCTTCACTTCAGGTTTACTGTTTCCCTTCTACTTTCTTATTGACGATGAAACACAGAAATTGCATCGGAATTAAATACAAAAGGCACAATGCCGACTTAAGTACAAAAACACTGACTCTTCCTACTGTCTATGTTTTGAACCATTCCTGTGACACTAGTTATAGATTCCGATGCTTCACTTCAGGTTTACTGTATTGCTTCTACTTTCTTATTGACGATGAAACACAGAAATTGCATCGGAATTAAATACAAAATGCACAAAGCCGACTTAAGTACATGAAGACCGACTCTTGTTATTGATAATGATTTTAACCATTCCTGTGACACTAGTTATAGATTCCGATGCTCCACATCAGGTTTACTGTATCCCTTGGACATTCTTATTGACGATGAAACACAGAAAATGCATCGGAATTATATATAAAAGGCACAATGCCGACTTAAGGATAAGAAGACTGACTTCTCTTACTGACATTGTTTTGAACCATTGGTGTGACACTAGTTATAGATTCCGATGCTTCACTTCCGGTTTACTGTATCCCTCTGACCATCTTATTGACGATGTCACACAGAAATTGCATAGGGATTAAATACAAAAGGCACAATGCCGAATTAAGTACAAGAAGACTGACTCTTCTTCCTGACTATGTTTTGAACCATTCCTGTGACACTAGTTATAGATTCTGATGCTTAACTTCAGGTTTACTGTATCGCTTGGACCTTCTTATTGACGATGAAACACAGAAATTGCATCGGAATTAAATACAAAAGGCACAATGCCGGCTTAAGTACATGAAAACCGACTCTTCCTTGACTATGATTTGAACCATTCCTGTGGCACTAGTTATAGATTCCGATGCCTCACTTTAGGTTTACTGTATCCCTTGGACCTTCTTATTGACGATGAAACACAGATATTGCATCGGAATTAAATACAAAAGGCACAATGCCGACTTAAGTATAAGAAGGCTGACTCTTCCTACTGTCTATGTTTTGAACCATTCCTGTGACACTAGTTATAGATTCTGATGCTTCACTTCAGGTTTACTGTATCGCTTGGACCTTCTTATTGCCGATGAAACACAGAAATTGCATCGGAATTAAATACAAAAGGCACAATGCCGTCTTAAGTACATGAAGACCGACTCTTCCTACTGACTATGATTTGAATCATTCCTGTGGCACTAGTTATAGATTCCGATGCCTCACTTTAGGTTTACTGTATCCCTTGGACCTTCTTATTGACGATGAAACACAGAAATTGCTAAGGAATTAAATACAAAAGGCACAATGCCGACTTAAGTATAAGAAGACTGACTCTTCCTACTGTCTATGCTTTGATCCATTTCTGTGACACTAGTTATAGAGTCCGATGCTTCACTTCAGGTTTACTGTATCCCTTGGACCTTCTTATTGACGATGAATCACAGAAATTGCATCGGAATTAAATACAAGAGGCACAATGCCGACTTAAGTACAAGAAGAGTGACTCTTCTTACTGTCTATACTTTGAACCATTCCAGTGACACTAGTTATAGATTCCGATGCTTCACATCAGGATTAATGTATCCCTTGGACCTTCTTATTGACGATGAAACACAAAAATTGCATCGGAGTTAAACACAAAAGGCACAATGCCGACTTATGTACAAGAGAATTGACTCTTCTTACTGTGTATGTTTTGAACCAATACTGTGACTCTAGTTATATATTCCCATGCTTCACTCCAGGTGTACTGTATCACTTGGACCTTCTTATTGACGATGAAACACAGAAATTGCATCGGAATTAAATACAAAAGGCACAATGCCGACATAAGGACAAGAAGCCTGAACCTTCTTACTGTCTATGTTTGAACCATTCCTGTGACACTAGTGATAGATTCCAATGCTTCACTTCAGGTTTACTGTATCCCTCTGACCTTCTTATTGACGGTGAAGCACAGAAATTGCATCGGAATTAAATACAAAAGGCACAATGCCGACTTAAGTACAAGAAGACTGTCTCTTCTTCCTGACTATGCTTTGAACCATTCCTGAGACACTAGTTATGGATTTCGATGCTTCACATCATGTTTACTGTATCAGTGTGACCTTCTTATTGACGAAGAAACACAGAAATAGCATCGGAATTAAATACAAAAGGCACAATGGCGACTTAAGTACAAGAAGACTGACTCTTCCTACTGTCTATGTTTTGAACCATTCCTGTGACACTAGTTTTAGATTCCGATGCTTCACTTCGGGTTTACTGTATCCCTCTGACCTTCTTATTGACGATGAAACACAGAAATTGCATCGGAATTAAATACGACAGGCACAATGCCCAATTAAGTTCAAGATGACTTACTCTTCTTACTGACTATGCTTTGAATCATTTCTGTGACACTAGTTATAGATTCCGATACTTCACTTCAGGTTTACTGTATCCCTCTGACCTTCTTATTGACGATGAAACACACAAATTGCATCGGAATTAAATATAAAAGGCACAATGCCGACTTAAGGATAAGAAGACTGACTCTTCTTACTGACTTTGTTTTGACCCATTAGTGAGACACTAGTTATAGATTCCGATGCTTCACTTCCGGTTTACTGTATCGCTTGGACCTTCTTATTGACGATGAAACACAGAAATTGCATCTGGATTAAATACAAAAGGCACAATGCCGACTTAAGTACATGAAGACCGACTCTTCTCACTGTCTATTTTTAAACCATTCCTGTGACACTAGTAATAGATTCCGATGCTTCACTTCAGGTTTACAGTATCCCTCTGACATTGTTATTGGCGGTGAATCACAGAAATTGCATCGGAATTCAATACGAAAAGCACAATGCCGAATTAAGTACAAGAAGATTGACTCTTCTTCCTGACTATGTTTTGAACCATTCCTGTGACACTAGTTATAGATTCCGATGCTTCACTTCAGGTTTACTGTATCCCTCTGACCTTATTGACGACGAAACAGAGAAATTGCATCGGTATTAAATAGAAAAGGCATAATAACGACTTAAGTTCAAGAAGACTGACTCTTCTTACTGTTCATGTTTTGAACCTATCCTGTGACACTAGTTGTAGATTCCGATGCTTCACTTCAGGTTTACTGTATCCCTGGGACCTTCTTATTGACGATGAAACACAGAAATTGCGTCGGAATTAAATACAAAAGGCACAATGCCGACTTAAGTACATGAAGACCGACTCTTCTTATTGACAATGATTTGAACCATTCCTGTGACACTAGTTATAGATTCCGATGCTTCACTTCAGGTTTACAGTATATCTTGGACATTCTTATTGACGATGAAACACAGAAATTGCATCGGAATCAAATACAAAAGGCGCAATGCCGACTTAAGGACAAGAAAACTGATTCTTCTTACTGAATTTGATTTGAACCATTACTGTGACACTATTTACAGATTCCGATGCTTGACTTCCGGTTTACTGTATCGCTTGCACCTTCTAATTGACGATGAAACACAGAAATTGCATCGGAATTATATACAAAAGGCACAATGCTGACCTAAGTACAAGAAAACTGACTCTTCCTGCTGTCTATGATTTGAACCATTCCTGTGACACTAGTTATAGATTCCGATGCTTCACTTAAGGTTTACTGTATCCCTTGGACCTTCAAATTGACGATGAAACACAGAAATTGCATCGCAATTAAATACAAAAGGCACAATGCCGACTCAGGTACATGAAGACCGACTCTTCCTACTGACTATGATTTGAACCATTCCTGTGACACTAGTTATAGATTCCGATGCTTCACTTTAGGTTTACTGTATCCCTTGGACCTTCTTATTGACGATGAAACACAGAAATTACATCGGAATTAAATACAAAAGGCACAATGCCGACTTAAGTATAAGAAGACTGACTCTACCTACTGCCTATGTTTTGATCCATTTCTGTGACACTAGTTATAGGTTCCGATGCTTCACTTCAGGTTTACTGTATCCCTTGGACCTTCTTATTGACGATGAATCACAGAAATTGCATCGGAATTAAATACAATATGCACAATGCCGACTTTAGTACAAGAAGACTGACTCTTCTTACTGTCTATATTTTGAACCATTACTGTGACTCTAGTTATAGATTCCGATGCTTCACTCCAGGTTTACTGTATCACTTGGACATTCTTATTGACGATCAAACACAGAAATTGCATCGGAATTAAATACAAAATGCACAATGCCGACTTAAGGACAAGGAGACTGACTCTTCTTACTGTCTATGTTTGAACCATTCCTGTGACACTAGTTATAGATTCCGATGCTTCACTTCAGGTTTAATGTATCCCTCTGACCATCTTATTGACGGTGAAGCACAGAAATTGCATCGGAATTAAATACGAAAACCACAATGCCCAATTAAGTACAAGAAGACTGACTCTTCTTTCTGACTATGCTTTGAACCATTCCTGTGACACTAGTTATAGATTGCGATGCTTCACTTCAGTTTTACTGTATCCCTTGGACCTTCCTATTGACGATGAAACACAGAAATTGCATCGGAATTAAATACAAAAGGCGCAATGCCGACTTAAGTACAAGAACACTGACTCTTCCTACTGTCTATGTTTTGAACCATTCCTGTGACACTAGTTATAGATTCCGATGCTTCACTTCAGGTTTACTGTATCCCTTGTACTTTCGTATTGACGATGAAACACAGAAATTGCATCGGAATTAAATACAAAAGGCACCATGCCGACTTAAGTACATGAGGACCGACTCTTCTTATTGACAATGATTTGAACCATTCCTGTGACACTAGTTATAGATTCCGATGCTTCACTACAGGTTCACTGTATCCCTTGGACATTCTTATTAACGATTAAACACAAAATTGCATCGGAATTAAATGCAACAGGCACAATGCCGACTTAAGGACAACAAGACTGACTCTTCTTACTGACTATGATTTGAACCATTCCTGTGACACTAGTTATAGATTCCGATGCTTCACTTCCGGTTTACTGTATCCCTCTGACCTTCTTATTGACGATGAAACACAGAAATTGCATCGGTTTTAAATAGAATAGGCACAATGCCGACTTAAGTACAAGAAGACTGACTCTTCTTACTGTCTATGTTTTGAACCAATCCTGTGACACTAGTTGTAGATTCCGATGCCTCACTTCATGTTTACTGTATCCCTTGGACCTTCATATTGACGATGAAACACAGATATTGCATCGGAATTAAGCACAAAAGGCACAATGCCGACTTAAGTACAAAAACACTGACTCTTCCTACAGTCTATGTTTTGAACCATTCCTGTGACACTAGTTATAGATTCCGATGCTTCACTTCCGGTTTACTGTATCCCTTCTACTTTCTTATTGACGATGAAACACAGAAATTGCATCGGAATTAAATACAAAAGGCACAAAGCCGACTTAAGTACATGAAGACCGACTCTTGTTATTGACAATGATTTTAACCATTCCTGTGACACTAGTTATAGATTCCGATGCTTCACTTCCGGTTTACTGTATCCCTCTGACCATCTTATTGACGATGTCACACAGAGATTGCACCGGGATTGAATACAAAAGGCACAATGCTGACTTAAGTACATGAAGACCGACTCTTCTTACTGACTATGATTTGAACCATTCCTGTGGCACTAGTTATAGATTCCGATGCCTCACTTTAGGTTTACTGTATCCCTTGGACCTTCTTATTGACGATGAAACACAGAAATTGCTAAGGAATTAAATACAAAAGGCACAATGCCGACTTAAGTACAAGAAGACTGACTCTTCTTGCTTTCTATACTTTGAACCATTCCAGTGACACTAGTTATAGATTCCGATGCTTCACTTCAGGATTAATGTATCCCTTGGACCTTCTTATTGACGATGAAACACAGAAATTGCATCGGAGTTCAACACAAAAGGCACAATGCCGACTTATGTACAAGAGAATTGACTCTTCTTACTGTGTATGTTTTGAACCAATACTGTGACTCTAGTTATATATTCCGATGCTTCACTCCAGGTGTACTGTATCCCTTGGACCTTCTTATTGACGATGAAACACAGAAATTGCATCGGAATTAAATACAAAAGGCACAATGCCGATTTAAGGACAAGTAGACTGAACCTTCTTACTGTCTATGTTTGAACCATTCCTGTGACACTAGTTATAGATTCCAATGCTTCACTTCAGGTTTACTGTATCCCGCTGACTTTCTTATTGACGGTGAAGCACAGAAATTGCATCGGAATTAAATACGAAAGGCACAATGCCCAATTAAGTACAAGAAGACTGACTCTTCTTTCTGACTATGATTTGAACCATTCCTGTGACACTAGTTATAAATTCCAATGCTTCACTTCAGGTTTACTGTATCCCTCTGACCTTCTTATTGACGATGAAACACAGAAATTGCATCAGTATTAAATAGAAAAGGCACAATGCCGACTGAAGTACAAGAAGACTGACTCTTCTTTCTGTCTATGCTTTGAACCAATCCTGTGACACTAGTTGTAGATTCAGATGCTTCACTTCAGGTTTACTGTATCCCATGGACCTTCTTATTGACGATGAAACACAGAAACTGCATCGGAATTAAATACAAAAGGCACAATGCCGACTTAAGTACAAGAAGACTGACTCTTCTTACTGTCTATGTTTTGAACCATTCCTGTGACACTAGTTATAGATTCCGAAGCTTCACTTCAGGTTTACTGTTTCCCTTGTACTTTCTTATTGACGATGAAACACAGAAATTGCATCGGAATTAAATACAAAAGGCACAATGCCGACTTAAGTACAAGAAGACTGTCACTTCTTACTGACTGTGCTTTGAACCATTCCTGTGACACTAGTTATGGATTTCGATGCTTCACATCATGTTTACTGTATCCCTGTGACCTTCTTATTGACGAAGAAACACAGAAATTGCATCGGAATTAAATACGACAGGCACAATGCCCAATTAAGTTCAAGATGACTTACTCTTCTTACTGACTATGCTTTGAATCATTTCTGTGACACTAGTTATAGATTCCGATACTTCACTTCAGGATTACTGTTTCCCTCTGACCTTCTGATTGACGATGAAACACACAAATTGCATCGGAATTAAATATAAAAGGCACAATGCCGACTTAAGGATAAGAAGACTGACTCTTCTTACTGACTTTGTTTTGACCCATTAGTGTGACACTAGTTATAGATTCCGATGCTTCACTTCCGGTTTACTGTATCGCTTGGACCTTCTTATTGACGATGAAACACAGAAATTGCATCGGAATTAAATGTAAAAGGCACAATGCCGACTTAAGTACATGAAGACCGACTCTTCTTATTGACAATGATTTGAACCATTCCTGTGACACTAGTTCTAGATTCCGATGCTTCACTTCAGGTATACTGTATCCCTTGGACATTCTTATTGACGATGAAACACAGAAATTGCGTCGGAATTAAATACGAAAGGCACAATGCCGACTTAAGGACAAGAAGACTGACTCTTCTTACTGAATTTGATTTGAACCATTACTGTGACATTATTTATAGATTCCGATGCTTCACTTCCGGTTTACTGTATCGCTTGCACCTTCTAATTGACGATGAAACACAGAAATTGCATCGGAATTAAATACAAAAGGCACAATGCTGACCTAAGTACAAGAAAACTGACTCTTCCTGCTGTCTATGATTTGAACCATTCCTGTGACACTAGTTATAGATTCCGATGCTTCACTTAAGGTTTACTGTATCCCTTGGACCTTCAAATTGACGATGAAACACAGAAATTGCATCGCAATTAAATAGAAAAAGCACAATGCCGACTCAAGTACATGAAGACCGACTCTTCCTACTGACTATGATTTGAACCATTCCTGTGACACTAGTTATAGATTCCGATGCTTCACTTTAGGTTTACTGTATCCTTTGGACCTTCTTATTGACGATGAAACACAGAAATTACATCGGAATTAAATACAAAAGGCACAATGCCGTCTTAAGTATAAGAAGACTGACTCTTCCTACTGTCTATGTTTTGATCCATTTCTGTGACACTAGTTATAGATTCCGATGCTTCACTTCAGGTTTACTGTATCCCTTGGACCTTCTTATTGACGATGAATCACAGAATTTGCATCGGAATTAAATACAAAATGCACAATGCCGACTTTAGTACAAGAAGACTGACTCTTCTTACTGTCTATACTTTGAACCATTACTGTGACTCTAGTTATAGATTCCGATGCTTCACTCCAGGTTTACTGTATCACTTGGACCTTCTTATTGACGATCAAACACAGAAATTGCATCGGAATTAAATACAAAATGCACAATGCCGACTTAAGGACAAGGAGACTGACTCTTCTTACTGTCTATGTTTGAACGATTCCTGTGACACTAGTTATAGATTCCGATGCTTCACTTCAGGTTTAATGTATCCCTCTGACCTTCTTATTGACGGTGAAGCACAGAAATTGCATCGGAATTAAATACGAAAACCACAATGCCCAATTAAGTACAAGAAGACTGACTCTTTTTTCTGACTATGCTTTGAACCATTCCTGTGACACTAGTTATAGATAGCGATGCTTCACTTCAGTTTTACTGTATCCCTTGGACCTTCTTATTGACGATGAAACACAGAAATTGCATCGGAATGAAATACAAAAGGCACAATGCCGACTTAAGTACAAGAACACTGACTCTTCCTATTGTCTATGTTTTGAACCATTCCTGTGACACTAGTTATAGATTCCGATGCTTCACTTCAGGTTTACTGTATCCCTTGTACTTTCGTATTGACGATGAAACACAGAAATTGCATCGGAATTAAATACAAAAGGCACAATGCCGACTTAAGTACATGAGGACCGACTCTTCTCATTGACAATGATTTGAACCATTCCTGTGACACTAGTTATAGATTCCGATGCTTCACTACAGGTTCACTGTATCCCTTGGACATTCTTATTGACGATGAAACACAAAATTGCATCAGAATTAAATGCATCAGGCACAATGCCGACTTAAGGACAAGAAGACTGACTCTTCTTACTGACTATGATTTGAACCATTCCTGTGACACTAGTTATAGATTCCGATGCTTCACTTCCGGTTTACTGTATCCCTCTGACCTTCTTATTGACGATGAAACACAGAAATTGCATCTGTTTTAAATAGAATAGGCACAATGCCGACTTAAGTACAAGAAGACTGACTCTTCTTACTGTCTATGTTTTGATCCAATCCTGTGACACTAGTTGTAGATTCCGATGCCTCACTTTGGGTTTACTGTATCCCTTGGACCTTCTTATTGACGATGAAACACAGAAATTGCATCGGAATTAGATACAAAAAGCACAATGCCGACTTAAGTTAAAGAGGACTGACTCTTCCTACTGTCTATGTTTTGATCCATTTCTGTGACACTAGTTATAGAGTCCGATGCTTCACCTCAGGTTTACTGTATCCCTTGGACCTTCTTATTGACGATGAATCACAGAAATTGCATCGGAATTAAATACAAGAGGCACAATGCCGACTTAAGTACAAGAAGACTGACTCTTCTTGCTGTCTATACTTTGAACCATTCCTGTGACACTAGTTATAGATTCCGATGCTTCACTTCAGGTTTAATGTATCCCTTGGACCTTCTTATTGACGATGAAACACAGAAATTGCATCGGAATTAAATACAAAAGGCACAATGCCGACTTATGTACAAGAGAATTGACTCTTCTTACTGTGTATGTTTTGAACCATTACTGTGACTCTAGTTATATATTCCGATGCTTCACTCCAGGTTTACTGTATCCCTTGGACCTTCTTATGGGCGATGAAACACAGAAATTGCATCGGAATTAAATACAAAAGGCACAATGGCGACTTAAGTACAAGAAGACTGACTCTTCCTACTGTCTATGTTTTGAACCATTCCTGTGACACTGGTTTTAGATTCCGATGCTTCACTTCAGGTTTACTGTATCCCTCTGACCTTCTTATTGACGATGAAACACAGAAATTGCATCGGAATTAAATACGACAGGCACAATGCCCAATTAAGTTCAAGATGACTTACTCTTCTTACTGACTATGTTTGAATCATTTCTGTGACACTAGTTATAGATTCCGATACTTCACTTCAGGTTTACTGTATTCCTCTGACCTTATTGACGATGAAACACACAAATTGCATCGGAATTAAATATAAAAGGCACAATGCCGACTTAAGGATAAGAAGACTGACTCTTCTTACTGATTTTGTTTTGACCCATTAGTGTGACACTAGTTATAGATTCCGATGCTTCACTTCCGGTTTACTGTATAACTTGGACTTTCTTATTGACGATGACACACAGAAATTGCATCGGAATTAAATATAAAAGGCACAATGCCGACTTAAGGATAAGAAGACTAACTCTTCTTACTGACTTTGTTTTGAACCATTAGTGTGACACTAGTTATAGATTCCGATGCTTCACTTCCGGTTTACTGTATCGCTTGGACCTTCTTGTTGACGATGAAACACAGAAATTGCATCGGATTTAAATACAAAAGGCACAATGCCGAATTAAGTACATGAAGACCTACTCTTCTTATTGACAATGATTTGAACCATTCCTGTGACACTAGTTATAGATTCCGATGCTTCACTTCAGGTTTAATGTATCCCTCTGACCTTCTTATTGACGGTGAAGCACAGAAATTGCATCGGAATTAAATACGAAAACCACAATGCCCAATTAAGTACAAGAAGACTGACTCTTCTTTCTGACTATGCTTTGAACCATTCCTGTGACACTAGTTATAGATTGCGATGCTTCACTTCAGTTTTACTGTATCCCTTGGACCTTCTTATTGACGATGAAACACAGAAATTGCATCGGAATTAAATACAAAAGGCACAATGCCGACTTAAGTACAAGAACACTGACTCTTCCTACTGTCTATGTTTTGAACCATTCCTGTGACACTAGTTATAGATTCCGATGCTTCACTTCAGGTTTACTGTATCCCTTGTACTTTCGTATTGACGATGAAACACAGAAATTGCATCGGAATTAAATACAAAAGGCACAATGCCGACTTAAGTACATGAGGACCGACTCTTCTTATTGACAATGATTTGAACCATTCCTGTGACACTAGTTATAGATTCCGATGCTTCACTTCCGGTTTACTGTATCGCTTGGACCTTCTTGTTGACGATGAAACACAGAAATTGCATCGGATTTAAATACAAAAGGCACAATGCCGACTTAAGTACATGAAGACCGACTCTTCTCACTGTCTATTTTTAAACCATTCCTGTGACACTAGTAATAGATTCCGATGCTTCACTTCAGGTTTACAGTATCCCTCTGACATTGTTATTGGCGGTGAATCACAGAAATTGCATCGGAATTCAATACGAAAAGCACAATGCCGAATTAAGTACAAGAAGATTGACTCTTCTTCCTGACTATGTTTTGAACCATTCCTGTGACACTAGTTATAGATTCCGATGCTTCACTTCAGGTTTACTGTATCCCTCTGACCTTATTGACGACGAAACAGAGAAATTGCATCGGTATTAAATAGAAAAGGCATAATAACGACTTAAGTTCAAGAAGACTGACTCTTCTTACTGTTCATGTTTTGAACCTATCCTGTGACACTAGTTGTAGATTCCGATGCTTCACTTCAGGTTTACTGTATCCCTGGGACCTTCTTATTGACGATGAAACACAGAAATTGCGTCGGAATTAAATACAAAAGGCACAATGCCGACTTAAGTACATGAAGACCGACTCTTCTTATTGACAATGATTTGAACCATTCCTGTGACACTAGTTATAGATTCCGATGCTTCACTTCAGGTTTACAGTATATCTTGGACATTCTTATTGACGATGAAACACAGAAATTGCATCGGAATCAAATACAAAAGGCGCAATGCCGACTTAAGGACAAGAAAACTGATTCTTCTTACTGAATTTGATTTGAACCATTACTGTGACACTATTTACAGATTCCGATGCTTGACTTCCGGTTTACTGTATCGCTTGCACCTTCTAATTGACGATGAAACACAGAAATTGCATCGGAATTATATACAAAAGGCACAATGCTGACCTAAGTACAAGAAAACTGACTCTTCCTGCTGTCTATGATTTGAACCATTCCTGTGACACTAGTTATAGATTCCGATGCTTCACTTAAGGTTTACTGTATCCCTTGGACCTTCAAATTGACGATGAAACACAGAAATTGCATCGCAATTAAATACAAAAGGCACAATGCCGACTCAGGTACATGAAGACCGACTCTTCCTACTGACTATGATTTGAACCATTCCTGTGACACTAGTTATAGATTCCGATGCTTCACTTTAGGTTTACTGTATCCCTTGGACCTTCTTATTGACGATGAAACACAGAAATTACATCGGAATTAAATACAAAAGGCACAATGCCGACTTAAGTATAAGAAGACTGACTCTACCTACTGCCTATGTTTTGATCCATTTCTGTGACACTAGTTATAGGTTCCGATGCTTCACTTCAGGTTTACTGTATCCCTTGGACCTTCTTATTGACGATGAATCACAGAAATTGCATCGGAATTAAATACAATATGCACAATGCCGACTTTAGTACAAGAAGACTGACTCTTCTTACTGTCTATATTTTGAACCATTACTGTGACTCTAGTTATAGATTCCGATGCTTCACTCCAGGTTTACTGTATCACTTGGACATTCTTATTGACGATCAAACACAGAAATTGCATCGGAATTAAATACAAAATGCACAATGCCGACTTAAGGACAAGGAGACTGACTCTTCTTACTGTCTATGTTTGAACCATTCCTGTGACACTAGTTATAGATTCCGATGCTTCACTTCAGGTTTAAAGTATCCCTCTGACCATCTTATTGACGGTGAAGCACAGAAATTGCATCGGAATTAAATACGAAAACCACAATGCCCAATTAAGTACAAGAAGACTGACTCTTCTTTCTGACTATGCTTTGAACCATTCCTGTGACACTAGTTATAGATTGCGATGCTTCACTTCAGTTTTACTGTATCCCTTGGACCTTCCTATTGACGATGAAACACAGAAATTGCATCGGAATTAAATACAAAAGGCGCAATGCCGACTTAAGTACAAGAACACTGACTCTTCCTACTGTCTATGTTTTGAACCATTCCTGTGACACTAGTTATAGATTCCGATGCTTCACTTCAGGTTTACTGTATCCCTTGTACTTTCGTATTGACGATGAAACACAGAAATTGCATCGGAATTAAATACAAAAGGCACCATGCCGACTTAAGTACATGAGGACCGACTCTTCTTATTGACAATGATTTGAACCATTCCTGTGACACTAGTTATAGATTCCGATGCTTCACTACAGGTTCACTGTATCCCTTGGACATTCTTATTAACGATTAAACACAAAATTGCATCGGAATTAAATGCAACAGGCACAATGCCGACTTAAGGACAACAAGACTGACTCTTCTTACTGACTATGATTTGAACCATTCCTGTGACACTAGTTATAGATTCCGATGCTTCACTTCCGGTTTACTGTATCCCTCTGACCTTCTTATTGACGATGAAACACAGAAATTGCATCGGTTTTAAATAGAATAGGCACAATGCCGACTTAAGTACAAGAAGACTGACTCTTCTTACTGTCTATGTTTTGAACCAATCCTGTGACACTAGTTGTAGATTCCGATGCCTCACTTCATGTTTACTGTATCCCTTGGACCTTCATATTGACGATGAAACACAGATATTGCATCGGAATTAAGCACAAAAGGCACAATGCCGACTTAAGTACAAAAACACTGACTCTTCCTACAGTCTATGTTTTGAACCATTCCTGTGACACTAGTTATAGATTCCGATGCTTCACTTCCGGTTTACTGTATCCCTTCTACTTTCTTATTGACGATGAAACACAGAAATTGCATCGGAATTAAATACAAAAGGCACAAAGCCGACTTAAGTACATGAAGACCGACTCTTGTTATTGACAATGATTTTAACCATTCCTGTGACACTAGTTATAGATTCCGATGCTTCACTTCCGGTTTACTGTATCCCTCTGACCATCTTATTGACGATGTCACACAGAGATTGCACCGGGATTGAATACAAAAGGCACAATGCTGACTTAAGTACATGAAGACCGACTCTTCTTACTGACTATGATTTGAACCATTCCTGTGGCACTAGTTATAGATTCCGATGCCTCACTTTAGGTTTACTGTATCCCTTGGACCTTCTTATTGACGATGAAACACAGAAATTGCTAAGGAATTAAATACAAAAGGCACAATGCCGACTTAAGTACAAGAAGACTGACTCTTCTTGCTTTCTATACTTTGAACCATTCCAGTGACACTAGTTATAGATTCCGATGCTTCACTTCAGGATTAATGTATCCCTTGGACCTTCTTATTGACGATGAAACACAGAAATTGCATCGGAGTTCAACACAAAAGGCACAATGCCGACTTATGTACAAGAGAATTGACTCTTCTTACTGTGTATGTTTTGAACCAATACTGTGACTCTAGTTATATATTCCGATGCTTCACTCCAGGTGTACTGTATCCCTTGGACCTTCTTATTGACGATGAAACACAGAAATTGCATCGGAATTAAATACAAAAGGCACAATGCCGATTTAAGGACAAGTAGACTGAACCTTCTTACTGTCTATGTTTGAACCATTCCTGTGACACTAGTTATAGATTCCAATGCTTCACTTCAGGTTTACTGTATCCCGCTGACTTTCTTATTGACGGTGAAGCACAGAAATTGCATCGGAATTAAATACGAAAGGCACAATGCCCAATTAAGTACAAGAAGACTGACTCTTCTTTCTGACTATGATTTGAACCATTCCTGTGACACTAGTTATAAATTCCAATGCTTCACTTCAGGTTTACTGTATCCCTCTGACCTTCTTATTGACGATGAAACACAGAAATTGCATCAGTATTAAATAGAAAAGGCACAATGCCGACTGAAGTACAAGAAGACTGACTCTTCTTTCTGTCTATGCTTTGAACCAATCCTGTGACACTAGTTGTAGATTCAGATGCTTCACTTCAGGTTTACTGTATCCCATGGACCTTCTTATTGACGATGAAACACAGAAACTGCATCGGAATTAAATACAAAAGGCACAATGCCGACTTAAGTACAAGAAGACTGACTCTTCTTACTGTCTATGTTTTGAACCATTCCTGTGACACTAGTTATAGATTCCGAAGCTTCACTTCAGGTTTACTGTTTCCCTTGTACTTTCTTATTGACGATGAAACACAGAAATTGCATCGGAATTAAATACAAAAGGCACAATGCCGACTTAAGTACAAGAAGACTGTCACTTCTTACTGACTATGCTTTGAACCATTCCTGTGACACTAGTTATGGATTTCGATGCTTCACATCATGTTTACTGTATCCCTGTGACCTTCTTATTGACGAAGAAACACAGAAATTGCATCGGAATTAAATACGACAGGCACAATGCCCAATTAAGTTCAAGATGACTTACTCTTCTTACTGACTATGCTTTGAATCATTTCTGTGACACTAGTTATAGATTCCGATACTTCACTTCAGGATTACTGTATCCCTCTGACCTTCTGATTGACGATGAAACACACAAATTGCATCGGAATTAAATATAAAAGGCACAATGCCGACTTAAGGATAAGAAGACTGACTCTTCTTACTGACTTTGTTTTGACCCATTAGTGTGACACTAGTTATAGATTCCGATGCTTCACTTCCGGTTTACTGTATCGCTTGGACCTTCTTATTGACGATGAAACACAGAAATTGCATCGGAATTAAATGTAAAAGGCACAATGCCGACTTAAGTACATGAAGACCGACTCTTCTTATTGACAATGATTTGAACCATTCCTGTGACACTAGTTCTAGATTCCGATGCTTCACTTCAGGTATACTGTATCCCTTGGACATTCTTATTGACGATGAAACACAGAAATTGCGTCGGAATTAAATACGAAAGGCACAATGCCGACTTAAGGACAAGAAGACTGACTCTTCTTACTGAATTTGATTTGAACCATTACTGTGACATTATTTATAGATTCCGATGCTTCACTTCCGGTTTACTGTATCGCTTGCACCTTCTAATTGACGATGAAACACAGAAATTGCATCGGAATTAAATACAAAAGGCACAATGCTGACCTAAGTACAAGAAAACTGACTCTTCCTGCTGTCTATGATTTGAACCATTCCTGTGACACTAGTTATAGATTCCGATGCTTCACTTAAGGTTTACTGTATCCCTTGGACCTTCAAATTGACGATGAAACACAGAAATTGCATCGCAATTAAATAGAAAAAGCACAATGCCGACTCAAGTACATGAATACCGACTCTTCCTACTGACTATGATTTGAACCATTCCTGTGACACTAGTTATAGATTCCGATGCTTCACTTTAGGTTTACTGTATCCTTTGGACCTTCTTATTGACGATGAAACACAGAAATTACATCGGAATTAAATACAAAAGGCACAATGCCGTCTTAAGTATAAGAAGACTGACTCTTCCTACTGTCTATGTTTTGATCCATTTCTGTGACACTAGTTATAGATTCCGATGCTTCACTTCAGGTTTACTGTATCCCTTGGACCTTCTTATTGACGATGAATCACAGAATTTGCATCGGAATTAAATACAAAATGCACAATGCCGACTTTAGTACAGGAAGACTGACTCTTCTTACTGTCTATACTTTGAACCATTACTGTGACTCTAGTTATAGATTCCGATGCTTCACTCCAGGTTTACTGTATCACTTGGACCTTCTTATTGACGATCAAACACAGAAATTGCATCGGAATTAAATACAAAATGCACAATGCCGACTTAAGGACAAGGAGACTGACTCTTCTTACTGTCTATGTTTGAACGATTCCTGTGACACTAGTTATAGATTCCGATGCTTCACTTCAGGTTTAATGTATCCCTCTGACCTTCTTATTGACGGTGAAGCACAGAAATTGCATCGGAATTAAATACGAAAACCACAATGCCCAATTAAGTACAAGAAGACTGACTCTTTTTTCTGACTATGCTTTGAACCATTCCTGTGACACTAGTTATAGATTGCGATGCTTCACTTCAGTTTTACTGTATCCCTTGGACCTTCTTATTGACGATGAAACACAGAAATTGCATCGGAATGAAATACAAAAGGCACAATGCCGACTTAAGTACAAGAACACTGACTCTTCCTATTGTCTATGTTTTGAACCATTCCTGTGACACTAGTTATAGATTCCGATGCTTCACTTCAGGTTTACTGTATCCCTTGTACTTTCGTATTGACGATGAAACACAGAAATTGCATCGGAATTAAATACAAAAGGCACAATGCCGACTTAAGTACATGAGGACCGACTCTTCTCATTGACAATGATTTGAACCATTCCTGTGACACTAGTTATAGATTCCGATGCTTCACTACAGGTTCACTGTATCCCTTGGACATTCTTATTGACGATGAAACACAAAATTGCATCAGAATTAAATGCATCAGGCACAATGCCGACTTAAGGACAAGAAGACTGACTCTTCTTACTGACTATGATTTGAACCATTCCTGTGACACTAGTTATAGATTCCGATGCTTCACTTCCGGTTTACTGTATCCCTCTGACCTTCTTATTGACGATGAAACACAGAAATTGCATCTGTTTTAAATAGAATAGGCACAATGCCGACTTAAGTACAAGAAGACTGACTCTTCTTACTGTCTATGTTTTGATCCAATCCTGTGACACTAGTTGTAGATTCCGATGCCTCACTTTGGGTTTACTGTATCCCTTGGACCTTCTTATTGACGATGAAACACAGAAATTGCATCGGAATTAGATACAAAAAGCACAATGCCGACTTAAGTTAAAGAGGACTGACTCTTCCTACTGTCTATGTTTTGATCCATTTCTGTGACACTAGTTATAGAGTCCGATGCTTCACCTCAGGTTTACTGTATCCCTTGGACCTTCTTATTGACGATGAATCACAGAAATTGCATCGGAATTAAATACAAGAGGCACAATGCCGACTTAAGTACAAGAAGACTGACTCTTCTTGCTGTCTATACTTTGAACCATTCCTGTGACACTAGTTATAGATTCCGATGCTTCACTTCAGGTTTAATGTATCCCTTGGACCTTCTTATTGACGATGAAACACAGAAATTGCATCGGAATTAAATACAAAAGGCACAATGCCGACTTATGTACAAGAGAATTGACTCTTCTTACTGTGTATGTTTTGAACCATTACTGTGACTCTAGTTATATATTCCGATGCTTCACTCCAGGTTTACTGTATCCCTTGGACCTTCTTATGGGCGATGAAACACAGAAATTGCATCGGAATTAAATACAAAAGGCACAATGGCGACTTAAGTACAAGAAGACTGACTCTTCCTACTGTCTATGTTTTGAACCATTCCTGTGACACTGGTTTTAGATTCCGATGCTT
Organism: Schistocerca piceifrons; assembly: GCF_021461385.2. NCBI lineage: Eukaryota > Metazoa > Arthropoda > Insecta > Orthoptera > Acrididae > Schistocerca > Schistocerca piceifrons. The sequence goes on along the minus strand of NW_025727576.1, from coordinate 313,029 downwards.
CACTTCAGGTTTACTGTATCCCTCTGACCTTCTTATTGACGATGAAACACAGAAATTGCATCGGAATTAAATACGACAGGCACAATGCCCAATTAAGTTCAAGATGACTTACTCTTCTTACTGACTATGTTTGAATCATTTCTGTGACACTAGTTATAGATTCCGATACTTCACTTCAGGTTTACTGTATTCCTCTGACCTTATTGACGATGAAACACACAAATTGCATCGGAATTAAATATAAAAGGCACAATGCCGACTTAAGGATAAGAAGACTGACTCTTCTTACTGATTTTGTTTTGACCCATTAGTGTGACACTAGTTATAGATTCCGATGCTTCACTTCCGGTTTACTGTATAACTTGGACTTTCTTATTGACGATGACACACAGAAATTGCATCGGAATTAAATATAAAAGGCACAATGCCGACTTAAGGATAAGAAGACTAACTCTTCTTACTGACTTTGTTTTGAACCATTAGTGTGACACTAGTTATAGATTCCGATGCTTCACTTCCGGTTTACTGTATCGCTTGGACCTTCTTGTTGACGATGAAACACAGAAATTGCATCGGATTTAAATACAAAAGGCACAATGCCGAATTAAGTACATGAAGACCTACTCTTCTTATTGACAATGATTTGAACCATTCCTGTGACACTAGTTATAGATTCCGATGCTTCACTTCAGGTTTAATGTATCCCTCTGACCTTCTTATTGACGGTGAAGCACAGAAATTGCATCGGAATTAAATACGAAAACCACAATGCCCAATTAAGTACAAGAAGACTGACTCTTCTTTCTGACTATGCTTTGAACCATTCCTGTGACACTAGTTATAGATTGCGATGCTTCACTTCAGTTTTACTGTATCCCTTGGACCTTCTTATTGACGATGAAACACAGAAATTGCATCGGAATTAAATACAAAAGGCACAATGCCGACTTAAGTACAAGAACACTGACTCTTCCTACTGTCTATGTTTTGAACCATTCCTGTGACACTAGTTATAGATTCCGATGCTTCACTTCAGGTTTACTGTATCCCTTGTACTTTCGTATTGACGATGAAACACAGAAATTGCATCGGAATTAAATACAAAAGGCACAATGCCGACTTAAGTACATGAGGACCGACTCTTCTTATTGACAATGATTTGAACCATTCCTGTGACACTAGTTATAGATTCCGATGCTTCACTACAGGTTCACTGTATCCCTTGGACATTCTTATTGACGATGAAACACAAAATTGCATCAGAATTAAATGCATCAGGCACAATGCCGACTTAAGGACAAGAAGACTGACTCTTCTTACTGACTATGATTTGAACCATTCCTGTGACACTAGTTATAGATTCCGATGCTTCACTTCCGGTTTACTGTATCCCTCTGACCTTCTTATTGACGATGAAACACAGAAATTGCATCGGTTTTAAATAGAATAGGCACAATGCCGACTTAAGTACAAGAAGACTGACTCTTCTTACTGTCTATGTTTTGATCCAATCCTGTGACACTAGTTGTAGATTCCGATGCCTCACTTCAGGTTTACTGTATCCCTTGGACCTTCATATTGACGATGAAACACAGATATTGCATCGGAATTAAGCATAAAAGGCACAATGCCGACTTAAGTACAAAAACACTGACTCTTCCTACTGTCTATGTTTTGAACCATTCCTGTGACACTAGTTATGGATTCCGATGCTTCACTTCAGGTTTACTGTATCCCTTCTACTTTCTTATTGACGATGAAACACAAAATTGCATCAGAATTAAATGCATCAGGCACAATGCCGACTTAAGGACAAGAAGACCGACTCTTGTTATTGACAATGATTTTAACCATTCCTGTGACACTAGTTATAGATTCCGATGCTTCACTTCCGGTTTACTGTATCCCTCTGACCATCTTATTGACGATGTCACACAGAAATTGCACCGGGATTGAATACAAAAGGCACAATGCTGACTTAAGTACATGAAGACCGACTCTTCTTACTGACTATGATTTGAACCATTCCTGTGGCACTAGTTATAGATTCCGATGCCTCACTTTAGGTTTACTGTATCCCTTGGACCTTCTTATTGACGATGAAACACAGAAATTGCATCGGAATTAGATACAAAAAGCACAGTGCCGACTTAAGTATAAGAGGACTGACTCTTCCTACTGTCTATGTTTTGATCCATTTCTGTGACACTAGTTATAGAGTCCGATGCTTCACCTCAGGTTTACTGTATCCCTTGGACCTTCTTATTGACGATGAATCACAGAAATTGCATCGGAATTAAATACAAGAGGCACAATGCCGACTTAAGTACAAGAAGACTGTCTCTTCTTACCGTCTATACTTTGAACCATTCCTGTGACACTAGTTATAGATTCCGATGCTTCACTTCAGGTTTAATGTATCCCTTGGACCTTCTTATTGACGATGAAACACAGAAATTGCATCGGAATTAAATACAAAAGGCACAATGCCGACTTATGTACAAGAGAATTGACTCTTCTTACTGTGTATGTTTTGAACCATTACTGTGACTCTAGTTATATATTCCGATGCTTCACTCCAGGTTTACTGTATCCCTTGGACCTTCTTATGGGCGATGAAACACAGAAATTGCATCGGAATTAAATACAAAAGGCACAATGGCGACTTAAGTACAAGAAGACTGACTCTTCCTACTGTCTACGTTTTGAACCATTCCTGTGACACTGGTTTTAGATTCCGATGCTTCACTTCAGGTTTACTGTATCCCTCTGACCTTCTTATTGACGATGAAACACAGAAATTGCATCGGAATTAAATACGACAGGCACAATGCCCAATTAAGTTCAAGATAACTTACTCTTCTTACTGACTATGCTTTGAATCATTTCTGTGACACTAGTTATAGATTCCGATACTTCACTTCAGGTTTACTGTATCCCTCTGACCTTCTTATTGACGATGAAACACACAAATTGCATCGGAATTAAATATAAAAGGCACAATGCCGACTTAAGGATAAGAAGACTGACTCTTCTTACTGACTTTGTTTTGACCCATTAGTGTGACACTAGTTATAGATTCCGATGCTTCACTTCCGGTTTACTGTATAACTTGGACTTTCTTATTGACGATGACACACAGAAATTGCATCGGAATTAAATCCAAAGGCACAATGCCGACTTAAGTATATGAAGACCGACTCTTCTTATTGACAATGATTTGAACCATTCCTGTGACACTAGTTATAGATTCCGATGCTTCACTTCAGGTATACTGTATCCCTTGGACATTCTTATTGACGATGAAACACAGAAATTGCATCGGAATTAAATATAAAAGGCACAATGCCGACTTAAGGATAAGAAGACTAACTCTTCTTACTGACTTTGTTTTGAACCATTAGTGTGACACTAGTTATAGATTCCGATGCTTCACTTCCGGTTTACTGTATCGCTTGGACCTTCTTGTTGACGATGAAACACAGATATTGCATCGGAATTAAATACAAAAGGCACAATGCCGACATAAGGACAAGAAGCCTGAACCTTCTTACTGTCTATGTTTGAACCATTCCTGTGACACTAGTGATAGATTCCAATGCTTCACTTCAGGTTTACTGTATCCCTCTGACCTTCTTATTGACGGTGAAGCACAGAAATTGCATCGGAATTAAATACAAAAGGCACAATGCCGACTTAAGTACAAGAAGACTGTCTCTTCTTCCTGACTATGCTTTGAACCATTCCTGAGACACTAGTTATGGATTTCGATGCTTCACATCATGTTTACTGTATCAGTGTGACCTTCTTATTGACGAAGAAACACAGAAATAGCATCGGAATTAAATACAAAAGGCACAATGGCGACTTAAGTACAAGAAGACTGACTCTTCCTACTGTCTATGTTTTGAACCATTCCTGTGACACTAGTTTTAGATTCCGATGCTTCACTTCGGGTTTACTGTATCCCTCTGACCTTCGTATTGACGATGAAACACAGAAATTGCATCGGAATTAAATACGACAGGCACAATGCCCAATTAAGTTCAAGATGACTTACTCTTCTTACTGACTATGCTTTGAATCATTTCTGTGACACTAGTTATAGATTCCGATACTTCACTTCAGGTTTACTGTATCCCTCTGACCTTCTTATTGACGATGAAACACACAAATTGCATCGGAATTAAATATAAAAGGCACAATGCCGACTTAAGGATAAGAAGACTGACTCTTCTTACTGACTTTGTTTTGACCCATTAGTGTGACACTAGTTATAGATTCCGATGCTTCACTTCCGGTTTACTGTATCGCTTGGACCTTCTTATTGACGATGAAACACAGAAATTGCATCTGGATTAAATACAAAAGGCACAATGCCGACTTAAGTACATGAAGACCGACTCTTCTCACTGTCTATTTTTAAACCATTCCTGTGACGCTAGTAATAGATTCCGATGCTTCACTTCAGGTTTACAGTATCCCTCTGACATTGTTATTGGCGGTGAATCACAGAAATTGCATCGGAATTCAATACGAAAAGCACAATGCCGAATTAAGTACAAGAAGATTGACTCTTCTTCCTGACTATGTTTTGAACCATTCCTGTGACACTAGTTATAGATTCCGATGCTTCACTTCAGGTTTACTGTATCCCTCTGACCTTATTGACGACGAAACAGAGAAATTGCATCGGTATTAAATAGAAAAGGCATAATAACGACTTAAGTTCAAGAAGACTGACTCTTCTTACTGTTCATGTTTTGAACCTATCCTGTGACACTAGTTGTAGATTCCGATGCTTCACTTCAGGTTTACTGTATCCCTGGGACCTTCTTATTGACGATGAAACACAGAAATTGCGTCGGAATTAAATACAAAAGGCACAATGCCGACTTAAGTACATGAAGACCGACTCTTCTTATTGACAATGATTTGAACCATTATTGTGACACTAGTTATAGATTCCGATGCTTCACTTCAGGTTTACAGTATATCTTGGACATTCTTATTGACGATGAAACACAGAAATTGCATCGGAATCAAATACAAAAGGCGCAATGCCGACTTAAGGACAAGAAAACTGACTATTCTTACTGAATTTGATTTGAACCATTACTGTGACACTATTTACAGATTCCGATGCTTGACTTCCGGTTTACTGTATCGCTTGCACCTTCTAATTGACGATGAAACACAGAAATTGCATCGGAATTATATACAAAAGGCACAATGCTGACCTAAGTACAAGAAAACTGACTCTTCCTGCTGTCTATGATTTGAACCATTCCTGTGACACTAGTTATAGATTCCGATGCTTCACTTAAGGTTTACTGTATCCCTTGGACCTTCAAATTGACGATGAAACACAGAAATTGCATCGCAATTAAATACAAAAGGCACAATGCCGACTCAAGTACATGAAGACCGACTCTTCCTACTGACTATGATTTGAACCATTCCTGTGACACTAGTTATAGATTCCGATGCTTCACTTTAGGTTTACTATATCCCTTGGACCTTCTTATTGACGATGAAACACAGAAATTACATCGGAATTAAATACAAAAGGCACAATGCCGACTTAAGTATAAGAAGACTGACTCTACCTACTGCCTATGTTTTGAACCATTTCTGTGACACTAGTTATAGGTTCCGATGCTTCACTTCAGGTTTACTGTATCCCTTGGACCTTCTTATTGACGATGAATCACAGAAATTGCATCGGAATTAAATACAATATGCACAATGCCGACTTTAGTACAAGAAGACTGACTCTTCTTACTGTCTATATTTTGAACCATTACTGTGACTCTAGTTATAGATTCCGATGCTTCACTCCAGGTTTACTGTATCACTTGGACATTCTTATTGACGATCAAACACAGAAATTGCATCGGAATTAAATACAAAATGCACAATGCCGACTTAAGGACAAGGAGACTGACTCTTCTTACTGTCTATGTTTGAACCATTCCTGTGACACTAGTTATAGATTCCGATGCTTCACTTCAGGTTTAATGTATCCCTCTGACCATCTTATTGACGGTGAAGCACAGAAATTGCATCGGAATTAAATACGAAAACCACAATGCCCAATTAAGTACAAGAAGACTGACTCTTCTTTCTGACTATGCTTTGAACCATTCCTGTGACACTAGTTTTAGATTGCGATGCTTCACTTCAGTTTTACTGTATCCCTTGGACCTTCTTATTGACGATGAAACACAGAAATTGCATCGGAATTAAATACAAAAGGCACAATGCCGACTTAAGTACAGGAACACTGACTCTTCCTACTGTCTATGTTTTGAACCATTCCTGTGACACTAGTTATAGATTCCGATGCTTCACTTCAGGTTTACTGTATCCCTTGTACTTTCGTATTGACGATGAAACACAGAAATTGCATCGGAATTAAATACAAAAGGCACAATGCCGACTTAAGTACATGAGGACCGACTCTTCTTATTGACAATGATTTGAACCATTCCTGTGACACTAGTTATAGATTCCGATGCTTCACTACAGGTTCACTGTACCCCTTGGACATTCTTATTAACGATTAAACACAAAATTGCATCGGAATTAAATGCAACAGGCACAATGCCGACTTAAGGACAACAAGACTGACTCTTCTTACTGACTATGATTTGAACCATTCCTGTGACACTAGTTATAGATTCCGATGCTTCACTTCCGGTTTACTGTATCCCTCTGACCTTCTTATTGACGATGAAACACAGAAATTGCATCGGTTTTAAATAGAATAGGCACAATGCCGACTTAATTACAAGAAGACTGACTCTTCTTACTGTCTATGTTTTGAACCAATCCTGTGACACTAGTTGTAGATTCCGATGCCTCACTTCATGTTTACTGTATCCCTTGGACCTTCATATTGACGATGAAACACAGATATTGCATCGGAATTAAGCACAAAAGGCACAATGCCGACTTAAGTACAAAAACACTGACTCTTCCTACTGTCTATGTTTTGAACCATTCCTGTGACACTAGTTATAGATTCCGATGCTTCACTTCCGGTTTACTGTATCCCTTCTACTTTCTTATTGACGATGAAACACAGAAATTGCATCGGAATTAAATACAAAAGGCACAAAGCCGACTTAAGCACATGAAGACCGACTCTTGTTATTGACAATGATTTTAACCATTCCTGTGACACTAGTTATAGATTCCGATGCTTCACTTCCGGTTTACTGTATCCCTCTGACCATCTTATTGACGATGTCACACAGAGATTGCACCGGGATTGAATACAAAAGGCACAATGCTGACTTAAGTACATGAAGACCGACTCTTCTTACTGACTATGATTTGAACCATTCCTGTGGCACTAGTTACAGATTCCGATGCCTCACTTTAGGTTTACTGTATCACTTGGACCTTCTTATTGACGATGAAACACAGAAATTGCTAAGGAATTAAATACAAAAGGCACAATGCCGACTTAAGTACAAGAAGACTGACTCTTCTTGCTTTCTATACTTTGAACCATTCCAGTGACACTAGTTATAGATTCCGATGCTTCACTTCAGGATTAATGTATCCCTTGGACCTTCTTATTGACGATGAAACACAGAAATTGCATCGGAATTCAACACAAAAGGCACAATGCCGACTTATGTACAAGAGAATTGACTCTTCTTACTGTGTATGTTTTGAACCAATACTGTGACTCTAGTTATATATTCCGATGCTTCACTCCAGGTGTACTGTATCCCTTGGACCTTCTTATTGACGATGAAACACAGAAATTGCATCGGAATTAAATACAAAAGGCACAATGCCGATTTAAGGACAAGTAGACTGAACCTTCTTACTGTCTATGTTTGAACCATTCCTGTGACACTAGTTATAGATTCCAATGCTTCACTTCAGGTTTACTGTATCCCGCTGACTTTCTTATTGACGGTGAAGCACAGAAATTGCATCGGAATTAAATACGAAAGGCACAATGCCCAATTAAGTACAAGAAGACTGACTCTTCTTTCTGACTATGATTTGAACCATTCCTGTGACACTAGTTATAAATTCCAATGCTTCACTTCAGGTTTACTGTATCCCTCTGACCTTCTTATTGACGATGAAACACAGAAATTGCATCAGTATTAAATAGAAAAGGCACAATGCCGACTGACGTACAAGAAGACTGACTCTTCTTACTGTCTATGCTTTGAACCAATCCTGTGACACTAGTTGTAGATTCAGATGCTTCACTTCAGGTTTACTGTATCCCATGGACCTTCTTATTGACGATGAAACACAGAAACTGCATCGGAATTAAATACAAAAGGCACAATGCCGACTTAAGTACAAGAAGACTGACTCTTCTTACTGTCTATGTTTTGAACCATTCCTGTGACACTAGTTATAGATTCCGAAGCTTCACTTCAGGTTTACTGTTTCCCTTGTACTTTCTTATTGACGATGAAACACAGAAATTGCATCGGAATTAAATACAAAAGGCACAATGCCGACTTAAGTCCAAGAAGACTGTCACTTCTTACTGACTATGCTTTGAACCATTCCTGTGACACTAGTTATGGATTTCGATGCTTCACATCATGTTTACTGTATCCCTGTGACCTTCTTATTGACGAAGAAACACAGAAATTGCATCGGAATTAAATACAAAAGGCACAATGGCGACTTAAGTACAAGAAGACTGACTCTTCCTACTGTCTATGTTTTGAACCATTCCTGTGACACTAGTTTTAGATTCCGATGCTTCACTTCGGGTTTGCTGTATCCCTTGGACATTCTTATTGACGATGAAACACAGAAATTGCATCGGAATTAAATATAAAAGGCACAATGCCGACTGAAGGATAAGAAGACTAACTCTTCTTACTGACTTTGTTTTGAACCATTAGAGTGACACTAGTTATAGATTCCGATGCTTCACTTCCGGTTTACTGTATCCCTCTGACCTTCTGATTGACGATGAAACACACAAATTGCATCGGAATTAAATACGAAAGGCACAATGCCGACTTAAGGATAAGAAGACTGACTCTTCTTACTGACTTTGTTTTGACCCATTAGTGTGACACTAGTTATAGATTCCGATGCTTCACTTCCGGTTTACTGTATCGCTTGGACCTTCTTATTGACGATGAAACACAGATATTGCATCGGAATTAAATGTAAAAGGCACAATGCCGACTTAAGTACATGAAGACCGACTCTTCTTATTGACAATGATTTGAACCATTCCTGTGACACTAGTTCTAGATTCCGATGCTTCACTTCAGGTATACTGTATCCCTTGGACATTCTTATTGACGATGAAACACAGAAATTGCATCGGAATTAAATATAAAAGGCACAATGCCGACTGAAGGATAAGAAGACTAACTCTTCTTACTGACTTTGTTTTGAACCATTAGTGTGACACTAGTTATAGATTCCGATGCTTCACTTCCGGTTTACTGTATCCCTTGGACCTTCTTATTGACGATGAAACACAGAAATTGCGTCGGAATTAAATACGAAAGGCACAATGCCGACTTAAGGACAAGAAGACTGACTCTTCTTACTGAATTTGATTTGAACCATTACTGTGACATTATTTATAGATTCCGATGCTTCACTTCCGGTTTACTGTATCGCTTGCACCTTCTAATTGACGATGAAACACAGAAATTGCATCGGAATTAAATACAAAAGGCACAATGCTGACCTAAGTACAAGAAAACTGACTCTTCCTGCTGTCTATGATTTGAACCATTCCTGTGACACTAGTTATAGATTCCGATGCTTCACTTAAGGTTTACTGTATCCCTTGGACCTTCAAATTGACGATGAAACACAGAAATTGCATCGCAATTAAATACAAAAAGCACAATGCCGACTCAAGTACATGAAGACCGACTCTTCCTACTGACTATGATTTGAACCATTCCTGTGACACTAGTTATAGATTCCGATGCTTCACTTTAGGTTTACTGTATCCTTTGGACCTTCTTATTGACGATGAAACACAGAAATTACATCGGAATTAAATACAAAAGGCACAATGCCGTCTTAAGTATAAGAAGACTGACTCTTCCTACTGTCTATGTTTTGATCCATTTCTGTGACACTAGTTATAGATTCCGATGCTTCACTTCAGGTTTACTGTATCCCTTGGACCTTCTTATTGACGATGAATCACAGAAATTGCATCGGAATTAAATACAAAATGCACAATGCCGACTTTAGTACAAGAAGACTGACTCTTCTTACTGTCTATACTTTGAACCATTACTGTGACTCTAGTTATAGATTCCGATGCTTCACTCCAGGTTTACTGTATCACTTGGACCTTCTTATTGACGATCAAACACAGAAATTGCATCGGAATTAAATACAAAATGCACAATGCCGACTTAAGGACAAGGAGACTGACTCTTCTTACTGTCTATGTTTGAACCATTCCTGTGACACTAGTTATAGATTCCAATGCTTCACTTCAGGTTTACTGTATCCCGCTGACTTTCTTATTGACGGTGAAGCACAGAAATTGCATCGGAATTAAATACGAAAGGCACAATGCCCAATTAAGTACAAGAAGACTGACTCTTCTTTCTGACTATGATTTGAACCATTCCTGTGACACTAGTTATAAATTCCAATGCTTCACTTCAGGTTTACTGTATCCCTCTGACCTTCTTATTGACGATGAAACACAGAAATTGCATCAGTATTAAATAGAAAAGGCACAATGCCGACTGACGTACAAGAAGACTGACTCTTCTTACTGTCTATGCTTTGAACCAATCCTGTGACACTAGTTGTAGATTCAGATGCTTCACTTCAGGTTTACTGTATCCCATGGACCTTCTTATTGACGATGAAACACAGAAACTGCATCGGAATTAAATACAAAAGGCACAATGCCGACTTAAGTACAAGAAGACTGACTCTTCTTACTGTCTATGTTTTGAACCATTCCTGTGACACTAGTTATAGATTCCGAAGCTTCACTTCAGGTTTACTGTTTCCCTTGTACTTTCTTATTGACGATGAAACACAGAAATTGCATCGGAATTAAATACAAAAGGCACAATGCCGACTTAAGTCCAAGAAGACTGTCACTTCTTACTGACTATGCTTTGAACCATTCCTGTGACACTAGTTATGGATTTCGATGCTTCACATCATGTTTACTGTATCCCTGTGACCTTCTTATTGACGAAGAAACACAGAAATTGCATCGGAATTAAATACAAAAGGCACAATGGCGACTTAAGTACAAGAAGACTGACTCTTCCTACTGTCTATGTTTTGAACCATTCCTGTGACACTAGTTTTAGATTCCGATGCTTCACTTCGGGTTTGCTGTATCCCTTGGACATTCTTATTGACGATGAAACACAGAAATTGCATCGGAATTAAATATAAAAGGCACAATGCCGACTGAAGGATAAGAAGACTAACTCTTCTTACTGACTTTGTTTTGAACCATTAGAGTGACACTAGTTATAGATTCCGATGCTTCACTTCCGGTTTACTGTATCCCTCTGACCTTCTGATTGACGATGAAACACACAAATTGCATCGGAATTAAATACGAAAGGCACAATGCCGACTTAAGGATAAGAAGACTGACTCTTCTTACTGACTTTGTTTTGACCCATTAGTGTGACACTAGTTATAGATTCCGATGCTTCACTTCCGGTTTACTGTATCGCTTGGACCTTCTTATTGACGATGAAACACAGATATTGCATCGGAATTAAATGTAAAAGGCACAATGCCGACTTAAGTACATGAAGACCGACTCTTCTTATTGACAATGATTTGAACCATTCCTGTGACACTAGTTCTAGATTCCGATGCTTCACTTCAGGTATACTGTATCCCTTGGACATTCTTATTGACGATGAAACACAGAAATTGCATCGGAATTAAATATAAAAGGCACAATGCCGACTGAAGGATAAGAAGACTAACTCTTCTTACTGACTTTGTTTTGAACCATTAGTGTGACACTAGTTATAGATTCCGATGCTTCACTTCCGGTTTACTGTATCCCTTGGACCTTCTTATTGACGATGAAACACAGAAATTGCGTCGGAATTAAATACGAAAGGCACAATGCCGACTTAAGGACAAGAAGACTGACTCTTCTTACTGAATTTGATTTGAACCATTACTGTGACATTATTTATAGATTCCGATGCTTCACTTCCGGTTTACTGTATCGCTTGCACCTTCTAATTGACGATGAAACACAGAAATTGCATCGGAATTAAATACAAAAGGCACAATGCTGACCTAAGTACAAGAAAACTGACTCTTCCTGCTGTCTATGATTTGAACCATTCCTGTGACACTAGTTATAGATTCCGATGCTTGACTTAAGGTTTACTGTATCCCTTGGACCTTCAAATTGACGATGAAACACAGAAATTGCATCGCAATTAAATACAAAAAGCACAATGCCGACTCAAGTACATGAAGACCGACTCTTCCTACTGACTATGATTTGAACCATTCCTGTGACACTAGTTATAGATTCCGATGCTTCACTTTAGGTTTACTGTATCCTTTGGACCTTCTTATTGACGATGAAACACAGAAATTACATCGGAATTAAATACAAAAGGCACAATGCCGTCTTAAGTATAAGAAGACTGACTCTTCCTACTGTCTATGTTTTGATCCATTTCTGTGACACTAGTTATAGATTCCGATGCTTCACTTCAGGTTTACTGTATCCCTTGGACCTTCTTATTGACGATGAATCACAGAAATTGCATCGGAATTAAATACAAAATGCACAATGCCGACTTTAGTACAAGAAGACTGACTCTTCTTACTGTCTATACTTTGAACCATTACTGTGACTCTAGTTATAGATTCCGATGCTTCACTCCAGGTTTACTGTATCACTTGGACCTTCTTATTGACGATCAAACACAGAAATTGCATCGGAATTAAATACAAAATGCACAATGCCGACTTAAGGACAAGGAGACTGACTCTTCTTACTGTCTATGTTTGAACCATTCCTGTGACACTAGTTATAGATTCCGATGCTTCACTTCAGGTTTAATGTATCCCTCTGACCTTCTTATTGACGGTGAAGCACAGAAATTGCATCGGAATTAAATACGAAAACCACAATGCCCAATTAAGTACAAGAAGACTGACTCTTTTTTCTGACTATGCTTTGAACCATTCTGTGACACTAGTTATAGATTGCGGTGCTTCACTTCAGTTTTACTGTTTCCCTTGGACCATCTTATTGACGATGAAACACAGAAATTGCATCGGAATTAAATACAAAAGGCACAATGCCGACTTAAGTACAAGAACACTGACTCTTCCTATTGTCTATGTTTTGAACCATTCCTGTGACACTAGTTATAGATTCCGATGCTTCACTTCAGGTTTACTGTATCCCTTGTACTTTCGTATTGACGATGAAACACAGAAATTGCATCGGAATTAAATACAAAAGGCACAATGCCGACTTAAGTACATGAGGACCGACTCTTCTCATTGACAATGATTTGAACCATTCCTGTGACACTAGTTATAGATTCCGATGCTTCACTACAGGTTCACTGTATCCCTTGGACATTCTTATTGACGATGAAACACAAAATTGCATCAGAATTAAATGCATCAGGCACAATGCCGACTTAAGGACAAGAAGACTGAATCTTCTTACTGACTATGATTTGAACCATTCCTGTGACACTAGTTATAGATTCCGATGCTTCACTTCCGGTTTACTGTATCCCTCTGACCTTCTTATTGACGATGAAACACAGAAATTGCATCGGTTTTAATAGAATAGGCACAATGCCGACTTAAGTACAAGAAGACTGACTCTTCTTACTGTCTATGTTTTGATCCAATCCTGTGACACTAGTTGTAGATTCCGATGCCTCACTTTGGTTTACTGTATCCCTTGGACCTTCTTATTGACGATGAAACACAGAAATTGCATCGGAATTAGATACAAAAAGCACAATGCGACTTAAGTTAAAGAGGACTGACTCTTCCTACTGTCTATGTTTTTGATCCATTTCTGTGACACTAGTTATAGAGTCCGATGCTTCACCTCAGGTTTACTGTATCCCTTGGACCTTCTTATTGACGATGAATCACAGAAATTGCATCGGAATTAAATACAAGAGGCACAATGCCGACTTAAGTACAAGAAGACTGACTCTTCTTGCTGTCTATACTTTGAACCATTCTGTGACACTAGTTATAGATTCCGATGCTTCACTTCAGGTTTAATGTATCCCTTGGACCTTCTTATTGACGATGAAACACAGAAATTGCATCGGAATTAAATACAAAAGGCACAATGCCGACTTATGTACAAGAGAATTGACTCTTCTTACTGTGTATGTTTTGAACCATTACTGTGACTCTAGTTATATATTCCGATGCTTCACTCCAGGTTTACTGTATCCCTTGGACCTTCTTATGGGCGATGAAACACAGAAATTGCATCGGAATTAAATACAAAAGGCACAATGGCGACTTAAGTACAAGAAGACTGACTCTTCCTACTGTCTATGTTTTGAACCATTCCTGTGACACTGGTTTTAGATTCCGATGCTTCACTTCAGGTTTACTGTATCCCTCTGACCTTCTTATTGACGATGAAACACAGAAATTGCATCGGAATTAAATACGACAGGCACAATGCCCAATTAAGTTCAAGATGACTTACTCTTCTTACTGACTATGCTTTGAATCATTTCTGTGACACTAGTTATAGATTCCGATACTTCACTTCAGGTTTACTGTATTCCTCTGACCTTATTGACGATGAAACACACAAATTGCATCGGAATTAAATATAAAAGGCACAATGCCGACTTAAGGATAAGAAGACTGACTCTTCTTACTGACTTTGTTTTGACCCATTAGTGTGACACTAGTTATAGATTCCGAATCTTCACTTCCGGTTTACTGTATAACTTGGACTTTCTTATTGACGATGACACACAGAAATTGCATCGGAATTAAATACAAAAGGCACAATGCCGACTTAAGTATATGAAGACCGACTCTTCTTATTGACAATGATTTGAACCATTCCTGTGACACTAGTTATAGATTCCGATGCTTCACTTCAGGTATACTGTATCCCTTGGACATTCTTATTGACGATGAAACACAGAAATTGCATCGGAATTAAATATAAAAGGCACAATGCCGACTTAAGGATAAGAAGACTAACTCTTCTTACTGACTTTGTTTTGAACCATTAGTGTGACACTAGTTATAGATTCCGATGCTTCACTTCCGGTTTACTGTATCGCTTGGACCTTCTTGTTGACGATGAAACACAGAAATTGCATCGGATTTAAATACAAAAGGCACAATGCCGAATTAAGTACATGAAGACCTACTCTTCTTATTGACAATGATTTGAACCATTCCTGTGACACTAGTTATAGATTCCGATTCTTCACTTCAGGTTTAATGTATCCCTCTGACCTTCTTATTGACGGTGAAGCACAGAAATTTCATCGGAATTAAATACGAAAACCACAATGCCCAATTAAGTACAAGAAGACTGACTCTTCTTTCTGACTATGCTTTGAACCATTCCTGTGACACTAGTTATAGATTGCGATGCTTCACTTCAGTTTTACTGTATCCCTTGGACCTTCTTATTGACGATGAAACACACAAATTGCATCGGAATTAAATACAAAAGGCACAATGCCGACTTAAGTACAACAACACTGACTCTTCCTACTGTCTATGTTTGAACCATTCCTGTGACACTAGTTATAGATTCCGATGCTTCACTTCAGGTTTACTGTATCCCTTGTACTTTCGTATTGACGATGAAACACAGAAATTGCATCGGAATTAAATACAAAAGGCACAATGCCGACTTAAGTACATGAGGACCGACTCTTCTTATTGACAATGATTTGAACCATTCCTGTGACACTAGTTATAGATTCCGATGCTTCACTACAGGTTCACTGTATCCCTTGGACATTCTTATTGACGATGAAACACAAAATTGCATCAGAATTAAATGCATCAGGCACAATGCCGACTTAAGGACAAGAAGACTGACTCTTCTTACTGCCTATGATTTGAACCATTCCTGTGACACTAGTTATAGATTCCGATGCTTCACTTCCGGTTTACTGTATCCCTCTGACCTTCTTATTGACGATGCAACACAGAAATTGCATCGGTTTTAAATAGAATAGGCACAATGCCGACTTAAGTACAAAAACACTGACTCTTCCTACTGTCTATGTTTTGAACCATTCCTGTGACACTAGTTATGGATTCCGATGCTTCACTTCAGGTTTACTGTATCCCTTCTACTTTCTTATTGACGATGAAACACAGAAATTGCATCGGAATTAAATACAAAAGGCACGAAGCCGACTTAAGTACATGAAGACCGACTCTTGTTATTGACAATGATTTTAACCATTCCTGTGACACTAGTTATAGATTCCGATGCTTCACTTCCGGTTTACTGTATCCCTCTGACCATCTTATTGACGATGTCACACAGAAATTGCACCGGGATTGAATACAAAAGGCACAATGCTCACTTAAGTACATGAAGACCGACTCTTCTTACTGACTATGATTTGAACCATTCCTGTGGCACTAGTTATAGATTCCGATGCCTCACTTTAGGTTTACTGTATCCCTTGGACCTTCTTATTGACGATGAAACACAGAAATTGCATCGGAATTAGATACAAAAAGCACAGTGCCGACTTAAGTATAAGAGGACTGACTCTTCCTACTGTCTATGTTTTGATCCATTTCTGTGACACTAGTTATAGAGTCCGATGCTTCACCTCAGGTTTACTGTATCCCTTGGGCCTTCTTATTGACGATGAATCACAGAAATTGCATCGGAATTAAATACAAGAGGCACAATGCCGACTTAAGTACAAGAAGACTGTCTCTTCTTACCGTCTATACTTTGAACCATTCCTGTGACACTAGTTATAGATTCCGATGCTTCACTTCAGGTTTAATGTATCCCTTGGACCTTCTTATTGACGATGAAACACAGAAATTGCATCGGAATTAAATACAAAAGGCACAATGCCGACTTATGTACAAGAGAATTGACTCTTCTTACTGTGTATGTTTTGAACCATTACTTTGACTCTAGTTATATATTCCGATGCTTCACTCCAGGTTTACTGTATCCCTTGGACCTTCTTATGGGCGATGAAACACAGAAATTGCATCGGAATTAAATACAAAAGGCACAATGGCGACTTAAGTACAAGAAGACTGACTCTTCCTACTGTCTACGTTTTGAACCATTCCTGTGACACTGGTTTTAGATTCCGATGCTTCACTTCAGGTTTACTGTATCCCTCTGACCTTCTTATTGACGATGAAACACAGAAATTGCATCGGAATTAAATACGACAGGCACAATGCCCAATTAAGTTCAAGATGACTTACTCTTCTTACTGACTATGCTTTGAATCATTTCTGTGACACTAGTTATAGATTCCGATACTTCACTTCAGGTTTACTGTATCCCTCTGACCTTCTTATTGACGATGAAACACACAAATTGCATCGGAATTAAATATAAAAGGCACAATGCCGACTTAAGGATAAGAAGACTGACTCTTCTTACTGACTTTGTTTTGACCCATTAGTGTGACACTAGTTATAGATTCCGATGCTTCACTTCCGGTTTACTGTATAACTTGGACTTTCTTATTGACGATGACACACAAAAATTGCAATCGGAATTAAATACAAAAGGCACAATGCCGACTTAAGTACATGAAGACCGACTCTTCTTATTGACAATGATTTGAACCATTCCTGTGACACTAGTTATAGATTCCGATGATTCACTTCAGGTATACTGTATCCCTTGGACATTCTTATTGACGATGAAACACAGAAATTGCATCGGAATTAAATATAAAAGGCACAATGCCGACTTAAGGATAAGAAGACTAACTCTTCTTACGGACTTTGTTTTGAACCATTAGTGTGACACTAGTTATAGATTCTGATGCTTCACTTCCGGTTTACTGTATCGCTTGGACCTTCTTGTTGACGATGAAACCCAGATATTGCATCGGAATTAAATACAAAAGGCACAATGCCGAATTAAGTACATGAAGACCTACTCTTCTTATTGACAATGATTCGAACCATTCCTGTGACACTAGTTATAGATTCCGATGCTTCACTTCAGGTTTACCGTATCCCTTGGATATTCTTATTGACGATGAAACACAAAATTGCATCGGAATTAAATACAAAAGGCACAATGCCGACTTATGGATAAGAAGACTGACTCTTCTTACCGATTATGTTTTGAACCATTCCTGTGACACTAGTTATAGATTCCGATGCTTCACTTCAATTTTACTGTATCCCTCTGACCTTCTTATTGACGACGAAACACAGAAATTGCATCGGTAATAAATAAAAAAGGCATAATAACGACTTAAGTTCAAGAAGACTGACTCTTCTTACTGTCTATGTTTTGAACCTATCCTGCGACACTAGTTGTAGATTCCGATGCTTCACTTCAGGTTTACTGTATCCCTTGGACCTGCTTATTGACGATGAAACACAGAGCGTCGGAATTAAATACAAAAGGGACAATGCCGACTTAAGTACATGAAGACCGACTCTTCTTATTGACAATTATTTGAACCATTCCTGTGACACTAGTTATAGATTCCGATGCTTCACTTCAGGTTTACAGTATCTCTTGGACATTCTTATTGACGATGAAACACAGAAATTGCATCGGAATTAAATACAAAAAGCACATGCCGACTTAAGGACAAGCAGACGGACTCTTCTTACTGAATTTGATTTGAACCATTAGTGTGACACTATTTATAGATTCCGATGCTTCACTTCCGGTTTACTGTATCGCTTGCACCTTCTAATTGACGATGAAACACAGAAATTTCATTGGAATTAAATACAAAAGGCACAATGACGACTTAAGTACAAGAAGACTGACTCTTCTTACTGACTATGTTTTGAACCATTCCTGTGACACTAGTTATTGATTCCGATGCTTCACTTCAGGTTTACTGTATACCTTGGACTATCTTATTGACGCTGAAACACAGAAATTGCATCGGAATTAAATACAAAATGCACAATGCCGACTTAAGTACAAGAAAACTGACTCTTCCTGCTGTCTATGATTTGAACCATTCCTGTGACACTAGTTATAGATTCCGATGCTTCACTTAAGGTTTACTGTATCCCTTGGACCTTCTAATTGACGGTGAAACACAGAAATTACATCGCAATTAAATACAAAAGGCACAATGCCGACTCAAGTACATGAAGACCGACTCTTCCTACTGACTATGATTTGAACCATTCCTGTGACACTAGTTATAGATTCCGATGCTTCACTTTAGGTTTACTGTATCCCTTGGACCTTCTTATTGACGATGAAACACAGAAATTGCATCGGAATTAAATACAAAAGGCACAATGCCGACTTAAGTATAAGAGGACTGACTCTTCCTACTGTCTATGTTTTGATCCATTTCTGTGACACTAGTTATAGAGTCCGATGCTTCACCTCAGGTTTACTGTATCCCTTGGACCTTCTTATTGACGATGAATCACAGAAATTGCATCGGAATTAAATACAAGAGGCACAATGCCGACTTAAGTACAAGAAGACTGTCTCTTCTTACCGTCTATACTTTGAACCATTCCTGTGACACTAGTTATAGATTCCGATGCATCACTTCAGGTTTAATGTATCCCTTGGACCTTCTTATTGACGATGAAACACAGAAATTGCATCGGAATTAAATACAAAAGGCACAATGCCGACTTATGTACAAGAGAATTGACTCTTCTTACTGTGTATGTTTTGAACCATTACTGTGACTCTAGTTATATATTCCGATGCTTCACTCCAGGGTTACTGTATCCCTTGGACCTTCTTATGGGCGATGAAACACAGAAATTGCATCGGAATTAAATACAAAAGGCACAATGGCGACTTAAGTACAAGAAGACTGACTCTTCCTACTGTCTACGTTTTGAACCATTCCTGTGACACTGGTTTTAGATTCCGATGCTTCACTTCAGGTTTACTGTATCCCTCTGACCTTCTTATTGACGATGAAACACAGAAATTGCATCGGAATTAAATACGACAGGCACAATGCCCAATTAAGTTCAAGATGACTTACTCTTCTTACTGACTATGCTTTGAATCATTTCTGTGACACTAGTTATAGATTCCGATACTTCACTTCAGGTTTACTGTATCCCTCTTACCTTCTTATTGACGATGAAACACACAAATTGCATCGGAATTAAATATAAAAGGCACAATGCCGACTTAAGGATAAGAAGACTGACTCTTCTTACTGACTTTGTTTTGACCCATTAGTGTGACACTAGTTATAGATTCCGATGCTTCACTTCCGGTTTACTGTATAACTTGGACTTTCTTATTGACGATGACACACAGAAATTGCATCGGAATTAAATACAAAAGGTACAATGCCGACTTAAGTACATGAAGACCGACTCTTCTTATTGACAATGATTTGAACCATTCCTGTGACACTAGTTATAGATTCCGATGCTTCACTTCAGGTATACTGTATCCCTTGGACATTCTTATTGACGATGAAACACAGAAATTGCATCGGAATTAAATATAAAAGGCACAATGCCGACTTAAGGATAAGAAGACTAACTCTTCTTACGGACTTTGTTTTGAACCATTAGTGTGACACTAGTTATAGATTCCGATGCTTCACTTCCGGTTTACTGTATCGCTTGGACCTTCTTGTTGACGATGAAACACAGATATTGCATCGGAATTAAATACAAAAGGCACAATGCCGAATTAAGTACATGAAGACCTACTCTTCTTATTGACAATGATTTGAACCATTCCTGTGACACTAGTTATAGATTCCGATGCTTCACTTCAGGTTTACCGTATCCCTTGGACATTCTTATTGACGATGAAACACAAAATTGCATCGGAATTAAATACAAAAGGCACAATGCCGACTTATGGATAAGAAGACTGACTCTTCTTACTGATTATGTTTTGAACCATTCCTGTGACACTAGTTATAGATTCCGATGCTTCACTTCAATTTTACTGTATCCCTCTGACCTTCTTATTGACGACGAAACACAGAAATTGCATCGGTAATAAATAAAAAAGGCATAATAACGACTTAAGTTCAAGAAGACTGACTCTTCTTACTGTCTATGTTTTGAACCTATCCTGCGACACTAGTTGTAGATTCCGATGCTTCACTTCAGGTTTACTGTATCCCTTGGACCTGCTTATTGACGATGAAACACAGAGCGTCGGAATTAAATACAAAAGGGACAATGCCGACTTAAGTACATGAAGACCGACTCTTCTTATTGACAATTATTTGAACCATTCCTGTGACACTAGTTATAGATTCCGATGCTTCACTTCAGGTTTACAGTATCTCTTGGACATTCTTATTGACGATGAAACACAGAAATTGCATCGGAATTAAATACAAAAAGCACATGCCGACTTAAGGACAAGCAGACGGACTCTTCTTACTGAATTTGATTTGAACCATTAGTGTGACACTATTTATAGATTCCGATGCTTCACTTCCGGTTTACTGTATCGCTTGCACCTTCTAATTGACGATGAAACACAGAAATTTCATTGGAATTAAATACAAAAGGCACAATGACGACTTAAGTACAAGAAGACTGACTCTTCTTACTGACTATGTTTTGAACCATTCCTGTGACACTAGTTATTGATTCCGATGCTTCACTTCAGGTTTACTGTATACCTTGGACTATCTTATTGACGCTGAAACACAGAAATTGCATCGGAATTAAATACAAAATGCACAATGCCGACTTAAGTACAAGAAAACTGACTCTTCCTGCTGTCTATGATTTGAACCATTCCTGTGACACTAGTTATAGATTCCGATGCTTCACTTAAGGTTTACTGTATCCCTTGGACCTTCTAATTGACGGTGAAACACAGAAATTACATCGCAATTAAATACAAAAGGCACAATGCCGACTCAAGTACATGAAGACCGACTCTTCCTACTGACTATGATTTGAACCATTCCTGTGACACTAGTTATAGATTCCGATGCTTCACTTTAGGTTTACTGTATCCCTTGGACCTTCTTATTGACGATGAAACACAGAAATTGCATCGGAATTAAATACAAAAGGCACAATGCCGACTTAAGTATAAGAAGACTGACTCTTCTACAGTCTATGTTTGAACCATCCTGTGACACTAGTTATAGATTCCGATGCATCACTTCAGGTTTACTGTATCCCTCTGACCTTCCTATTGACGGTGAAGCACAGAAATTGCATCGGAATTAAATACGAAAACCACAATGCTCAATTAAGTACAAGAAGTCTGACTATTCTTTCTGACTATGTTTTGAACCATTCCTGTGACACTAGTTATAGATTCCGATGCTTCACTTCAGGTTTACTGTATCCCTCTGACCTTCTTATTGACGATGAAACACAGAAATTGCATCGGTATTAAATAGAAAAGGCACAATGCCGACTTAAGTACAAGAAGACAGACTCCTCTTACTGTCTATGTTTTGAACCAATCCTGAGACACTAGTTGTAGATTCAGATGCTTCACTTCAGTTTTACTGTATCCCTTGGACCTTCTTATTGACGATGAAACACAGAAATTGCATCGGAATTAAATACAAAAGGCACAATGCCGACTTAAGTACAAGAACAGTGACTCTTCCAACTGTCTATGTTTTGAACCATTCCTGTGACACTAGTTACAGATTCTGATGCTTCACTTCAGGTTTACTGTATCGCTTGGACCATCTTATTGACGATGAAACGCAGAAATTGCATCGGAATTAAATACAAAAGGCTCAATGCCGACTTAAGTACATGAAGACCGACTCTTCTTACTGACTATGATTTGAACCATTCCTGTGGCACTATTTATAGATTCCGATGTCTCACTTTAGGTTTACTGTATCCCTTGTACCTTCTTATTGACGCTGAAGCACAGAAACTGCATCGGAATTAAATACAAAAGGCACAATGCCGACTTAAGTACCAGAACATTGACTCTTCCTACTGTCTATGTTTTGAATCATTCCTGTGATACTAGCTATAGATTCCGATGCTTCACTTCAGGTTTACTGTATCCCTTGGACCTTCTTATTGACGATGAAACACAGAAATTGCATCGGAATTAAATACAAGAGGCACAATGCCGACTTAAGTACAAGAAGACTGACTCTTCTTACTGTCTATAATTTGAACCATTCCAGTGATACTAGTTATAGTTTCCGATGCTTCACTTCAGTTTTAATGTATCCCTTGGACCTTCTTACTGACGATGAAACACAGAAATTGCATCGGAATTAAATACAAAAGGCACAATGCCGACTTATGTACAAGAGAATTGACTCTTCTTACTGTGTATGTTTTGAACCATTACTGTGACTCTAGTTATATATTCCGATGATCCACTCCTAGTTTACTGTATCCCTTGGACCTTCTTATTGACGATGAAACACAGAAATTGCATCGGAATTAAATACAAAAGGCACAATGCCGACTTAAGGACAAGAAGACTGACTCTTCTTACTGTCTATGTTTGAACCATTCCTGTGACACTAGTTATAGATTCCAATGCTTCACTTCAGGTTAACTGTATCTCTCCGACCTTCTTATTGACGGTGAAGCACAGAAATTGCATCGGAATTAAATACGAAAGGCACAATGCCCAATTAAGTACAAGAAGACTGACTCTTCTTTCTGACTATGTTTTGAACCATTCCTGTGACACTAGTAATAGATTCCGATGCTTCACTTCAGGTTTACTGTATCCCTCTGACCTTCTTATTGACGATGAAACACAGAAATTGCATCAGTATTAAATAGAAAAGGCACAATGCCGACTGAAGTACAAGAAGACTGACTCTTCTTACTGTCTATGCTTTGAACCAATCCTGTGATACTAGTTGTAGATTCAGATGCTTCACTTCAGGTTTACTGTATCCCTTGGACCTTCTTATTGACGATGAAACACAGAAACTGCATCGGAATTAAATACAAAAGGCACAATGCCGACTTAAGTACAAGAGGGCTGACTCTTCTTACTGTCTATGTTTTGAACCATTCCTGTGACACTAGTTATAGATTCCGAAGCTTCACTTCAGGTTTACTGTTTCCCTTGTACTTTCTTATTGATGATGAAACACAGAAATTGCATCGGAATTAAACACAAAAGGCACAATGGCGACTTAAGTACAAGAAGACTGACTCTTCCTACTGTCTATGACTTGAACCATTCCTGTGACACTAGTTTTAGATTCCGATGCTTCACTTCAGGTTTACTGTATCCCACTGACCTTCTTATTGACGATGAAACACAGATATTGCATCGGAATTAAATACGACAGGCACAATGCCCAATTAAGTTCAAGATGACTTACTCTTCTTCCTGACTATGCTTTGAATCATTTCTGTGACACTAGTTATAGATTCCGATACTTCACTTCAGGTTTACTGTATCACTCTGACCTTCTTATTGACGATGAAACACACAAATTGCATCGGAATTAAATATAAAAGGCACAATGCCGACTTAAGGATAAGAAGACTGACTCTTCTTACTGACTTTGTTTTGACCCATTAGTGTGACACTAGTTATAGATTCCGATGCTTCACTTCCGGTTTACTGTATCGCTTGGACCTTCTCATTGACGATGAAACACAGAAATTGCATCGGAATTAAATACAAAAGGCACAATGCCGACTTAAGTACATGAAGAACGACTCTTCTTATTGAAAATGATTTGAACCATTCCTGTGACACTAGTTATAGATTCCGATGCTTCACTTCAGGTATACTGTATCCCATGGACCTTCTTATTGACGATGAAACACAGATATTGCATCGGAATTAAACACAAATGGCACAATGCCGACTTAAGTACAAAAACACTGACTCTTCCTACAGTCTATGTTTTGAACCATTCCTGTGACACTAGTTATAGATTCCGATGCTTCAATTCAGGTTTACTGTATCCCTTCTACTTTCTTATTGACGATGAAACACAGAAATTGCATCGGAATTAAATACAAAAGGCACAAAGCCGACTTAAGTACATGAAGACCGACTCTTGTTATTGACAATGATTTTAACCATTCCTGTGACACTAGTTATAGATTCCGATGCTTCACTTCAGGTTTACTGTATCCCTTGGACATTCTTATTGACGATGAAACACAGAAATTGCATCGGAATTAAATATAAAAGGCACAATGCCGACTTAAGGATAAGAAGACTGACTTCTCTTACTGACTTTGTTTTGAACCATTATTGTGATACTAGTTATAGATTCCGATGCTTCACTTCCGGTTTACTGTATCGCTTGGACCATCTTATTGACGAAGAAACACAGAAATTGCATCGGTATTAAATAGAAAAGGCATAATAACGACTTAAGTTCAAGAAGACTGACTCTTCTTACTGTCTATGTTTTGAACCAATCCTGTGACACTAGTTGTAGATTCCGATGCTTCACTTCAGGTTTACTATATCCCTTGGACCTTCTTATTGACGATGAAACACAGAAATTGCATCGGTATTAAATAGAAAAGGCATAATAACGACTTAAGTTCAAGAAGACTGACTCTTCTTACTGTCTATGATTTTAACCATTCCTGTGACACTAGTTATAAATTCCGATGCTTCACTTCCGGTTTACTGTATCCCTCTGACCATCTTATTGACGATGTCACACAGAAATTGTATCGGGATTAAATACAAAAGGCACAATGCCGACTTAAGTACATGAAGACTGACTCTTCTTGCTGTCTATGTTTGAACCAATCCTGTGACACTAGTTAGAGATTCCGATGCTTCACTTCAGGTTTACTGTATCCCCCTGACATTCTTATTGACGGTGAAACACAGAAATTGAATCGCAATTCAATACGAAAGGCACAATGCCGAATTAAGTACAAGAAGACTGACTCTTCTTCCTGACTATGTTTGAACAATTTCTGTGACACTAGTTATAGATTCTGATGCTTCACTTCAGGTTTACTGTATCGCTTGGACCTTCTTATTGACGATGAAACACAGAAACTGCATCGGAATTAAATACAAAAGGCACAATGCCGACTTAAGTACATGAAGACCGACTCTTCTTATTGACAAGATTTGAACCATTCCTGTGACACTAGTTATAGATTCCGATGCTTCACTTCAGGCATACTGTATCCCTTGGACATTCTAATTGACGATGAAACACAGAAATTGCATCGGAATTAAATATAAAAGGCACAATCCCGACTTAAGGATAAGAAGACTAACTCTTCTTACTGACTTTGTTTTGAACCATTCCTGTGACACTAGTTATAGATTCCGATGCTTCACTTCAGGTTTACTGAATCCCTTGGACATTCTTATCGACGATGAAACACAAAATTGCATCGGAATTAAATACAAAAGGCACAATGCCGACTTATGGATAAGAAGACTGACTCTTCTTACTGATTATGTTTTGAACCATTCCTGTGACATTAGTTATAGATTGCGATGCTTCACTTCCGGTTTACTGTATCCCTCTGACCATCTTATTGACGATGTCACACAGAAATTGCATCGGGATTAAATACAAAAGCACATTGCCGACTTAAGTACATGAAGACCGACTCTTCCCACTGTCTATGTTTAAACCATTCCTGTGACACTAGTTATGGATTCCGATGCTTCACTTCAGGTTTACTGTATCCCACTGACATTGTTATTGGCGGTGAATCACAGAAATTGCATCGGAATTCAATACGAAAGGCACAATGCCGAATTAAGTACAAGAAGATTGACCCTTCTTCCTGACTATGTTTTGAACCATTCCTGTGACACTAGTTATAGATTCCGATGCTTCACTTCAGGTTTACTGTATCCCTCTGACCTTCTTATTGACGACGAAACACAGAAATTGCATCGGTATTAAATAGAAAAGGCATAATAACGACTTAAGTTCAAGAAGACTGACTCTTCTTACTGTCTATGTTTTGAACCAATCCTGTGACACTAGTTGTAGATTCCGATGCTTCACTTCAGGTTTACTATATCCCTTGGACCTTCTTATTGACGATGAAACACAGAAATTGCGTCGGATTTAAATACAAAAGGCACAATGCCGACTTAAGTACATGAAGACCGACTCTTCTTATTGACAATGATTTGAACCATTCCTGTGACACTAGTTATAGATTCCGATGCTTCACTTCAGGTATACTGTATCCCATGGACCTTCTTATTGACGATGAAACACAGATATTGCATCGGAATTAAACACAAATGGCACAATGCCGACTTAAGTACAAAAACACTGACTCTTCCTACAGTCTATGTTTTGAACCATTCCTGTGACACTAGTTATAGATTCCGATGCTTCAATTCAGGTTTACTGTATCCCTTCTACTTTCTTATTGACGATGAAACACAGAAATTGCATCGGAATTAAATACAAAAGGCACAAAGCCGACTTAAGTACATGAAGACCGACTCTTGTTATTGACAATGATTTTAACCATTCCTGTGACACTAGTTATAGATTCCGATGCTTCACTTCAGGTTTACTGTATCCCTTGGACATTCTTATTGACGATGAAACACAGAAATTGCATCGGAATTAAATATAAAAGGCACAATGCCGACTTAAGGATAAGAAGACTGACTTCTCTTACTGACTTTGTTTTGAACCATTATTGTGATACTAGTTATAGATTCCGATGCTTCACTTCCGGTTTACTGTATCGCTTGGACCATCTTATTGACGAAGAAACACAGAAATTGCATCGGTATTAAATAGAAAAGGCATAATAACGACTTAAGTTCAAGAAGACTGACTCTTCTTACTGTCTATGTTTTGAACCAATCCTGTGACACTAGTTGTAGATTCCGATGCTTCACTTCAGGTTTACTATATCCCTTGGACCTTCTTATTGACGATGAAACACAGAAATTGCATCGGTATTAAATAGAAAAGGCATAATAACGACTTAAGTTCAAGAAGACTGACTCTTCTTACTGTCTATGATTTTAACCATTCCTGTGACACTAGTTATAAATTCCGATGCTTCACTTCCGGTTTACTGTATCCCTCTGACCATCTTATTGACGATGTCACACAGAAATTGTATCGGGATTAAATACAAAAGGCACAATGCCGACTTAAGTACATGAAGACTGACTCTTCTTGCTGTCTATGTTTGAACCAATCCTGTGACACTAGTTAGAGATTCCGATGCTTCACTTCAGGTTTACTGTATCCCCCTGACATTCTTATTGACGGTGAAACACAGAAATTGAATCGCAATTCAATACGAAAGGCACAATGCCGAATTAAGTACAAGAAGACTGACTCTTCTTCCTGACTATGTTTGAACAATTTCTGTGACACTAGTTATAGATTCTGATGCTTCACTTCAGGTTTACTGTATCGCTTGGACCTTCTTATTGACGATGAAACACAGAAACTGCATCGGAATTAAATACAAAAGGCACAATGCCGACTTAAGTACATGAAGACCGACTCTTCTTATTGACAAGATTTGAACCATTCCTGTGACACTAGTTATAGATTCCGATGCTTCACTTCAGGCATACTGTATCCCTTGGACATTCTAATTGACGATGAAACACAGAAATTGCATCGGAATTAAATATAAAAGGCACAATCCCGACTTAAGGATAAGAAGACTAACTCTTCTTACTGACTTTGTTTTGAACCATTCCTGTGACACTAGTTATAGATTCCGATGCTTCACTTCAGGTTTACTGAATCCCTTGGACATTCTTATCGACGATGAAACACAAAATTGCATCGGAATTAAATACAAAAGGCACAATGCCGACTTATGGATAAGAAGACTGACTCTTCTTACTGACTATGTTTTGACCCATTACTGTGACACTAGTTATAGATTCCGATGCTTCACTTCCGGTTTACTGTTTCCCTCTGACCTTCTTATTGACGATGAAACACAAAAATTGCATCGGTTTTAAATAGGAAAGGAACAATGCCGACTTAAGTACAAGAAGACTGACTCTTCTTACTGTCTATGTTTTGAACCAATCCTGTGACACTAGTTATAGATTCCGATGCTTCACTTCAGGTTTACTGTATCCCTTCTACTTTCTTATTGACGATGAAACACAGAAATTGCATCGGAATTAAATACGATAGGCACAATGCCGACTTATGTACATGAAGACCGACACTTCTTATTGACAATGATTTGAACCATTCCTGTGACACTAGTTATAGATTCCGATGCTTCACTTCCGGTTTACTGTATCCCTCTGACCATCTTATTGACGATGTCACACAGAAATTGCATCGGGATTAAATACAAAAGGCACAATGCTGACTTAAGTACATGAAGACTGACTCTTCTTACTGTCTATGTTTGAACCAATCCTGTGACACTAGTTAGAGATTCCGATGCTTCACTTCAGGTTTACTGTATCCCTCTGACATTCCTATTGACGGTGAAACACAGAAATTGAATCGGAATTTAATACGAAAGTCACAATGCCGAATTAAGTACAAGAAGACTGACTCTTCTTCCTGACTATGTTTTGAACAATTCCTGTGACACTAGTTATAGATTCTGATGCTTCATTTCAGGTTTACTGTATCGCTTGGATCTTCTTATTGACGATGAAACACAGAAATTGCATCGGAATTAAATACAAAAGGCACAATGCCGGCTTAAGTACATGAAGACCGACTCTTCCTACTGTCTATGATTAGAACCATTCCTGTGGCACTAGTTATAGATTCCAATGCCTCACTTCAGGTTCACTGTATCCCTTGGACCTTCTTATTGACGATGAAACACAGAAATTGCATCGGAATTAAATACAAAAGGCACAATGCCAACTTAAGTATAAGAAGACTGACTCTTCCTACTGTCTATGTTTTGACCCATTTCTGTGACACTAGTTATAGAGTCAGATGCTTCACTTCAGGTTTTACTGTATCCCTTGGACCTTCTCATTGACGATGAATCACAGAAATTGCATCGGAATTAAATACAAGAGGCACAATGCCGACTTAAGTACAAGAAGACTGACTCTTCTTACTGTCTATACTTTGAACCATTCCAGTGACACTAGTTATAGATTCCGATCCTTCACTTCTGGTTTAATGTATCCCTTGGACCTTCTTATTGACGATGAAACACAGAAATTGCATCGGAATTAAATACAAAAGGCACAATTCCGACTTATGTACAAGAGAATTGACTCTTCTTACTGTGTATGTTTTGAACCATTACTGTGACTCTAGTTATATATTCCGATGCTTCACTCCAGGTTTACTGTATCCCTTGGACCTTCTTATTGACGATGAAACACAGAAATTGCATCGGAATTAAATACAAAAGGCACAATGCCGACTTAAGGACAAGAAGACTGACACTTCTTACTGTCTATGTTTGAACCATTCCTGTGACACTAGTTATAGATTCCAATGCTTCACTTCAGGTTTACTGTATCCCTCTGACCTTCTTATTGACGGTGAAGCACAGAAATTACAACGGAATTAAATACGAAAGGCACAATGCCCAATTAAGTACAAGAAGACTGACTCTTCTTTCTGACTATGTTTTGAACCATTCCTGTGACACTAGTTATAGATTCCGAAGCTTCACTTCAGGTTTACTGTTTCCCTTGTACTTTCTTATTGACGATGAAACACAGAAATTGCATCGGAATTAAATACAAAAGGCACAATGCCGACTTCAGTACATGAAGACCGACTCCTCTTATTGACAATGATTTGAAATATTCCTGTGACACTAGTTATAGATTCCGATGCTTCACTTCAGGTATACTGTATCCCTTGGACATTCTTATTGACGATGAAACACAGAAATTGCATCGGAATTAAATATAAAAGGCACAATGCCGACTTAAGGATAAGAAGACTAACTCTTCTTACTGACTTTGTTTTGAACCATTAGTGTGACACTAGTTATAGATTCCGATGCTTCACTTCCGGTATACTGTATCGTTTGGACCTTCTTGTTGATGATGAAACACAGAAATTGCATCGGAGTTAAATACAAAAGGCACAATGCCGATTTAAGTACATGAAGACCGACTCTTCTTATTGACAATGATTTAAGCCATTCCTGTGACACTAGTTATAGATTCCGATGCTTCACTTGAGGTTTATTGTATCCCGTGGACATTCTTATTGACGATGAAACACAATATTGCATCGGAATTAAATACAAAAGGCACAATACCGACTTACGGATAAGAAGACTGACTCTTCTTACTGATTATGTTTTGAACCATTCCTGTGACACTAGTTATAGATTCCGATGCTTCACTTCCGGTTTACTGTATCCCTCTGACCATGTTATTGACGATGTCACACAGAAATTGCATCGGGATTAAATACAAAAGGCACAATGCCGACTCAAGTACATGAAGACCGACTCTTCTCACTGTCTATGTTTAAACCATTCCTGTTACACTAGTTATAGATTCCGATGCTTCACTTCAGGTTTACTGTATCCCTCTGACATTGTTATTGGCGGTGAATCACAGAAATTGCATCGGAATTCAATACGAAAGGCACAATGCCGAATTAAGAGCAAGAAGATTGACTCTTCTTCCTGACTATGTTTGAACCATTCCTGTGACACTAGTTATAGATTCCGATGCTTCACTTCAGGTTTACTGTATCCCTGTGACCTTCTTATGGACGGCGAAACACAGAAATTGCATCGGTATTGAATAGAAAAGGCATAATAACGACTTAAGTTCAAGAAGACTGACTCTTCTTACTGTCTATGATTTGAACCTATCCTGTGACACTAGTTGTAGATTCCGATGCTTCACTTCAGGTTTACTGTATCCCCCTGGACCTTCTTATTGACGATGAAACACAGAAATTGCGTCGGAATTAAATACAAAAGGCACAATGCCGACTTAAGGACATGAAGACCGACTCTTCTTATTGACAATGATTTGAACCATTCCTGTGACACTAGTTATAGATTCCGATGCTTCACTTCAGGTTTACAGTATCTCTTGGGCACTCTTATTGGCGATGAAACACAGAAATTGCATCGGAATTAAATACAAAAGGCACAATGCCGACTTAAGGACAAGAAGACTGACTCTTCTTACTGAATTTGATTGGAACCATTTGTGTGACACTATTTATAGATTCCGATATTTCACTTCCGGTTTACTGCATCGCTTGCACCTTCTAATTGACGATGAAACACAGAAATTTCATCGGAATTAAATACAAAATGCACAATGACGACTTAAGTACAAGAAGACTGACTCTTCTTACTGACTATGTTTTGAACCATTCCTGTGACACTAGTTATAGATTCCGATGCTTCACTTCAGGTTTACTGTATACCTTGGACTATCTTTTTGACGATGAAACACAGAAATTGCATCGGAATTAAATACAAAAGGTAGAATGCCGACTTAAGTACAAGAAAACTGACTCTTCCTGCTGTCTATGATTTGAACCATTCCTGTGACACTAGTTATAGATTCCGATGCTTCACTTAAGGTTTACTGTATCCCTTGGACCTTCTAATTGACGATGAAACACAGAAATTGCATCGCAATTAAATACAAAAGGCACAATGCCGACACAAGTACATGAAGACCGACTCTTCCTACTGACTAAGATTTAAACCATTCCTGTGACACTAGTTAAAGATTCCGATGCTTCACTTTAGGTTTACTGTATCCCTTGGACCTTCTTATTGACGATGAAACACAGAAATTGCATCGGAATTAAATACAAAAGTCACAATGCCGACTTAAGTATAAGAAGACTGACTCTTCCTACTGTCTATGTTTGATCCATTTCTGTGACACTAGTTATAGAGTCCGATGCTTCACTTAAGGTTTACTGTATCCCTTGGACCTTCTTGTTGACGATGAATCGCAGATATTGCATCGGAATTAAATACAAAATGCACAACGCCGACTTAAGTACAAGAAGACTGACTCCTCTTACTGTCTATATTTTGAACCATTACTGTGACTCTAGTTAGAGATTCCGATGCTTCACTCCAGGTTTACTGTATTCCTTGGACCTTCTTATTGACGATCAAACACAGAAATTGCATCGGAATTAAATACAAAATGCACAATGCCGACTTAAGGACAAGAAGACTGACTCTTCTTACTGTTTATTTTTGAGCCATTCCTGTGACACTAGTTATAGATTCCGATGCTTCACTTCAGGTTCACTGTATCCCTCTGACCTTCTTAATTACGGTGAAGCACAGAAATTTCATCGGAATTAAATACGAAAACCACAATGCCCAATTAAGTACAAGAAGACTGACTCTTCTTTCTGACTATGTTTTGAACCATTCCTGTGACACTAGTTATAGATTCCGATGCTTCACTTCAGGTTTATTGTATCCCTCTGACCTACTTAGTGACGATGAAACACAGAAATTGCATCGGTATTAAATAGAAAAGGCACAATGCCGACTTAAGTAGAAGAAGACTGACTCTTCTTACTGTTTATGTTTTGAACCAATCCTGTGACACTAGTTGTAGATTCAGATGCTTCACTTCAGTTTTACTGTATCCCTTGGACCTTCTTATTGACGATGAAACACAGAAATTGCATCGGAATTAAATACAAAAGGCACAATGCCGACTTAAGTACAAGAACACTGACTCTTCCTACTGTCTATGTTTTAAACCATTCCTGTGACGCTAGTTATAGATTCCGATGCTTCACTTCAGGTTTACTGTATCCCTTGTACTTTCGTATTGACGATGAAACACAGAAATTTCATCGGAATTAAATGCAAAAGGCACAATGCCGACTTAAGTACATGAAGACCGACTCTTCTTATTGACAATGATTTGAACCATTCCTGTGACACTAGTTATAGATTCCGATGCTTCACTACAGGTTTACTGTATCCCTTGGACATTCTTATTGACGATGAAACACAAAATTGCATCGGAATTAAATGCAAAAGGCTCAATGCCGACTTAAGGACAAGAAGACTGACTCTTCTTACTGACTATGTTTTGAACCATTCCTGTGACACTAGTTATAGATTCCGATGCTTCACTTCAGGTTTACTGTATCCCTCTGACCTTCTTATTGAAGATGAAACACAGAAATTGCATCGGTATTAAATAGAAAAGGCACAATGCCGACTTAAGTACAAGAAGACTGACTCTTCTTACTGTCTATGTTTTGAACCAATCCTGTGACACTAGTTGTAGATTCCGATGCTTAACTTGAGGTTTACTGTATCCCTTGGAACTTCTTATTGACGATGAAACACAGAAATTGCATCATAATTAAAAACAAAAGGTACAATGCCGACTTAAGTACAAAAACACTGACTCTTCCTACTGTCTATGTTTTGAACCATTCCTGTGACACTAGTTATATCTTCTGGTAAACCTTGCGGGATGTAAGGTCGTGGTCCATGAAACTCTTCAGCTCCTAACGTTTCGTCCAGTGCTTCGCTTGACATCTTCAGAGGGGTGTTTCTCCTCCGGTGAGTCTTGCCGACTGACGGGTTGGACGTCTGAGAGCGACTTATGTATCGTAGAAAGTGGGCGTGACCAGAGTTACACGTGATATGTAGAGATAACCTTTGTCAGGGATAAAACTTAACTATCGATCGTAATCTTTCACGGAAAAAACTGTCTAGCAATCCTGTAGTGCTACTGTCCAAATATCACTAAGTTTCATGTTCTCTTCTTTCCGATTAAAATTATCACTATGTTTATATATTTCAATTGCTTCTCTACAAAGCCGTGGGTAATAGTTCGTCGTCGTAGATAACATTTTTGTTTCGGAAAACTTCACTTGATGATTTCCTGGTTGAAAAGCGTGTTCTGCTACAGCCGATTTATCTGTTTTCCCTAATCGGCAAAGACTTCTGTGTTCTTTTAACCGCGTATTTACGCCTATTTTTGTTGTTCCAACATAAACTTTTCCACATGTACACGGAATTTTATATACGCCACTGGCTGATAGAGGAGCGCGTTTATCTTTTACAGACCGAAGAACATGACAAATTTTCTTCGTTGGTCTAAAAACAGTTCTAATATCATGTTTACTCAAAATCTTTCCCATCTGATCCGTTACTTTCTTTATAAAAGGGAGAGAGACTGTATTCTTCCATCGTTTTTCGGACTTGTCCTTAAGCTTTTTGTTGTTTGGGTGCAGAATTCTGCTTACTTCTTTCTTTGAGTAGCCATTTTTCTCAAAAGCGTGCTTCAGATGTTTTAATTCGTCGTCTAGATACTCCGGCGTGCAAATCCGTCTGGCTCTGTCAACGAGACTTGTAATCACACCTCTTTTTTGTTTTGGATGGTGGTTAGAGTTTTTATGTAAGTATCTGTCTGTGTGCGTTATTTTTCTAAAAATCTGTTGTTTCAAGCTTCCATCCGTCTGTCTCATAACTAAAACATCCAAAAACGGTATTTTGTTATCATTTTCTCTCTCCATCGTAAACTGGATTCTTGGATTTATATTATTAAGGTACTCAAAAAATTCGCCTAAGGCTTCTCTACCATGTGGCCAGACCACAAATGTATCGTCTACATACCGATACCAGCGAGATGGTTTCTTATCTGCTTTTTCCAAGGCTGACTGTTCGAATTTCTCCATGTAGAAATTAGCTACTGCAGGACCCAATGGGTTACCCATTGCTACGCCATTAAGTTGTTCGTAACATTCATTATTCCACTGGAAATGACTGGAAGTGAGACAGTGTCTGAAAAGAGCAGTCAGATCTTCTGGAAAAATATCCGTTATAAAATCTATAACTTCATTAACTGGAATCATAGTAAATAAAGATACTACATCGAAACTTACTAAAATATCTTCAGGAGTCAGAATTAAACCTTCAATTTTCTCTATAATATGACGTGAGTCCTTTATATATGAGTCCGTTTTTCCTAAATATGGTTGTAAGCGAGTTGTTAGATATCTTGCTATTTCGTACGTAGGAGAATTGATAGCACTAACAATCGGTCTCAGAGGAAGGTCCTTCTTATGTACCTTGTGTAGGCCATAGAGTCTAGGACACATAGCTTCAGTCTTCAATAAAGCTCTTTTTTCTTCTTTTTGAATAGAAGTGGCCGATTTTATCAAATTATTTGTTTTCCGTAGTACGCTGGCTGTAGGATCTTTCTTAAGTTTTTTGTATTCAAAAAGAAGAAAAAAGAGCTTTATTGAAGACTGAAGCTATGTGTCCTAGACTCTATGGCCCACCCAAGGTACATAAGAAGGACCTTCCTCTGAGACCGATTGTTAGTGCTATCAATTCTCCTACGTACGAAATAGCAAGATATCTAACAACTCGCTTACAACCATATTTAGGAAAAACGGACTCATATATAAAGGACTCACGTCATTTTATAGAGAATATTGAAGGTTTAATTCGGACTCCTGAAGATATTTTAGTAAGTTTCGATGTAGTATCTTTATTTACTATGATTCCAGTTAATGAAGTTATGGATTTTATAACGGATATTTTTCCAGAAGATCTGACTGCTCTTTTCAGACACTGTCTCACTTCCAGTCATTTCCAGTGGAATAATGAATTTTACGAACAACTTAATGGCGTAGCAATGGGTAACCCATTGGGTCCTGCAGTAGCTAATTTCTACATGGAGAAATTCGAACAGTCAGCCTTGGAAAAAGCAGATAAGAAACCATCTCGCTGGTATCGGTATGTAGACGATACATTTGTGGTCTGGCCACATGGTAGAGAAGCCTTAGGCGAATTTTTTGAGTACCTTAATAATATAAATCCAAGAATCCAGTTTACGATGGAGAGAGAAAATGATAACAAAATACCGTTTTTGGATGTTTTAGTTATGAGACAGACGGATGGAAGCTTGAAACAACAGATTTTTAGAAAAATAACGCACACAGACAGATACTTACATAAAAACTCTAACCACCATCCAAAACAAAAAAGAGGTGTGATTACAAGTCTCGTTGACAGAGCCAGACGGATTTGCACGCCGGAGTATCTAGACGACGAATTAAAACATCTGAAGCACGCTTTTGAGAAAAATGGCTACTCAAAGAAAGAAGTAAGCAGAATTCTGCACCCAAACAACAAAA
This sequence comes from Schistocerca piceifrons, assembly GCF_021461385.2. Lineage (NCBI taxonomy): Eukaryota > Metazoa > Arthropoda > Insecta > Orthoptera > Acrididae > Schistocerca > Schistocerca piceifrons. The sequence goes on along the minus strand of NW_025727576.1, from coordinate 275,830 downwards.
AGCTTAAGGACAAGTCCGAAAAACGATGGAAGAATACAGTCTCTCTCCCTTTTATAAAGAAAGTAACGGATCAGATTGGAAAGATTTTGAGTAAACATGATATTAGACCTGTTTTTAGACCAACGAAGAAAATTTGTCATGTTCTTCGGTCTGTAAAAGATAAACGCGCTCCTCTATCAGCCAGTGGCGTATATAAAATTCCGTGTACATGTGGAAAAGTTTATGTTGGAACAACAAAAAGAAGCGTAAATACACGGTTAAAAGAACACAGAAGTCTTTGCCGATTAAGAAAAACAGATAAATCGGCTGTAGCAGAACACGCTTTTCAGCCAGGAAATCATCAAGTGAAGTTTTCCGAAACAAAAATTTTATCTACGACGACGAACTATTACCCACGGCTTTGTAGAGAAGCAATTGATATATATAAACATAGGGATAATTTTAATCGGAAAGAAGAGACCATGATACTTAGTGATATTTGGACAGTAGCACTACAGAATGGCTAGACAGTTTTATCCATGACAAGATTACGATCGATAGTTAAGTTTTATCTCTGACAAAGGTTATCTCTGCATATCACGTGTAACTCTGGTCACGCCCACTTTCTACGATACATAAGTCGCACTCAGACGTCCGACCCGTCAGTCGACAAGACTCACCGGAGGAGAAACACCCCTCTGAAGATGTCAAGCGAAGCACTGGACGAAACGTTAGGAGATGAAGAGATTCATGGACCACGACCTTACATCCCGCAAGGTTTACCAGAAGATATGTCATCCGGTCGTGAAAGCCTTCATACTATGAACACTAGTTATAGATTCCGATGTTTCACTTCAGGTTTACTGTATCCCTTGTACTTTCTTATTGACGATGAAACACAGAAATTCCATCGGAATGAAATACAAAAGGCACAATGCCGACTTAAGTATATGAAGACCGACTCTTCTTATTGACAATGATTTGAACCATTCCTGTGACACTAGTTATAGATTCCGATGCTTCACTTGAGGTTTACAGTATCCCTTGGACCTTCTTATTGACGATGAAACACAGAAATTGCATCGGAATTAAATACAAAAGGCACAATGCCGACTTAAGTACAAGAGGACTGGTTCTTCCTACTGTCTATGTTTTGAACCATTCCTGTGACACTAGTTTTGGATTCCGATGCTACACTTTAGGTTTACTGTATCCCTCTGACCTTCTTATTGACGATGAAACACAGAAATTGCATCGGAATTAAATACAAAAGGCACAATGCCGACTTAAGTTCAAGAAGACTGACTCTTCCTACTGTCTATGTTTTGCACAATTGCTGTGACCCTAGTTATAGATTCCGATCCTTCACTTCAGGTTTACTGTATCCCTGTGACATTCTTATTGACGATGAAACACAGAAATTGCATCGGAATTAAATACAAACAGCACAATGCCTACTTAAGTACAAGAAGACTTACTCTTCTTACTGACTATGATTTAAACCATTCCTGTGACACTAGTTATAGATTGCGATGCTTCACTTCAGGTTTACAGTATCCCTCTGACCTTCTTATTGACGATGATACACAGAAATTGCATCGGAAATAAATACAATATCCACAATGCCGACTTATGTACATGAAGACAGACTCTTCATACTGTCTATGCTTAGAACCATTATTCTGACACTAGTTATAGATTCCGATGCTTCAGTCCATGTATACTGTATCCCTTGGAACTTCTTATTGACGATGAAACACAGAAATTGCATCGGAATTAAATACAAAAGGCACAATGCCGACTTAAGTACAAGAGGACTGGTTCTTCCTACTGTCTATGTTTTGAACCATTCATGTGACACTAGTTTTGGATTCCGATGCTACACTTTAGGTTTACTGTATCCCTCTGACCTTCTTATTGACGATGAAACACAGAAATTGCATCGGAAATAAATACTAAAACACAATGCCGACTGAAGTACAAGAAAACTGACACATCTTACTGTCTATGTTTTGAACCGCCCTGTGACACTAGTTATAGATTCCGAGGCTTCACTCCAGGTTTACTGTATCCCTTGGACCATCTTACTGACGATGAAACACAGAAATTGCATCGGAATTAAATACAAAAGGCGCAATGCCGACTTAAGTACACAAAGACTGACTCTTCTACTGTCTATGTTTTGAACTACTTCTGTGACACTAGTTATAGAGTCCGATGCTTCACTTCAGGTTTACTGTATCCCTTGGGCCTTCTTATTGACGATGAATCACAGAAATTGCATCGGAATTAAATACAAAAGGCACAATGCCGACTTAAGTACAAGAAGACTCACTCTTCTTACTGTCTATATTTTGAACCATTCCAGTGACACTAGTTATAGATTCCGATGCTTCAGTTCGGGTTTACTGTATCCGTTGGACATTCTTATTGACGATGAAACACAGCAATTGCATCGGAATTAAATACGAAAGGCAAAATGCCGACTTAAGGACAAGAAGACTGACTCTTCTTACTGACTATGAATTGAACAATTCCTGTGACACTAGTTATATATTCCGATGCTTTAGTTCAGGTTTACTGTATCCGTTGGACATTCTTATTGACGATGAAGCACAGCAATTGCATCGGAATTAAATACAAAAGGCAAAATGCCGACTTAAGGACAAGAAGACTGACTCTTCTTACTGACGTTGTTTTGAACCATTCCTGTGACACTAGTTATAGATTCCGATGCTTCACTCCAGGTTTACTGTATCCCTTGGACCTTCTTATTGACGATGAAACACAGAAATTCCATCGGAATTAAATGCAAAAGGCACAATGCCGACTTAAGGACAAGAAGACTGACTCTTCTTACTGACTATGTTTTGAACCATTCATGTGACACTAGTTATAGATTCCGATGCTTCACTTCCGGTTTACTGTATCCCTCTGACCTTCTTATTGACGATGAAACACAGAAATTGCATCGGGATTAAATACAAAAGACACAATGCCGACTTAAGTACATGAAGACTGACTCTTCTTTCTGTCTATGTTTGAACCATTCCTGTGACACTAGTTATAGATTCCGATGCTTCACTTCAGGTTTACTGTATCCCTCTGACCTTCTTATTGAAGATGAAACACAGAAATTGCATCGGTATTAAATAGAAAAGGCACAATGCCGACTTAAGTACAAGAAGACTGACTCTTCTTACTGTCTATGTTTTGAACCAATCCTGTGACACTAGTTGTAGATTCCGATGCTTAACTTGAGGTTTACTGTATCCCTTGGAACTTCTTATTGACGATGAAACACAGAAATTGCATCGGAATTAAATACAAAAGGCACAATGCCCACTTAAGTTCAAGAAGACTGACTCTTCCTACTGTCTATGTTTTGCACAATTGCTGTGACCCTAGTTATAGATTCCGATCCTTCACTTCAGGTTTACTGTATCCCTGTGACCTTCTTATTGACGATGAAACACAGAAATTGCATCGGAATTAAATACAAACAGCACAATGCCTACTTAAGTACAAGAAGACTTACTCTTCTTACTGACTATGATTTAAACCATTCCTGTGACACTAGTTATAGATTGCGATGCTTCACTTCAGGTTTACAGTATCCCTCTGACCTTCTTATTGACGATGATACACAGAAATTGCATCGGAAATAAATACAATATCCACAATGCCGACTTATGTACATGAAGACAGACTCTTCATACTGTCTATGCTTAGAACCATTATTCTGACACTAGTTATAGATTCCGATGCTTCAGTCCATGTATACTGTATCCCTTGGAACTTCTTATTGACGATGAAACACAGAAATTGCATCGGAATTAAATACAAAAGGCACAATGCCGACTTAAGTACAAGAGGACTGGTTCTTCCTACTGTCTATGTTTTGAACCATTCATGTGACACTAGTTTTGGATTCCGATGCTACACTTTAGGTTTACTGTATCCCTCTGACCTTCTTATTGACGATGAAACACAGAAATTGCATCGGAAATATATACTAAAAGCACAATGCCGACTGAAGTACAAGAATACTGACACATCTTACTGTCTATGTTTTGAACCGCCCTGTGACACTAGTTATAGATTCCGAGGCTTCACTCCAGGTTTACTGTATCCCTTGGACCATCTTACTGACGATGAAACACAGAAATTGCATCGGAATTAAATACAAAAGGCGCAATGCCGACTTAAGTACACAAAGACTGACTCTTCTACTGTCTATGTTTTGAACCACTTCTGTGACACTAGTTATAGAGTCCGATGCTTCACTTCAGGTTTACTGTATCCCTTGGGCCTTCTTATTGACGATGAATCACAGAAATTGCATCGGAATTAAATACAAAAGGCACAATGCCGACTTAAGTACAAGAAGACTCACTCTTCTTACTGTCTATATTTTGAACCATTCCAGTGACACTAGTTATAGATTCCGATGCTTCAGTTCAGGTTTACTGTATCCGTTGGACATTCTTATTGACGATGAAACACAGCAATTGCATCGGAATTAAATACGAAAGGCAAAATGCCGACTTAAGGACAAGAAGACTGACTCTTCTTACTGACTATGAATTGAACAATTCCTGTGACACTAGTTATATATTCCGACGCTTTAGTTCAGGTTTACTGTATCCGTTGGACATTCTTATTGACGATGAAGCACAGCAATTGCATCGGAATTAAATACAAAAGGCAAAATGCCGACTTAAGGACAAGAAGACTGACTCTTCTTACTGACGTTGTTTTGAACCATTCCTGTGACACTAGTTATAGATTCCGATGCTTCACTCCAGGTTTACTGTATCCCTTGGACCTTCTTATTGACGATGAAACACAGAAATTCCATCGGAATTAAATGCAAAAGGCACAATGCCGACTTAAGGACAAGAAGACTGACTCTTCTAACTGACTATGTTTTGAACCATTCCTGTGACACTAGTTATAGATTCCGATGCTTCACTTCCGGTTTACTGTATCCCTCTGACCTTCTTATTGACGATGAAACACAGAAATTGCATCGGGATTAAATACAAAAGACACAATGCCGACTTAAGTACATGAAGACTGACTCTTCTTTCTGTCTATGTTTGAACCATTCCTGTGACACTAGTTATAGATTCCGATGCTTCACTTCAGGTTTACTGTATCCCTCTGACCTTCTTATTGAAGATGAAACACAGAAATTGCATCGGTATTAAATAGAAAAGGCACAATGCCGACTTAAGTACATGAAGACTGACTCTTCTTTCTGTCTATGTTTGAACCATTCCTGTGTCACTAGTTATAGATTCCGATGCTTCACTTCAGGTTTACTGTATCCCTCTGACCTTCTTATTGAAGATGAAACACAGAAATTGCATCATAATTAAAAACAAAAGGCACAATGCCGACTTAAGTACAAGAACACTGACTCTTCCTACTGTCTATGTTTTGAACCATTCCTGTGACACTAGTTATATCTTCTGGTAAACCTTGCGGGATGTAAGGTCGTGGTCCATGAAACTCTTCAGCTCCTAACGTTTCGTCCAGTGCTTCGCTTGACATCTTCAGAGGGGTGTTTCTCCTCCGGTGAGTCTTGCCGACTGACGGGTTGGACGTCTGAGAGCGACTTATGTATCGTAGAAAGTGGGCGTGACCAGAGTTACACGTGATATGCAGAGATAACCTTTGTCAGGGATAAAACTGAACTATCAATCGTAATCTTGCCACGGATAAAACTGTCTAGCAATCCTGTAGTGCTACTGTCCAAATATCACTAAGTTTCATGTTCTCTTCTTTCCGATTAAAATTATCACTATGTTTATATATTTCAATTGCTTCTCTACAAAGCCGTGGGTAATAGTTCGTCGTCGTAGATAACATTTTTGTTTCGGAAAACTTCACTTGATGATTTCCTGGTTGAAAAGCGTGTTCTGCTACAGCCGATTTATCTGTTTTCCCTAATCGGCAAAGACTTCTGTGTTCTTTTAACCGCGTATTTACGCCTCTTTTTGTTGTTCCAACATAAACTTTTCCACATGTACACGGAATTTTATATACGCCACTGGCTGATAGAGGAGCGCGTTTATCTTTTACAGACCGAAGAACATGACAAATTTTCTTCGTTGGTCTAAAAACAGTTCTAATATCATGTTTACTCAAAATCTTTCCAATCTGATCCGTTACTTTCTTTATAAAAGGGAGAGAGACTGTATTCTTCCATCGTTTTTCGGACTTGTCCTTAAGCTTTTTGTTGTTAGGGTGCAGAATTCTGCTTACTTCTTTCTTTGAGTAGCCATTTTTCTCAAAAGCGTGCTTCAGATGTTTTAATTCGTCGTCTAGATACTCCGGCGTGCAAATCCGTCTGGCTCTGTCAACGAGACTTGTAATCACACCTCTTTTTTGTTTTGGATGGTGGTTAGAGTTTTTATGTAAGTATCTGTCTGTGTGCGTTATTTTTCTAAAAATCTGTTGTTTCAAGCTTCCATCCGTCTGTCTCATAACTAAAACATCCAAAAACGGTATTTTGTTATCATTTTCTCTCTCCATGGTAAATTGGATTCTTGGATTTATATTATTAAGGTACTCAAAAATTTCGCCTAAGGCTTCTCTACCATGTGGCCAGACCACAAATGTATCGTCTACATACCGATACCAGCGAGATGGTTTCTTATCTGCTTTTTCCAAGGCTGACTGTTCGAATTTCTCCATGTAGAAATTAGCTACTGCAGGACCCAATGGGTTACCCATTGCTACGCCATTAAGTTGTTCGTAAAATTCATTATTCCACTGGAAATGACTGGAAGTGAGACAGTGTCTGAAAAGAGCAGTCAGATCTTCTGGAAAAATATCCGTTATAAAATCCATAACTTCATTAACTGGAATCATAGTAAATAAAGATACTACATCGAAACTTACTAAAATATCTTCAGGATTCAGAATTAAACCTTCAATTTTCTCTATAATATGACGTGAGTCCTTTATATATGAGTCCGTTTTTCCTAAATATGGTTGTAAGCGAGTTGTTAGATATCTTGCTATTTCGTACGTAGGAGAATTGATAGCACTAACAATCGGTCTCAGAGGAAGGTCCTTCTTATGTACCTTGTGTAGGCCATAGAGTCTAGGACACATAGCTTCAGTCTTCAATAAAGCTCTTTTTTCTTCTTTTTGAATAGAAGTGGCCGATTTTATCAAATTATTTGTTTTCCGTAGTACGCTGGCTGTAGGATCTTTCTTAAGTTTTTTGTATTCAAAAAGAAGAAAAAAGAGCTTTATTGAAGACTGAAGCTATGTGTCCTAGACTCTATGGCCCACCCAAGGTACATAAGAAGGACCTTCCTCTGAGACCGATTGTTAGTGCTATCAATTCTCCTACGTAAGAAATAGCAAGATATCTAACAACTCGCTTACAACCATATTTAGGAAAAACGGACTCATATATAAAGGACTCACGTCATTTTATAGAGAAAATTGAAGGTTTAATTCGGACTCCTGAAGATATTTTAGTAAGTTTCGATGTAGTATCTTTATTTACTATGATTCCAGTTAATGAAGTTATGGATTTTATAACGGATATTTTTCCAGAAGATCTGACTGCTCTTTTCAGACACTGTCTCACTTCCAGTCATTTCCAGTGGAATAATGAATTTTACGAACAACTTAATGGCGTAGCAATGGGTAACCCATTGGGTCCTGCAGTAGCTAATTTCTACATGGAGAAATTCGAACAGTCAGCCTTGGAAAAAGCAGATAAGAAACCATCTCGCTGGTATCGGTATGTAGACGATACATTTGTGGTCTGGCCACATGGTAGAGAAGCCTTAGGCGAATTTTTTGAGTACCTTAATAATATAAATCCAAGAATCCAGTTTACCATGGAGAGAGAAAATGATAACAAAATACCGTTTTTGGATGTTTTAGTTATGAGACAGACGGATGGAAGCTTGAAACAACAGATTTTTAGAAAAATAACGCACACAGACAGATACTTACATAAAAACTCTAACCACCATCCAAAACAAAAAAGAGGTGTGATTACAAGTCTCGTTGACAGAGCCAGACGGATTTGCACGCCGGAGTATCTAGACGACGAATTAAAACATCTGAAGCACGCTTTTGAGAAAAATGGCTACTCAAAGAAAGAAGTAAGCAGAATTCTGCACCCTAACAACAAAAAGCTTAAGGACAAGTCCGAAAAACGATGGAAGAATACAGTCTCTCTCCCTTTTATAAAGAAAGTAACGGATCAGATTGGAAAGATTTTGAGTAAACATGATATTAGACCTGTTTTTAGACCAACGAAGAACATTTGTCATGTTCTTCGGTCTGTAAAAGATAAACGCGCTCCTCTATCAGCCAGTGGCGTATATAAACTTCCGCGTACATGTGGAAAAGTTTATGTTGGAACAACAAAAAGAAGCGTAAATACACGGTTAAAAGGACACAGAAGTCTTTGCCGATTAGGAAAAACAGATAAATCGGCTGTAGCAGAACACGCTTTTCAGCCAGGAAATCATCAAGTGAAGTTTTCCGAAACAAAAATTTTATCTACGACGACGAACTATTACCCACGGCTTTGTAGAGAAGCAATTGAAATATATAAACATAGTGATAATTTTAATCGGAAAGAAGAGACCATGATACTTAGTGATATTTGGACAGTAGCACTACAGAATGGCTAGACAGTTTTATCCATGACAAGATTACGATCGATAGTTAAGTTTTATCTCTGACAAAGGTTATCTCTGCATATCACGTGTAACTCTGGTCACGCCCACTTTCTACGATACATAAGTCTCACTCAGACGTCCGACCCGTCAGTCGACAAGACTCACCGGAGGAGAAACACCCCTCTGAAGATGCCAAGCGAAGCACTGGACGAAACGTTAGGAGATGAAGAGATTCATGGACCACGACCTTACATCCCGCAAGGTTTACCAGAAGATATGTCATCCGGTCGTGAAAGCCTTCATACTATGAACACTAGTTATAGATTCCGATGTTTCACTTCAGGTTTACTGTATCCCTTGTACTTTCTTATTGACGATGAAACACAGAAATTCCATCGGAATGAAATACAAAAGGCACAATGCCGACTTAAGTATATGAAGACCGACTCTTCTTATTGACAATGATTTGAACCATTCCTGTGACACTAGTTATAGATTCCGAAGCTTCACTTGAGGTTTACAGTATCCCTTGGACCTTCTTATTGACGATGAAACACAGAAATTGCATCGGAATTAAATACAAAAGGCACAATGCCGACTTAAGTACAAGAGGACTGGTTCTTCCTACTGTCTATGTTTTGAACCATTCCTGTGACACTAGTTTTGGATTCCGATGCTACACTTTAGGTTTACTGTATCCCTCCGACCTTCTTATTGACGATGAAACACAGAAATTGCATCGGAATTAAATACAAAAGGCACAATGCCGACTTAAGTACAAGAAGACTGACTCTTCCTACTGTCTATGTTTTGCACAATTGCTGTGACACTAGTTATAGATTCCGATCCTTCACTTCAGGTTTACTGTATCCCTGTGACCTTCTTATTGACGATGAAACACAGAAATTGCATCGGAATTAAATACAAACAGCACAATGCCTACTTAAGTACAAGAAGACTTACTCTTCTTACTGACTATGATTTAAACCATTCCTGTGACACTAGTTATAGATTGCGATGCTTCACTTCAGGATTACAGTATCCCTCTGACCTTCTTATTGACGATGATACACAGAAATTGCATCGGAAATAAATACAAAAGGCACAATGCCGACTTAAGTACAAGAGGACTGGTTCTTCCTACTGTCTATGTTTTGAACCATTCCTGTGACACTAGTTTTGGATTCCGATGCTACACTTTAGGTTTACTGTATCCCTCTGACCTGCTTATTGACGATGAAACACAGAAATTGCATCGGAAATAAATACTAAAAGCACAATGCCGACTGAAGTACAAGAATACTGACACATCTTACTGTCTATGTTTTGAACCGCCCTGTGACACTAGTTATAGATTCCGAGGCTTCACTCCAGGTTTACTGTATCCCTTGGACCATCTTACTGACGATGAAACACAGAAATTGCATCGGAATTAAATACAAAAGTCGCAATGCCGACTTAAGTACACAAAGACTGACTCTTCTACTGTCTGTGTTTTGAACCACTTCTGTGACACTAGTTATAGAATCCGATGCTTCACTTCAGGTTTACTGTATCCCTTGGGCCTTCTTATTGACGATGAATCACAGAAATTGCATCGGAATTAAAAACAAAAGGCACAATGCCGACTTCAGTACAAGAAGACTCACTCTTCTTACTGTCTATATTTTGAACCATTCCAGTGACACTAGTTATAGATTCCGATGCTTCAGTTCAGGTTTACTGTATCCGTTGGACATTCTTATTGACGATGAAACACAGCAATTGCATCGGAATTAAATACGAAAGGCAAAATGCCGACATAAGGACAAGAAGACTGACTCTTCTTACTGACTATGAATTGAACAATTCCTGTGACACTAGTTATATATTCCGATGCTTTAGTTCAGGTTTACTGTATCCGTTGGACATTCTTATTGACGATGAAGCACAGCAATTGCATCGGAATTAAATACAAAAGGCACAATGCCGACTTAAGTACAAGAAGACTGACTCTTCCTACTGTCTATGTTTTGCAAAATTGCTGTGACACTAGTTATAGATTCCGATCCTTCACTTCAGGTTTACTGTATCCCTGTGACTTTCTTATTGACGATGAAACACAGAAATTGCATCGGAATTAAATACAAACAGCACAATGCCTACTTAAGTACAAGAAGACTTACTCTTCTTACTGACTATGATTTAAACCATTCCTGTGACACTAGTTATAGATTGCGATGCTTCACTTCAGGTTTACTGTATCCCTCTGACCTTCTTACTGACGATGAAACACAGAAATTGCATCGGAATTAAATACAAAAGGCACAATGCCGACTTAAGTACAAGAAGACTGACTCTTCCTACTGTCTACGTTTTGAACCATTGCTGTGACACTAGTTATAGATTCCGATGCTTCACTTCAGGATTACTGTATCCCTCTGACCATATTGCCGACGAAACACAGAAATTGCATCGGAATTAAATACAAAAGGCACAATGCCGACTTAAGGACCAGAGGACTGACTCTTCTTACTGATGATGGTTTGAACCATTCACGTGACACTAGTTATAGATTCCGATGTTTCACTCCAGGTATCCTGTATCCCTTGGAACTTCTTATTGACGATGAAACACAGAAATTACATCGGATTTAAATACAAAAGGCACAATGCCGACTTAAGGACAAGTAGACTGACTCTTCTTACTGACTTTGGTTAGAAATATTCCTGTGACACTAGTTACAGATTCCGATGCTTCACTTCAGGTTTATTGTATGCCTCTGACCTTCTGATTGACGATGAAACACAGAAATTGCATCGGAATTAATTACAAAAGGCACAATGCCGATTTAAGGACAAGAAGAATGACTCTTCTTACTGAGTTTGCTTTGAACCATTCCTGTGAAACTAGTTATAGATTCCGATGCTTTACTTCAGGTTTACTGTATACCTTGGACCTACTTATTGACGATGAAACACAGAAATTACATCGGAATTAAATAGAAAAGGCACAATGCCGACTTAAGTACAAGAAGACTGAATCTTCTTACTGACTAAGTTTTGAACCATTCCTGTGAAACTAGTTATAGATTCCGATGCTTTACTTCAGGTTTACTGTATACCTTGGACCTTCTTATTGACGATGAAACACAGAAATTGCATCGGAATTAAATACAAAAGGCACAATGCCGACTTAAGGACAAGAGGACTGACTCTTCTTACTGACTATGGTTTGAACCATTCACGTGACACTAGTTATAGATTCCGATGCTTCACTTCAGGTTCACTGTATCCCTCTGACCTTCTTATTGACGATATAACACAGAAATTGCATCGGAATTAAATACAAAAGCCACAATGCCGACTTATGTACATGAAGACTGACTCTTCGTACTGTCTATGCTTTGGACCATTCCTGTGACACTAGTTATAGATTCCGATGCTTCACTCCACGTATACTGTATCCCTTGGAGCTTCTTATTGACGATGAATCACAGAAATTGCATCGGAATTAAATACAATAGGCACAATGCCGAGTTAAGTACAAGAAGACTGACTCTTCTTACTGTCTATACTTTGAACCATTCCAGTGACACTAGTTATAGATTCCGATGCTTCACTTCAGGTTTACTGTATCCCTTGGACCTCCTAATTGACGATGAAACACAGAAATTGCATGGGAATTAAATACCAAAGGCACAATGCCGATTTAAGGACAAGAAGAATGACTCTTCTTACTGAGTTTGCTTTGAACCATTCCTGTGACACTAGTTATAGATTCCGATGCTACACTTCAGGTTTACTGTATACCTTGGACCTTCTTATTGATGATGAAACACAGAAATGGCATCGGAATTAAAAACAAAATTCACAATGCCAGCTTACGTACAAGAAGCCTGGTTCTTACTACTGTCTATGTTTTGAACCATTCCTGTGACACTAGTTTTGAATTCCGATGCTTCACTTCAGTTTTACTGTACCCCTCTGACCCTCTTATGGACGATGAAACACAGAAATTGCATCGGAATTAAATACAAAAGGCAAAATGCCGGCTTAAGGACAAGAGAACTGACTCTTCTTACTGACTATGGTTTGAACCATTCACGTGACACTAGTTATAGATTCCGATGCTTCACTTCAGGTTTACTGCATCCCTCTGACTTTGATATTGACGATGAAACACAGAAATTGCATTGGAATTAAATACAAAAGCCACAATGCCGGCTTATGTACATGAAGACTGACTCTTCGTACTGTCTATGACTTGGACCATTCCTGTGACACTAGTTATAGATTCCGATGCTTCACTCCACGTATACTGTATCCCTTGGAGCTTCTTATTGACGATGAAACACAGAAATTGCATCGGAATTAAATACAAAAGGCACAATGCCGACTTAAGGACAAGAAGACTGACTCTTCTTACTGACTTTATTTGAAATATTCCTGTGACACTAGTTATAGATTCCGATGCTTGACTTCAGGTTTGTTGTATCCCACTGACCTTCTTATTGACGATGAAACACAGAAATTGCATTGGAATTAAATACAAAAGGCACAATGTCGACTTAAGTACAAGAATTCTGACTCTTCCTACTGTCTATGGTTTGATCCATTTCTGTGACACTAGTTATAGAGTCCGATGCTTCACTTCAGGTTTTCTGTATCCTTTGGACCTTCTTATTGACGATGAATCACAGAAATTGCAGCGGAATTAAATACAAAAGGCACAATGCCGACTTAAGTACAAGAAGACCGACTCTTCTTACTGTCTATATTTTGAATTATTCCAGTGACACTAGTTAAAGATTCCGATGCTTCACTTCAGGTTTACTGTATCCCTTGGACCTTCTAATTGACGATGAAACACAGAAATTGCATCGGAATTAAATACAAAAGGCACAATGCCGACTTAAGGACAAGAAGAGTGACTCTTCTTACTGACTATGATTTGAACCAGTCCTGTGACACTTGTTATAGATTCCGATGCTTCACATCCGGTTTACTGTATCCCTCTGACATTCTTATTGACGATGAAACACAGAAATTGCATCGGAATTAAATAGAAAAGGCACAATGCCGACTTAAGTACAAGAATACTGACTCTTCTTACTGTCTATGTTTTGAACCATTCCTTTGACACTAGTTTTGGATTCCGATGCTTCACTTCAGGTTTACTGTATCCCTCTGACCTTCTTATTGACGATGAAACACAGAAATTGCATCGGAATTAAATACAAAAGGCACAATGCCGACTTAAGTACAAGAAGATGACTCTTCCTACTGTCTATGTTTTGAACCATTGCTGTGACACTAGTTACAGATTCCGATGCTTCACTTCAGGTTTACTGTATCCCTCTGACCAAATTGCACACGAAACCCAGAAATTGCATTGGAATTAAGTACAAAAGGCAATATGCCGACTTAAGGACAAGAGGACTGAATCTTCTTACTGACTATGGTTTGAACCATTCACGTGACACTAGTTATAGATTCCAATGCTTCACTTCAGGTTTTCTGTATCTATCTGACCTTCGTATTGACGATGAAACACAGAAATTGCATTGGAATTAAATACAAAAAGCACAATGTCGACTTAAGTACAATAAGCCTAACTCTTCTTACCGTCTATGTTTTGAACCATCCCTGTGACACTAGTTATAGATTCCGATGCTTGACTCCAGGTTCACTGTAACCCTTGGAACTTCTTATTGACGATGAAACACAGAATTTGCATCGGAATTAAATACAAAAGGCACAATGCCGACTTAAGGGCATGGAGACTGACTCTTCTTACTGTCTATGCTTTGAACCATTCCTGTGACACTAGTTATAGATTCCGATGCTTCATTTCAGGTTTACTGTATCCCTCTGACCTTCTGATTGACAATGAAATACAGAAATTGCATCAGAATTAAATACAAAAGCCACAATGCCGACTTATGTACATGAATACTGACTCTTCGTACTGTGTATGTTTTGAACCATTCCTGTGACACTATTTATAGATTCCGATGCTTCATTTCAGGTTTACTGATTCCCTTGGACCTTCTTATTGACGATGAAACACAGAAATTGCATCGGAATTAAATACAAAAGGCACAATGCCGACTTAAGGACAAGAAGACTGACTCTTCTTACTGACTATGTTTTGAACCATTCCTGTGACACTAGTTATAGATTCCGATGCTTCACATCCGGTTTACTGTATCCCTCTGACCTTCTTATTGACTATGAAACACAGAAATTGCATCGCAATTAAATACAAAAGGCACAATGCCGACTTGAGTACAAGAAGACTGACTCTTCTTACAGTCTATGTTTGACCCATTCCTGTGACACTAGTTATAGATTCCGATGCTTCACTTGTTGTTTACTGTATCCCTTGGACCTTCGTATTGACGATGAAACACAGAAATTGCTTTGGAATTAAATACAAAAGGCACAATGCCGACTTAAGTACATGAAGACTGACTCTTCTTACTGTCTATGTTTTGAACCATTCCTGTGACACTAGTTATAGATTCCGATGCTTTACTCCAGGTTTACTGTATCCCTTGGACCATCTTATTGACGATGAAACAAAAAATTGTATCGGAACTAAAGACAAAAGGCACAATGCCGACTTAAGGACAAGAAGACTGACTCTTCTTACTGACTTTGTTTTGAACCATTAGTGTGACACAAGTTATAGATTCCGATGCTTCACTTCTGGTTTACTGTGTCGCTTGTACTTTCTTATTGACGATGAAACACAGAAATTGCATCGGAATTAAATACAAAAGGAACAATGCCGACTTAAGTACATGAAGACCGACTCTTCTTATTGACAATGATATGAACCATTCCTGTGACACTAGTTATTGATTCCGTTGCTTCACTTCAGGTTTACTGTATCCCTCTGACCTTCTTATTGACGATGAAACACAGAAATTGCATCGGAATTAAATACAAAAGGCACAATGCCGACTTAAGTACAAGAAGATGACTCTTCCTACTGTCTATGTTTTGAACCATTGCTGTGACACTAGTTACAGATTCCGATGCTTCACTTCAGGTTTACTGTATCCCTCTGACCAAATTGCACACGAAACCCAGAAATTGCATTGGAATTAAGTACAAAAGGCACAATGCCGACTTAAGGACAAGAGGACTGAATCTTCTTACTGACTATGGTTTGAACCATTCACGTGACACTAGTTATAGATTCCAATGCTTCACTTCAGGTTTTCTGTATCTATCTGACCTTCGTATTGACGATGAAACACAGAAATTGCATTGGAATTAAATACAAAAAGCACAATGTCGACTTAAGTACAATAAGCCTAACTCTTCTTACCGTCTATGTTTTGAACCATCCCTGTGACACTAGTTATAGATTCCGATGCTTCACTTCTGGTTTACTGTATCGCTTGGACCTTCGTATTGACGATGAAACACAGAAATTGCATCGGAACTAAATACAAAAGGCACAATGCCGACTTAAGTACATGAAGACCGACTTTTCCTACTGACTAAGTTTTGAAGCATTCCTGTGATACTAGTTATAGATTCCGATGCTTCACTTGAGGTTTACTGCATCCCTCTGACCTTCATATTGACGAAGGAAAACAGAAATTGCATCGGAATTAAATACAAAAGCCACAATGCCGACTTATGTACATGATGACTGACTTTTCGTACTGTCTATGCTTTGAACCATTCCTGTGACACTAGTTATAGATTTCGATGTTTCACTCCAGGTATACTGTATCCCTTGGAACTTCTTATTGACGATGAAACAGAAATTACATCGGAATTAGATACAAAAGGCACAATGCCGACTTAAGGACAAGAAGACTGACTCTTCTTACTGACTTTGTTTTGAAATATTCCTGTGACACTAGTTATAGATTCCGATGCTTCACTTCAATTTTATTGTATCCCTCTGACCTTCTGATTGACGATGCAACACAGAAATAGCATTGGAATTAAATACAAAAGGCACAATGTCGACTTAAGTACAAGAAGTCTGACTCTTCCTACTGTCTATGGTTTGATCCATTTTTGTTACACTAGTTATAGAGTCCGATGCTTCACTTCAGGTTTACTGTATCCTTTGGACCTTTTTATTGACGATGAATCACAGAAATTGCATCGGAATTAAATACAAAAGGCACAACGCCGACTTATGTACATGAAGACCGACTCTCCTTATTGACATTGATTTGAACCATTCCTGTGACACTAGTTATTGATTCCGATGCTTCACTTCAGGTTTACTGAATCCCTTGGACCATCTTATTGACGATGAAACACAAAATTGTATCGGAACTAAATACAAAAGGCACAATGCCGACTTAAGTACAAGAAGACTGACTCTTCTTACAGTCTATACTTTGAACCATTCCAGTGACACTAGATAAAGATTCCGATGCTTCACTTCAGGTTTACTGTATCCCTTGGACCATCTAATTGACGATGAAACACAGAAATTGCATCGGAATTAAATACAATAGGCACAATGCCGACATAAGGACAAGAAGACTGACTCTTCTTTCTGACTATGATTTGAACCATTCCTGTGACAATAGTTATAGATTCCGGTGCTTCACATCCGGTTTACTGTATCCCTCCGACCTTCGTATTGACGATGAAACACAGAAATTGCATCGAAATTAAATAGAAAAGCACAATGCCGACTTAAGTACAAGAAGACTGACTCTTCTTACTGACTATGTTTTGAACCATTCCTGTGAAACTAGTTATAGATTCCGATGCTTTACTTCAGGTTTACTGTATACCTTGGACCTTCTTATTGACGATGAAACACAGAAATTGCATCGGAATTAAATACAAAAGGCACAATGCCGACTAACGTACAAAAAGACTGGTTCTTCCTACTGTCTATGTTTTGAACCATTCCTGTGACACTAGTTTTGGATTCCGAAGCTTCACTTCAGGTTTACTGTATCCCTCTGACATTCTTATTGACGATGAAACACAGAAATTGCATCGGAATTAAATACAAAACGCACAATGCCGACTTAAGTACTAGAAGACTGACTCTTCCTACTGTCTATGTTTTTAACCATTGCTGTGACACTAGTTATAGATTCCAATGCTTCACTTCAGGTTTACTGTATCCCTCTGACCATATTGCCGACGAAACACAGAAATTGCATCGGAATTAAATACAAAAGGCACAATGCCGACTTAAGTACAAGAGGACTGTCTCTTCTTACTGACTATGGTTTGAACCATTCACGTGACACTAGTTATAGATTCCGATGCTTCACACCACGTATACTGTATCCCTTGGAGCTTCTTATTGACGATGGAACACAGAAATTGCATCGGAATTAAATACAAAATGCACAATGCCGACTTAAGGACAAGAAGACTGACTCTTCTTACTGACTTTGTTTAAAATATTCCTGTGACACTAGTTATAGATTCCGATGCTTCACTTCAGATTTATTGTATCCCACTGACCTTCTTATTGACGATGAAACACAGAAACTGCATTGGAATTAAATACAAAAGGCACAATGTCGACTTAAGTACAAGGAGTCTGACTCTTCTTGCCATCTATGTTTTGAACCATTCCTGTGACACTAGTTACAGATTCCGATGCTTCACTCCAGGTTTACTGTATCCCTTGGACCTTCTTATTGACGATGAAACACAGAAATTGGATCGGAATTAAATAAAAAAATGCACAATGCCGACTTACGTACAAGAAGACTGGTTCTTCCTACTGTCTATGTTTTGAACCATTCCTGTGACACTAGTTTTGGAGTTCGATGCTTCCCTTCAGGTTTACTGTATCCCTCTGACCTTCTTATCGACGATGAAACACAGAAATTGCATCTGAATTAAATACAAAAGGCACAATGCCGACTTAAGTACAAGAAGACTGACTCCTCATACTGTCTATGCTTTGAACCATTGCTGTGACACTAGTTATAGATACCGATGCTTCACTTCAGGTTTACTGTATCCCTCTGACCTTATTGCCGATGAAACACAGAAATTGCATCGGAATTAAATACAAAAGGCACAATGCCGACTTAAGGACAAGAAGACTGACTCTTCTTACTGACTTTGTTTTGAACCATTAGTGTGACACAAGTTATAGATTCCGATGCTTCACTTCTGGTTTACTGTGTCGCTTGTACTTTCTTATTGACGATGAAACACAGAAATTGCATCGGAATTAAATACAAAAGGCACAATGCCGACTTAAGTACATGAAGACCGACTCTTCTTATTGACAATGATATGAACCATTCCTGTGACACTAGTTATTGATTCCGTAGCTTCACTTCAGGTTTACTGTATCCCTTGAACATTCTTATTGACGATGAAACACAAAATTGTATCGGAACTAAATACAACAGGCACAATGCCGAATTAAGGACAAGAAGACTGACTCTTCTTACTGACTTTGTTTTGAACCATTAGTGTGACACAAGTTATAGATTCCGATGCTTCACTTCTGGTTTACGGTATCGCTTGGACCTTCTTATTGACGATGAAACACAGAAATTGCATCGGAATTAAATACAAAATGCACAATGCCGACTTAAGGACAAGAAGACTCACTCTTCTTACTGACTTTGTTTGAAATATTCCTGTGACACTAGTTATAGATTCCGATGCTTCACTTCAGGTTTATTGTATCCCACTGACCTTCTTATTGACGATGAAACACAGAAATTGCATTGGAATTAAATACAAATGGCACAATGTCGACTTAAGTACAAGAAGTCTGACTCTTCTTGCCGTCTATGTTTTGAACCATTCCTGTGACACTAGTTACAGATTCCGATGCTTCACTCCAGGTTTACTGTATCCCTTGGACCTTCTTATTGACGATGATACACAGAAATTGCATCGGAATTAAAAAAAAAATCACAATGCCGACATAAGTACAAGAAGACTGACTCTTCCTACTGTCTATGATTTGAACCATTGCTGTGACACTAGTTATAGATTCCGATGCTTCACTTCAGGTTTACTGTATCCCACTGACCAAATTGCACACGAAACCCAGAAATTGCATTGGAATTAAGTACAAAAGGCACAATGCCGACTTAAGGACAAGAGGACTGAATCTTCTTACTGACTATGGTTTGAACCATTCACGTGACACTAGTTATAGATTCCAAAGCTTCACTTCAGGTTTTCTGTATCTATCTGACCTTCGTATTGACGATGAAACACAGAAATTGCATTGGAATTAGATACAAAAAGCACAATGTCGACTTAAGTACAATAAGCCTAACTCTTCTTACCGTCTATGTTTTGAACCATCCCTGTGACACTAGTTATAGATTCCGATGCTTCACTCCAGGTTTACTGTATCCCTTGCAACTTCTTATTGACGATGAAACACAGAAATTGCATCGGAATTAAATACAAAAGGCACAATGCCGACTTAAGGACAAGAAGACTGACTCTTCTTACTGTCTATGCTTTGAACCATTCCTGTGACACTAGTTATAGATTCCGATGCTTCACTTCAGGTTTACTGTATCCCTCTGACCTTCTGATTGACAATGAAATACAGATATTCCATCAGAATTAAATACAAAAACCACAATGCCGACTTATGTACATGAATACTGACTCTTCGTACTGTGTATGTTTTGAACCATTCCTGTGACACTAGTTATAGATTCCGATGCTTCATTTCAGGTTTACTGATTCCCTTGGACCTTCTTATTGACGATGAAACACAGAAATTGCATCGGAATTAAATACAAAAGGCACAATGCCGACTTAAGGACAAGAAGACTGACTCTTCTTACTGACTATGTTTTGAACCATTCCTGTGACACTAGTTATAGATTCCGATGCTTCACATCCGGTTTACTGTATCCCTCTGACCTTCTTATTGACTATGAAACACAGATATTGCATCGCAATTAAATACAAAAGGCACAATGCCGACTTAAGTACATGAAGACAGACTCTTCTTACTGTCTATGTTTTGAACCATTCCTGTGACACTAGTTATAGATTCTGATGCTTTACTCCAGGTTTACTGTATCCTTTGGACCATCTTATTGTCGATGAAACACAAAATTGTATCGGAACTAAAGACAAAAGGCACAATGCCGACTTTAGGACAAGAAGACTGACTCTTCTTACTGACTTTGTTTTGAACCATTAGTGTGACACAAGTTATAGATTCCGATGCTTCACTTCTGGTTTACTGTTTCGCTTGTACTTTCTTATTGACGATGAAACACAGAAATTGCATCGGAATTAAATACGAAAGGCACAATGCCGACTTAAGTACATGAAGACCGACTCTTCTTATTGACAATGATATGAACCATTCCTGTGACACTAGTTATTGATTCCGTTGCTTCACTTCAGGTTTACTGTATCCCTCTGACCTTCTTATTGACGATGAGACACAGAAATTGCATCGGAATTAAATACAAAAGGCACACTGCCGACTTAAGTACAAGAACACTGACTCTTCCTACTGTCCATGTTTTGAACCATTCCTGTGACACCAGTCATATATTCCGATGCTTCACTTCAGGTTTACTGTATCCCTTGTACATTTTTATTGACAATGAAACACAGAAATTGCATCGGAATTAAATACAAAAGGCACAACGCCGACTTATGTACATGAAGACCGACTCTTCTTATTGACAATGATTTGAACCGTTCCTGTGACACTAGTTATTAATTCCGATGCTTCACTTCAGGTTTACTGAATCCCTTGGACCATCTTATTGACGATGAAACACAAAATTGTATCGGAACTAAATACAAAAGGCACAATGCCGACTTAAGGACAAGAAGACTGACTCTTCTTACTGACTTTGTTTTGAACCATTAGTGTGACACAAGTTATAGATTCCGATGCTTCACTTCTGGTTTACTGTGTCGCTTGTACTTTCTTATTGACGATGAAACACAGAAATTGCATCGGAATTAAATACAAAAGGCACAATGCCGACTTAAGTACATGAAGACCGACTCTTCTTATTGACAATGATATGAACCATTCCTGTGACACTAGTTTTTGATTCCGATGCTTCACTTCAGGTTTACTGTATCCCTTGTACTTTTTTATTGACGATGAAACACAGAAATTGCATCGGAATTAAATACAAAAGGCACAACGCCGACTTATGTACATGAAGACTGACTCTTCTTACTGACTTTGTTTTGAACCATTAGTGTGACACAAGTTATAGATTCCGATGCTTCACTTCTGGTTTACTGTATCGCTTGGACCTTCTTATTGACGATGAAACACAGAAATTGCATCGGAACTAAATACAAAAGGCACAATGCCGACTTAAGTACATGAAGGCCGACTTTTCCTACTGACTAAGTTTTGAAGCATTCCTGTGACACTAGTTATAGATTCCGATGCTTCACTTGAGGTTTACTGCATCCCTCTGACCTTCATATTGACGAAGAAAAACAGAAATTGCATCGGAATTAAATACAAAAGCCACAATGCCGACTTATGTACATGAAGACTGACTCTTCGTACTGTCTATGCTTTGAACCATTCCTGTGACACTAGTTATAGATTCCGATGTTTCACTCCAGGTATACTGTATCCCTTGGAACTTCTCATTGACGATGAAACAGAAATTACATCTGAATTAGATACAAAAGGCACAATGCCGACTTAAGGACAAGAAGACTGACTCTTCTTACTGACTTTGTTTTGAAATATTCCTGTGACACTAGATAAAGATTCCGATGCTTCACTTCAGGTTTACTGTATCCCTTGGACCATCTAATTGACCATGAAACACAGAAATTGCATCGGAATTAAATACAAAAGGCACAATGCCGACATAAGGACAAGAAGACTGACTCTTCTTTCTGACTATGATTTGAACCATTCCTGTGACAATAGTTATAGATTCCGATGCTTCACATCCGGTTTACTGTTTCCCTCCGACCTTCTTATTGACGATGAAACACAGAAATTGCATCGAAATTAAATAGAAAAGCACATTGCCGACTTAAGTACAAGAAGACTGACTCTTCTTACTGAGTATGATTTGAACCATTCCTGTGAAACTAGTTATAGATTCCGATGCTTTACTTCATGTTTACTGTATACCTTGGACCTTCTTATTGACGATGAAACACAGAAATTGCATCGGAATTAAATACAAAAGGCACAATGCCGACTAACGTACAAAAAGACTGTGTCTTCCTACTGTCTATGTTTTGAACCATTCCTGTGACACTAGTTTTGGATTCCGAAGCTTCACTTCAGGTTTACTGTATCCCTCTGACCATATTGCCGACGAAACACAGAAATTGCATCGGAATTAAATACAAAAGGCACAATGCCGACTTAAGTACAAGAGGACTGTCTCTTCTTACTGACTATGGTTTGAACCATTCACGTGACACTAGTTATAGATTCCGATGCTTCACACCACGTATACTGTATCCCTTGGAGCTTCTTATTGACGATGAAACACCGAAATTGCATCGGAATTAAATACAAAATGCACAATGCCGACTTAAGGACAAGAAGACTGACTCTTCTTACTGACTTTGTTTGAAATATTCCTGTGACACTAGTTATAGATTCCGATGCTTCACTTCAGGTTTATTGTATCCCACTGACCTTCTTATTGACGATGAAACACAGAAATTGCATTGGAATTAAATACAAAAGGCACAATGTCGACTTAAGTACAAGAAGTCGGACTCTTCTTGCCGTCTATGTTTTGAACCATTCCTGTGACACTAGTTACAGATTCCGATGCTTCACTCCAGGTTTGCTGTATCCCTTGCACCTTATTATTGACGATGAAACACAGAAATTGCATCGGAATTAAATAAAAAAATGCACAATGCCGACTTCCGTACAAGTAGACTGGTTCTTCCTACTGTCTATGTTTTGAACCATTCCTGTGACACTAGTTTTGGAGTTCGATGCTTCCCTTCAGGTTTACTGTATCCCTCTGACCTTCTTATCGACGATGAAACACAGAAATTGCATCGGAATTAAATACAAAAGGCACAATGCCGACTTAAGTACAAGAAGACTGACTCCTCATACTGTCTATGCTTTGAACCATTGCTGTGACACTAGTTATAGATTCCGATGCTTCACTTCAGGTTTACTGTATCCCTCTGACCTTATTGCCGATGAAACACAGAAATTGCATCGGAATTAAATACAAAAGGCACAATGCCGACTTAAGGACAAGAAGACTGACTCTTCTTACTGACTATGTTTTGAACCAGTCCTGTGACACTAGTTATAGATTCCGATGCTTCACTTCAGGTTTACTGTATCCCTCTGACCTTCTGATTGACGATGAAACACAGAAATTGCATCAGAATTAAATACAAAAGCCACAATGCCGA
The DNA here is from genome assembly GCF_021461385.2 of Schistocerca piceifrons. Classification (NCBI taxonomy): domain Eukaryota; kingdom Metazoa; phylum Arthropoda; class Insecta; order Orthoptera; family Acrididae; genus Schistocerca; species Schistocerca piceifrons. Next base: position 251,838 of record NW_025727576.1, on the reverse strand, counting down.
CTTATGTACATGAAGACTGACTCTTCGTACTGTCTATGTTTTGAACCATTCCTGTGACACTAGTTATAGATTCCGATGCTTCACTTCAGGTTTACTGTTTCCCTTTTACCTTCTTATTGACGATGGAACACAGAAATTGCATCGGAATTAAATACAAAAGGCACAATGCCGACTTAAGTATAAGAAGACTGCCTCTTCCTACTATCTATGGTTTGATCCATTTCTGTGACACTAGTTATAGAGCCCGATGCTTCACTTCAGGTTTACTTTATCCCTTGGACCTTCTAATTGACGGTGAAACACATAAATTGCATCGAAATTAAATACAAAAGGCACAATGCCGACTTAAGGACAAGAAGACTGACTCTTCTTACTGACTATGATTTGAACCATTCACGTGACACTAGTTATAGATTCCGATGCTTCACTCCACGTATACTGTATCCCTTGGAGCTTCTTATTGACGATGAAACACGGAAAGTGCATCGGAATTAAATACAAAAGGCACAATGCCGACTTAAGGACAAGAAGACTGACTCTTCTTACCGTCTATGTTTTGAACCATTCCTGTGACACTAGTTATAGATTCCGATGCTTCACTTGAGGTTTACTGTATCCCTTGGACCTTCGTATTGACGATGAAACACAGAAATTGCATCGGAATTAAATACAAAAGGCACAATGCCGACTTAAGTACATGAAGACTGACACTTCTTACTGTCTATGTTTTGAACCATTGCTGTGACACTAGTTATAGATTCCGATGCTTCACTTCAGGTTCACTGGATCCCTCTGACACTCTTATTGAAAATGAAACACAGAAATTGCATTGGAATTAAATACAAAAGGCACAATGTCGACTTAAGTACAATAAGTCTCACTCTTCTTACCGTCTATGTTTTGAACCATTCCTGTGACACTAGTTATAGATTCCGATGCTTCACTCCAGGTTTACTGTATCCCTCTGACCTACTGATTGACGATGAAACACAGAAATTGCATCGGAATTAAATACAATATCCACAATGCCGACTTATGTACATGAATACTGACTCTTCGTACTGTGTATGTTTTGAACCATTCCTGTGACACTAGTTATAGATTCCGATGCTTCACTTGAGGTTTACTGTATCCTTTGGACCTTCGTATTGACGATGAAACACAGAAATTGCATCGGAATTAAATACAAAAGGCACAATGCCGACTTAAGTACATGAAGACTGACTCTTCTTACTGTCTATGTTTTGAAACGTTCCTGTGACACTAATTATAGATTCCGATGCTTTACTCCAAGTTTACTGTATCCCTTGGACCATCTTATTGACGATGAAACACAGAAATTGCATCGGAATTAAATACAAAAGGCACAATGCCGACTAACGTACAAGAAGACTGGTTCTTCCTACTGTCTATGTTTTGAACCATTCCTGTGACACTAGTTTTGGATTCCGAAGCTTCACTTCAGGTTTACTGTATCCCTCTGACCTTCTTATTGACGATGAATCACAGAAATTGCATCGGAATTAAAAAAAAAATCACAATGCCGACATAAGTACAAGAAGACTGACTCTTCCTACTGTCTATGTTTTGAATCATTGCTGTGACACTAGTTATAGATTCCAATGCTTCACTTCAGGTTCACTGTATCCCTCTGACCATATTGCCGACGAAACACAGAAATTGCATCGGAATTAAATACAAAAGGCACAATGCCGACTTAAGGACAAGAGGACTGACTCTTCTTACTGACTATGGTTTGAACCATTCACGTGACACTAGTTATAGATTCCGATGCTTCACTCCACGTATACTGTATCCCTTGGAGCTTCTTATTGACGATGAAACACGGAAAGTGCATCGGAATTAAATACAAAAGGCACAATGCCGACTTAAGGACAAGAAGACTGACTCTTCTTACCGTCTATGTTTTGAACCATTCCTGTGACACTAGTTATAGATTCCGATGCTTCACTCCAGGTTTACTGTATCCCTCTGACCTACTGATTGACGATGAAACACAGAAATTGCATCGGAAGTAAATACAAAATCCACAATGCCGACTTATGTACATGAATACTGACTCTTCGTACTGTGTATGCTTTGAACCAATCCTGTGACACTAGTTACAGATTCCGATGCTTCACTTCAGGTTTACTGTATCCCTTGGACCTTCTTATTGACGATGAAACACAGAAATTGCATCGGAATTAAATACAAAAGGCACAATGCCGACATAAGTATAAGAAGACTGACTCTTCCTACTATCTATGGTTTGATCCATTTCTGTGACACTAGTTATAGAGTCCGATCCTTCACTTCAGGTATACTGTATCCTTTGGACCTTCTTATTGACGATGAATCACAGAAATTGCATCGGAATTAAATACAAAAGGCACAATGCCGACTTAAGTACAAGAAGACTGACTCTTCTTACTGTCTATATTTTGAACCATTCCAGTGACACTAGTTATAGATTCCGATGCTTCACTTTAGGTTTATTGTATCCGTCTGACCTTCTGATTGACAATGAAACACAGAAATTGCGTTGGAATTAAATACAAAAGGCACAATGTCGACTTAAGTACAAGAAGTCTGACTCTTCCTACTGTCTATGGTTTGATCCATATCTGTGACACTAGTTATAGAGTCCGATGCTTCACTTCAGGTTTACTGTATCTTTTGGACCTTCTTATTGACGATGAATCACAGAATTTGCATCGGAATTCAATACAAAATGCACAATGCCGACTTAAGTACAAGAAGACCGACCCTTCTTACTGTCTGTATTTTGAATTATTCCAGTGACACTAGTTAAAGATTCCGATGCTTCACTTCAGGATTACTGTCTCCCTTGGACCTTCTAATTGACGATGAAACACAGAAATTGCATGGGAATTAAATACAAAAGGCACAATGCCGACTTAAGGACAAGAAGACTGGTTCTTCCTACTGTCTATGTTTTGAACCATTCCTTTGACACTAGTTTTGGATTCCGATGCTTCACTTCAGGTTTACTGTATCACTCTGACCTTCTTATTGATGATGAAACACAGAAATTGCATCGGAATTAAATACAAAAGGCATAATGCCGACTTAAGTACAAGAAGACTGACTCTTCCTACTGTCTATGTTTTGAACCATTGCTGTGACACTAGTTATAGATTCCGATGCTTCACTTCAGGTTTACTGTATCCCTCTGACCAAATTGCCGACGAAACACAGAAATTGCATTGGAATTAAATACAAAAGGCACAATGCCGACTTAAGGACAAGACGAATGACTCTACTTACTGACTATGGTTTGAACCATTCACGTGACACTAGTTATAGATTCCGATGCTTCACTTCAGGTTAACTGTATCCCTCTGACCTTCTTATTGACGATGAAGCACAGCAATTGCATCGGAATTAAATACAAAAGGCAAAATGCCGACTTAAGGACAAGAAGACTGACTCTTCTTACTGACGTTGTTTTGAACCATTCCTGTGACACTAGTTATAGATCCCGATGCTTCACTCCAGGTTTACTGTATCCCTTGGACCTTCTTATTGACGATGAAACACAGAAATTGCATCGGAATTAAATACAAAATCCACAATGCCGAATTATGTACATGAAGACTGACTCTTCGTACTGTCTATGCTTTGGACCATTCCTGTGACACTAGTTATAGATTTCGATGCTTCACTCCACGTGTACTGTATCCCTTGGAGCTTCTTATTGACGATGAAACACAGAAATTGCTTCGGAATTAAATACAAAAGGCACAATGCCGACTTAAGGACAAGAGGACTGACTCTTCTTACTGACTTTGTTTTGAAATATTCCTGTGACACTAGTTATAGATTCCGATGCTTCACTTCAGGTTTATTGTATCCCACTGACCTTCTTATTGACGATGAAACACAGAAATTGCATTGGAATTAAATACAAAAGGCACAATGTCGACTTAAGTACAAGAAGTCTGACTCTTCTTACCGTCTATATTTGAACCATTCCTGTGACACTAGTTATAGCTTCCGATGCTTCACTCCAGGTTTACTGTATCCCTTGGACCTGCTTATTGACGATGAAACACAGAAATTGCATCGGAATTAAATAAAAAATGCACAATGCCGACTTACGTACAAGAAGACTGGTTCTTCCTACTGTCTATGCTTTGAACCATTCCTGTGACACTAGTTTTGGAGTCCGATGCTTCACTTCAGGTTTACTGTATCCCTCTGACCTTCTTATTGACGTTGAAACACACAAATTGCATCGGAATTAAATACAAAAGGCACAATGCCGACTTAAGTACAAGAAGACTGACTCTTCATACTGTCTATGTTTTGAACCATTGCTGTGACACTATTTATAGATTCCGATGCTTCACTTCAGGTTTACTGTATCCCACTGACCTTATTGCCGAAGAAACACAGAAACTGCATCGGAATTAAATACAAAAGGCACAATGCCGACTTAAGGACAAGAAGACTGACTCTTCTTACTGACTATGTTTGAACCATTCCTGTGACACTAGTTATAGATTCCGATGCTTCACTTCAGGTTTACTGTATCCCTCTGACCTTCTGATTGACGATGAAACACGGAAATTGCATCAGAATTAAATACAAAAGCCACAATGCCGACTTATGTACATGAATACTGACACTTCGTACTGTGTATGCTTTGAACCATTCCTGTGACACTAGTTATAGATTCCGATGCTTCATTTCAGGTTTACTGTTTCCCTTGGACCTTCCTATTGACGATGAAACACAGAAATTGCATCGGAATTAAATACAAAAGGCACAATGCCGACATAAGGACAAGAAGACTGACTCTTCTTACTGACTATGTTTTGAACCATTCCTGTGACACTAGTTATAGATTCCGAAGCTTCACATCCGGTTTACTGTACCCCTCTGACCTTCCTATTGACTATGAAACACAGAAATTGCATCGCAATTAAATATAAAAGGCACAATGCCGACATGAGTACAAGAAGACTGACTCTTCTTACTGTCTATGTTTGGACCATTCCTGTGACACTAGTTATAGATTCCGATGCTTCACTTCAGGTTTACTGTATCCCTCTGACCTTCTAATTGACGGTGAAGCACAGAAATTGCATCGGAATTAAATACGAAAGGCACAATGCCCAATTAAGTTCAAGATGACTGACTCTTCTTACTGACTATGCTTTGAACCATTTCTGTGACACTAGTTATAGATTGCGATACTTCACTTCAGGTTCACTGAATCCCTCTGACCTTCTTATTGACGATGATACACAGAAATTGCATCGGTATTAAATAGAAAAGGCACAATGCCGACTTAAGTACTAGAAGACTGACTCTTCTTACTGTCTATGATTTGAACCAATCCTGTGACAGTAGTTGTAGATTCCGATGCTTCAGTTCAGGTTTACTGTATCTCTTGGACCTTCTTATTGACGATGAAACACAGAAATTGCATCGGAATTAAATACAAAAGGCACAATGCCGACTTAAGTACAAGAACACTGACTCTTCCTACTGTCTATGTTTTGAACCATTCCTGTGACACCAGTCATAGATTCCGATGCTTCACTTCAGGTTTACTGTATCCCTTGTACTTTTTTATTGACGAAGAAACACAGAAATTGCATCGGAATTAAATACAAAAGGCACAATGCCGACTTAAGTACATGAAGACCGACTCTTCTAATTGACAATGATTTGAACCATTCCTGTGACACTAGTTATTGATTCCGTTGCTTCACTTCAGGTTTACTGTATCCCTTGAACATTCTTATTGATGATGAAACACAAAATTGTATCGGAACTAAATTCAAAAGGCACAATGCCGACTTAAGGACAAGAAGAATGACTCTTCTTACTGACTTTGTTTTGAACCATTAGTGTGACACAAGTTATAGAATCCGATGCTTCACTTCTGGTTTACTGTATCGCTTGGACCTTCTTATTGACGATGAAACACAGAAATTGGATCGGAACTAAATACAAAAGGCACAATGCCTACTTAAGTACATGAAGACCGACTCTTCCTACTGACTAAGTTTTGAAAAATTCCTGTGACACTAGTTATAGATTCCGATGCTTCACTTGAGGTTTACTGTATCCCTTGGACTTTCTTATTGACGATGAAACACAGAAATTACATCGGAATTTAATACAAAAGGCACAATGCCGACTTAAGTACAAGAAGACTAACTCTTCTTACTGTCTATGATTTGAACCATTCCTGTGACACTAGTGATAGATTCCGATGCTTTACTCCAGGTTTACTGTATCCCTTGGACCATCTTATTGACGATGAAACACAGAAATTGCATCGGAATTAAATACAAAGGCACAATGCCGACTTAAGGACAAGAAGACTGACTCTTCTTACTGACTATGTTTGAACCATTCCTGTGACACTAGCTATAGATTCCGATGCTTCACTTCAGGTTAACTGTATCCCTCTGACTTTCTTGTAGACGATGAAACACAGAAATGGCAAAGGAATTAAATACAAAATTCACAATGCCGACTTAAGTACAAGAATACTGACTCTTCTTACTGTGTATGTTTTGAACCATTCCTGTGACACTAGTTATAGATTCCGATGCTTTACTCCAGGTTTACTGTATCCCTTGGACCATCTTATTGACGATGAAACACAGAAATTACATCGGAATTTAATACAAAAGGCACAATGCCGACTTAAGTACAAGAATACTGACTCTTCTTACTGACTATGTTTTGAACCATTCCTGTGACACTAGTTATAGATTCCGATGCTTCACTTCAGGTTTACTGTATACCTTGGACCTTCTTATTGACGATGAAACACCGAAATTGCATCGGAATTAAATACAAAAGGCACAATGCCGACGAACGTAGAAGAAGACTGGTTCTTCATACTGTCTATGTTTCGAACCATTCCTGTGACACTAGTTTTGGATTCCGATGCTTCACTTCAGGTTTACTGTATCCCTCTGACCTTCTTATTGGCGATGAAACACAGAAATTGCATCGGAATTAAATACAAAAGGCACAATGCCGACTTAAGTACAAGAAGGCTGACTCTTCTTACTGACTATGTTTTGAACCATTCCTGTGACACTAGCTATAGATTCCGATGCTTCACTTCAGGTTTACTGTATCCCTCGAACTTTCTTATAGACGATGAAACACAGAAATGGCAAACGAATTAAATACAAAATGCACATTGCCGACTTAAGTACAAGGAGACTGACTCTTCTTTCTGTCTATGTTTTGAACCATTCCTGTGACACTAGTTCTTGATTCCGATGGTTCACTTCAGGTTTACTGTATCCCTTGGACATTCTTATTGACGATGAAACACAAAATTGTATCGGAACTAAATACAAAAGGCACAATGCCGACTTAAGGACAAGAAGACTGACTCTTCTTACTGACTTTGATTTGAACCATTAGTGTGACACAAGTTATAGATTCCGATGCTTCACTTCTGGTTTACTGTGTCGCTCGTACTTTCTTATTGACGATGAAACACAGAAATTGAATCGGAATTAAATACAAATGGCACAATGCCGACTTAAGTACAAGAAGACCGACTCTTCTTATTGACAATGATTTGAACCATTCCTGTGACACTAGTTATTGATTCCGTTGCTTCACTTGAGGTTTAGTGTATCCCTTGGACATTCTTAATGACGATGAAACACAAAATTGTATCGGAACTAAATACAAAATGCACAATGCCGACTTAAGGACAAGAAGACTGACTCTTCTTTCTGTCTATGTTTTGAACCATTCCTGTGACACTAGTTATAGATTCCGATGCTTTACTCCAGGTTTACTGTATCCCTTGGACCATCTTATTGACGATGAAACACAGAAATTGCATCGGAATTAAATACAAAAGGCACAATGGCAACTTAAGGACAAGAAGACTGACTCTTCTTACTGTCTATGTTTTGAACCATTCCTGTGACACTAGTTATGGATGCCGATGCTTCACTTGAGGTTTACTGTATCCCTTGGACCTTGTTATTCACGATGAAACACATAAATGGCATCGGAATTAAATAGAAAAGGCATAATGTCGACTTAAGTACAAGAAGACTTACTCTTCTTACTGTCTATGTTTTGAACCATTCCTGTGACACTAGTTATAGATTCCGATGCTTCACTCCAGGTTTACTGTATCCTCTTGAACCTTCTTATTGACGATGAAACACAGAGATTGCATCGGAATTAAATACAAAAGGCACAATGCCGACTTAAGTACAAGAAGACCGAATCTTCTTACTGACTATGTTTTAAACCATTCCTGTGAAACTATTTATAGATTCCGATGCTTCACTTCAGGTTTACTGTATACCTTGGACCTTCTTATTGACGATGAAACACAGAAATTGCATCAGAATTAAATACAAAAGGCACAATGCCGACTTACGAACAAGAGGACTGGTTCGTCCTACTGTCTATGATTTCAACCATTACTGTGCCACTAATTTTGGAGTCCGATGCTTCACTTCCGGTTTACTGTATCCTTCTGACCTTCTTATTGACGATGAAACACAGAAATTGCATCGGATTTAAATACAAAATCCACAATGCCGACTTAAGTACAAGAAGACTGACGCTTCATACTGTCTTTGTTTTGAACCATTGCTGTCACACGAGTTATAGATTCCGATGCTTCACTTCAGGTTTACTGTATTCCTCTGACCTTATTGCCGATGAAACACAGAAATTGCATCGGAGTTAAATACAAAAGGCACAATGCCGACTTAAGGACAAGAAGACTGACTCTTGTTACTGACTATGTTTTGAATCATTCCTGTGACACTTGTTTTAGATCTCGATGCTTCACTTTCGGTTTACTGTATCCCTCCGACTTTCAGATTGACGAAGAAACACAGAAATTGCATCAGAATTAAATACAAAAGCCACAATGCCGACTTATGTACATGAAGACTGACTCTTTGTACTTTCTATGTTTTGAACCATTCCTGTGACACTAGTTATAGATTCCGATGCTTCACTTCAGGTTTACTGTTTCCCTTGGACCTTCGTATTGACGATGAAACACAGAAATTGCATCGGAATTAAATACAAAAGGCACAAAGCCGACTTAAGTATAAGAAGACTGACTCTTCCTACTGTCTATGGTTTAATCCACTTCTGTGACACTAGTTATAGAGTCCGATGCTTCACTTCAGGTTTACTGTATCCTTTGGACCTTCTTATTGACGATGAATCACAGAAATTGCATCGGAATTAAAAACAAAAGGCACAATGCCAACTTAAGTAAAAGAAGACTGACTCTTCTTACTGTCTATATTTTGAACCATTCCAGTGACACTAGTTATAGATTCCGATGCTTCACTTCAGGTTTACTGTATCCCTTGGACCTTCTAATTGACGATGAAACACAGAAATTGCATCGGAATTAAATACAAAAGGCACAATGCCGACTTAAGGACAATAAGACTGACTCATCTTACTGACTATGTTTTGAACCATTCCTGTGACACTAGTTATAGATTCCGATGCTTCACATCCGGTTTACTGTATCCCTCTGACCTTCTTATTGACGATGAAACACAGAAATTGCATCGGAATTAAATAGAAAAGGCACAATGCCGACTTAAGTACAAGAAGACTGGCTCTTGTTACTGACTATGTTTTGAACCATTCCTGTCAAACCAGTTATAGATTCCGATGCTTCACTTCAGGTTTACCGTATACCTTGGACCTTCTTATTGACGATGAAACACAGAAATTGCATTGGAATTAAATACAAAAGGCACAATGCCGACTAACGTACAAGAAGACTGGTTCTTCATACTGTCTATGTTTTGAACCATTCCTGTGACACTAGTTTTGGATTCCGAGTCTTCACTTCAGGTTTACTGTATCCCTCTGACCTTCTTATTGACGATGGAACACAGAAATTGCATCGGAATTAAATACAAAAGGCACAATGCCGACTTAAGTACAAGAAGACTGTCTCTTCCTACTCTCTATGTTTTGAACCATTGCTGTGACACTAGTTATAGATACCGATGCTTCACTTCAGGTTTACTGTATCCCTCTGTCCATATTGCCGACGAAACACAGAAATTGCATCGGAATTAAATACAAAAGGCACAATGCCGACTTAAGGACAAGAGGACTGACTCTTCTTACTGACTATGGTTTGAACCATTCACGTGACACTAGTTTTAGATTCCGATGCTTCACTTCAGGTTTACTGTATCCCTCTGACCTTCTTATTGACGATGAAACACAGAAATTGCGTCGGAAATAAATACAAAAGGCACAATGCCGACTTATGTACATGAAGACTGACTCTTCGTACTGTCTATGCTTTGAACCATTCCTGTGACACTAGTTATAGATTCCGATGCTTCACTCCAGGTGTACTGTATCCCTTGGAACTTCTTATTGACGATGAAACACAGAAATTGCATCGGAATTAAATACAAAAGGCACAATGCCAACGTAATTACAAGAAGACTGACTCTTCTTACTGTCTATATTTTGAACCATCCCAGCGACACTAGTTATAGATTCCGATGCTTCACTTCAGATTTACTGTATCCCTTGGACCTTCTAATTGACGATGAAACACAGAAATTGCATCGGAATTAAATACAAAACGCACAATGCCGACTTAAGGACAAGAAGACTGACTCTTCTTACTGACTTTGCTTTGAACCATTAGTGTGACACAAGTTATAGATTCCGATGCTTCACTTCTGGTTTACTGTATCGCTTGGACCTTCTTATTGACGATGAAACACAGAAATTGCATCGGAATTAAATACAAAAGGCACAATGCCGACTTAAGTACATGAAGACCGACTCTTCCTACTGACTAAGTTTTGAACCATTCCTGTCACACTAGTTATAGATTCCGATGCTTCTCTTGAGGTTTGCTGTATCCCTTGGACCTTGTTATTCACGATGAGACACAGAAATGGCATCGGAATTAAATAGAAAAGGCACAATGCCGACTTAAGTACAAAAAGACTGACTCTTCTTACTGTCTATGCTTTGAACCATTCCTGTGACACTAGTTATAGATTCCGATGCTTCACTCCAGGTTTACTGTATTCCTTGGACCTTCTTATTGACGATGAAACACAGAAATTGCATCGGAATTAAATACAAAAGGCACAATGCCGACTTAAGTACAAGAACACTGACTCTTCCTACAGTCTATGTTTTGAACCATTCCTGTGACACCAGTTATAGATTCCGATGCTTCACATCAGGTTTACTGTATCCCTTGTACTTTCTTATTGACGATGAAACACAGAAATTTCATCGGAATTAAATACAAAAGGCACAACGCCGACTTAAGTACATGAAGACCGACTCTTCTTATTGACAATGACTTGAACCATTCCCGTGACACTAGTTATTGATTCCGATGCTTCACTTCAGGTTTACTGTATCGCTTGGACATTCTTATTGACGATGAAACACAAAATTGTATCGGAACTAAATACAAAAGGCACAATGCCGACTTCAGGACAAAAAGACTGACTCTTCTTACTGACTTTGCTTTGAACCATTAGTGTGACACAAGTTATAGATTCCGATGCTTCACTTCTGGTTTACTGTATCGCTTGGACCTTCTTATTGACGATGAAACACAGAAATTGCAACGGAATTAATTACAAAAGGCACAATGCCGACTTAAGTACATGAAGACCGACTCTTCCAACTGACTAAGTTTTGAACCATTCCTGTCACACTAGTTATAGATTCCGATGCTTCACTTGAGGTTTACTGTATCCCTTGGACCTTGTTATTCACGATGAGACACAGAAATGGCATCGGAATTAAATAGAAAAGGCACAATGCCGACTTGAGTACAAGAAGACTGACTCTTCCTACTGTCTATGTTTTGAGCCATTTCTGTGACACTAGTTATAGAGTCCGATGCTTCACTTCATGTTTACTGTATCCCTTGGACCTTCTTATTGATGATGAATCGGGGAAATTGCATCGGAATTAAATACAAAAGGCACAATGCCGACTTAAGTACAAGAACACTCACTCTTCTTACTGTCTATATTCTGAACCATTCCAGTGACACTAGTTATAGATTCCGATGCTTCACTTCAGGTTTACCGTATCCCTCTGACCATCTTGTTGACGGTGAAGCACAGAAATTGCATCGGAATTTAATACGAAAGGCACAATGCCGAATTAAGTACAAGACGACTGACTCTTCTTACTGACTATGTTTTGAACCATTCCTGTGACACTAGTTATTGACTCCGATCCTTCACTTCAGGTTTACTGTATCTCTTGGACCTTCTTATTGACGATGAAACACAGAAATTGCATCGGAATTAAATACAAAAGGCACAATGCCGACTTAAGGACAAGAAGAGTGACTCCTCTTACTGACTATGATTTGAACCATTCCTGTGACACTAGTTATAGATTCCGATGCTTCACTTCCGGTTTACTGTATCCCTCTGACCTTCTTATTGACGATGAAACACAGAAATTGTGTCGCAATTAAATACAAAAGCACGATGACGACTTAAGTACAAGAAGACTGACTCTTCTTACTGTCTATGTTTGAACCATTCCTGTGGCACTAGTTATAGATTCCGATGCTTCACTTCAAGTTTACTGTATCCCTCTGACCTTCTAATTGACGGTGAAGCACAGAAATTGCATCGGAATTAAATACGAAAGGCACAATGACAAATTAAGTTCAAGAAGACTGACTCTTCTTACTGACTATGTTTTGAACCATTTCTGTGACACTAGTTATAGATTCCGATACTTCACTTCAGGTTTACTGTATCCCTCTGACCTTCTTATTGACGATGAAACACAGAAATTGGATCGGAATTTAATACAAAAGGTACAATGCCGACTTAAGTACAAGAAGACTGTCTCTTCCTACTGTCTCTGTTTTGAACCATTGCTGTGACACTAGTTATAGATTCCGATGCTTCACTTCAGGTTTACTGTATCCCTCTGACCATATTGCCGATGAAACACAGAAATTGCTTTGCAACTAAATACAAAAGGCACAATGCCGACTTAAGGACAAGAGGACTCACTCTTCTTACTGACTATGGTTTGAACCTTTCACGTGACAGTAGTTATAGATTCCGATGCTTCACTTCAGGTTTACTGTCTCCCTCTGACCTTCTTATTGACGATGAAACACAGAAATTGCATCGGAAACAAATACAAAAGCCTCAATGGCGACTTATGTACATGAACTCTGACTCTTCGTACTGTCTAAGCTTTGAACCATTCCTGTGACACTAGTTATAGATTCCGATGCTTCCCTCCACGTATATTGTATCCCTTGGTACTTCTTATTGACGATGAAACACAGAAATTGCATCGGAATTAAATACAAAAAGCACAATGCCAACTTAAGTACAAGAAGACTGACTCTTCTTACTGTCTATATTTTGAACCATTCCAGTGACACTAGTTATAGATTCCGATGCTTCACTTCAGGTTTACTGAATCCCTTGGACCTTCTAATTGACGATGAAACACAGATATTGCATCGGAATTAAATACAAAAGGCACAAAGCCGACTTAAGGACAAGAAGACTGACTCTTCTTACTGACTATGTTTTGATCCATTCCTGTGACACTAATTAGAGATTCCGATGCTTCACTCCAGGTTTTCTGTATCCCTTGGACCTTCTTATTGACGATGAAACACAGAAATTGCATCGGAATTAAATACAAAAGGCACAATGCGGACGTACGTACAAGAAGACTGGTTCTTCCTACTGTCTATGTTCTGAACCATTACTGTGTCACTAGTTTTGGAGTCCGATGCTTCACTTCAGGTTTACTGTATCCCTCTGACCTTCTTATTGACGATGAAACACAGAGATTGCATCGGAATTAAATACAAAAGGCACAATGACCAATTAAGTTCAAGATGACTGACTCTTCTTACTGACTATGATTTGAACCATTTCTGTGACACTAGTTATAGATTCCGATACTTCACTTCAGGTTTACTGAATCCCTCTGATCTTCTTATTGTCGATGATACACAGAAATTTCATCGGTATTAAATAGAAAAGGCACAATGCCGACTTAAGTACAAGAAGACTGACTCTTCTTACTGTCTATGTTTGAACCAATCCTGTGACACTAGTTGTGGATTCCGATGCTTCACTTCAGGTTTACTGTTTCCCTTGGACCTTCTTATTGACGATGAAACACAGAAATTGCATCGGAATTAAATACAAAAGGCACAATGCCGACTTAAGTGCAAGAACACTGACTCTTCTAACTGTCTATGATTTGAACCATTCCTGTGACACCAGTTATAGATTCCGATGCTTCACTTCAGGTTTTCTGTATCCCTTGTACTTTCTTATTGACGATGAAACACAGAAATTTCATCGGAATTAAATACAAAAGGCACAATGACGACTTAAGTACATGAAGACCGACTCTTCCAACTGACTAAGTTTTGAACCATTCCTGTCACACTACTTATAGATTCCGATGCTTCACTTGAGGTTTACTGTATCCCTTGGACCTTGTTATTCACGATGAGACACAGAAATGGCATCGGAATTAAATAGAAAAGGCACAATGCCGACTTGAGTACAAGAAGACTGACTCTTCCTACTGTCTATGTTTTGAGCCATTTCTGTGACACTAGTTATAGAGTCCGATGCTTCACTTCATGTTTACTGTATCCCTTGGACCTTCTTATTGATGATGAATCGGGGAAATTGCATCGGAATTAAATACAAAAGGCACAATGCCGACTTAAGTACAAGAACACTCACTCTTCTTACTGTCTATATTCTGAACCATTCCAGTGACACTAGTTATAGATTCCGATGCTTCACTTCAGGTTTACAGTATCCCTTGGACCTTCCTATTGACGATGAAACACAGAAATTGCATCGGAACTACATACAAAAGGCACAATGCCGACTTAAGTACAGGGAGACTGACTCTTCTTAGTGACTATGTTTTGAACCGTTCCTGTGACACTAGTTATAGTTTGCGATGCTTCACTTCTGGTTTACTGTATCATTTTGACCTTCTTATGAACGATGAAACACAGAAATTGCATCGGAATTAAATACAAAAGGCACAATGCCGACTTAAGTACAAGAAGACTGACTCTTCTTACTGTCTATGTTTGAACCATTCCTGTGACACTAGTTATAGATTCCGATGCTTCACTTCAGGTTTACCGTATCCCTCTGACCATCTTGTTGACGGTG
Source organism: Schistocerca piceifrons (assembly GCF_021461385.2). Classification (NCBI taxonomy): domain Eukaryota; kingdom Metazoa; phylum Arthropoda; class Insecta; order Orthoptera; family Acrididae; genus Schistocerca; species Schistocerca piceifrons. The sequence continues at coordinate 236,608 of NW_025727576.1, read as the reverse complement.
AAGCACAGAAATTGCATCGGAATTTAATACGAAAGGCACAATGCCGAATTAAGTACAAGACGACTGACTCTTCTTACTGACTATGTTTTGAACCATTCCTGTGACACTAGTTATTGACTCCGATCCTTCACTTCAGGTTTACTGTATCTCTTGGACCTTCTTATTGACGATGAAACACAGAAATTGCATCGGAATTAAATACAAAAGGCACAATGCCGACTTAAGGACAAGAAGAGTGACTCCTCTTACTGACTATGATTTGAACCATTCCTGTGACACTAGTTATAGATTCCGATGCTTCACTTCCGGTTTACTGTATCCCTCTGACCTTCTTATTGACGATGAAACACAGAAATTGTGTCGCAATTAAATACAAAAGCACGATGACGACTTAAGTACAAGAAGACTGACTCTTCTTACTGTCTATGTTTGAACCATTCCTGTGGCACTAGTTATAGATTCCGATGCTTCACTTCAAGTTTACTGTATCCCTCTGACCTTCTAATTGACGGTGAAGCACAGAAATTGCATCGGAATTAAATACGAAAGGCACAATGACAAATTAAGTTCAAGAAGACTGACTCTTCTTACTGACTATGTTTTGAACCATTTCTGTGACACTAGTTATAGATTCCGATACTTCACTTCAGGTTTACTGTATCCCTCTGACCTTCTTATTGACGATGAAACACAGAAATTGGATCGGAATTTAATACAAAAGGTACAATGCCGACTTAAGTACAAGAAGACTGTCTCTTCCTACTGTCTCTGTTTTGAACCATTGCTGTGACACTAGTTATAGATTCCGATGCTTCACTTCAGGTTTACTGTATCCCTCTGACCATATTGCCGATGAAACACAGAAATTGCTTTGCAACTAAATACAAAAGGCACAATGCCGACTTAAGGACAAGAGGACTCACTCTTCTTACTGACTATGGTTTGAACCTTTCACGTGACAGTAGTTATAGATTCCGATGCTTCACTTCAGGTTTACTGTCTCCCTCTGACCTTCTTATTGACGATGAAACACAGAAATCGCATCGGAAACAAATACAAAAGCCTCAATGGCGACTTATGTACATGAACTCTGACTCTTCGTACTGTCTAAGCTTTGAACCATTCCTGTGACACTAGTTATAGATTCCGATGCTTCCCTCCACGTATATTGTATCCCTTGGAACTTCTTATTGACGATGAAACACAGAAATTGCATCGGAATTAAATACAAAAAGCACAATGCCAACTTAAGTACAAGAAGACTGACTCTTCTTACTGTCTATATTTTGAACCATTCCAGTGACACTAGTTATAGATTCCGATGCTTCACTTCAGGTTTACTGAATCCCTTGGACCTTCTAATTGACGATGAAACACAGATATTGCATCGGAATTAAATACAAAAGGCACAAAGCCGACTTAAGGACAAGAAGACTGACTCTTCTTACTGACTATGTTTTGATCCATTCCTGTGACACTAATTAGAGATTCCGATGCTTCACTCCAGGTTTTCTGTATCCCTTGGACCTTCTTATTGACGATGAAACACAGAAATTGCATCGGAATTAAATACAAAAGGCACAATGCGGACGTACGTACAAGAAGACTGGTTCTTCCTACTGTCTATGTTCTGAACCATTACTGTGTCACTAGTTTTGGAGTCCGATGCTTCACTTCAGGTTTACTGTATCCCTCTGACCTTCTTATTGACGATGAAACACAGAGATTGCATCGGAATTAAATACAAAAGGCACAATGCCCAATTAAGTTCAAGATGACTGACTCTTCTTACTGACTATGATTTGAACCATTTCTGTGACACTAGTTATAGATTCCGATACTTCACTTCAGGTTTACTGAATCCCTCTGATCTTCTTATTATCGATGATACACAGAAATTTCATCGGTATTAAATAGAAAAGGCACAATGCCGACTTAAGTACAAGAAGACTGACTCTTCTTACTGTCTATGTTTGAACCAATCCTGTGACACTAGTTGTGGATTCCGATGCTTCACTTCAGGTTTACTGTTTCCCTTGGGCCTTCTTATTGACGATGAAACACAGAAATTGCATCGGAATTAAATACAAAAGGCACAATGCCGACTTAAGTACAAGAACACTGACTCTTCTAACTGTCTATGATTTGAACCATTCCTGTGACACCAGTTATAGATTCCGATGCTTCACTTCAGGTTTTCTGTATCCCTTGTACTTTCTTATTGACGATGAAACACAGAAATTTCATCGGAATTAAATACAAAAGGCACAATGACGACTTAAGTACATGAAGACCGACTCTTCTTATTGACAATGATTTGATCCATTCCTGTGTCACTAGTTATTGATTCCGATGCTTCACTTCAGGTTTACTGTATCGCTTGGACATTCTTATTAACGATGAGACACAAAATTGTATCGGAACTAAATACAAAAAGCACATTGCCGACTTCAGGACAAGAAGACTGTCTCTTCTTACTGACTTTGCTTTGAACCATTAGTGTGACACAAATTATTGATTCCGATGCTTCAATTCTGGGTTACTGTATCGCTTGGACCTTCTTATTGACGATGAAACACAGATATTGCATCGGAATTAAATACAAAAGGCACAATGGCGACTTAAGTACAAGAAGACTGACTCTTCTTACTGTCTATATTTTGAACCATTCCTGTGGCATTAGTTATAGATTCCGATGCTTTACTCCAGGTTTACTGTATCCCTTGGACCATCTTATTGACGATGAAGCACAGAAATTGCATCGGAATTAAATGCAAAAGGCACAATGCCGACTTAAGGACAAGAAGACTGACTCTTCTTACTGACTATGTTTTTAACCATTCCTGTGACACTAGCTATAGATTCCGATGCTTCACTTCAGGTTTACTGTATCCCTCTGACTTTCTTATAGACGATGAAACACAGAAATAGCAAAGGAATTAAATACAAAATGCACAATGCCGACTTAAGTGCAAGAAGACTTACTCTTCTTACTGTCTATGATTTTGAACCATTCCTGTGACACTAGTTATAGATTCCGATGCTTCACTTGAGGTTTACTGTATCCCTTGGACCTTGTTATTCACGATGAAACACAGATATTGCATCGGAATTAAATACAAAAGGCACAAAGCCTACTTAAGTACAAGGAGAGTGTCTCTTCGTACTGTCTGTGTTTTGAACCATTCATGTGACACTAGTTATTGATTCCGATGCTTCACTTCATGTTTACTGTTTCGCTTGGACCTTCTTATTGACGATGAAACACAGAAATTGCATCGGAATTAAATACAAAAGCACAATGCCGACTTAAGTACAAAAAGACTGACTCTTCTTACTGTCTATGTTTGAACCATTCCTGTGGCACTAGTTATAGATTCCGATGCTTCACTTCAAGTTTACTGTATCCCTCTGACCTTCTAATTGACGGTGAAGCACAGAAATTGCATCGGAATTAAATACGAAAGGCACAATGCCGTATTAAGTACAAGAAGACTGACTCTTCTTACTGACTATGTTTTGAACCATTTCTGTGACACTAGTTATAGATTCCGATAGTTCATTTCAGGTTTACTGTATCCCTCTGACCTTCTTGTTGACGATGATACACAGAGATTGCATCGGTATAAAATAGAAAAGGCACAATGCCGACTTAAGTACAAGAAGACAGACTCTTCTTACTGTCTATGCTTTGAACAAATCCTGTGACACTAGTTTTGGATTCCGATGATTCATTTCATGTTTACTGTATCCCTTGGACCTTCGTATTGATGATGAATCGGGGAAATTGCATCGGAATTAAATACAAAAGGCACAATGCCGACTTAAGTACAAGAAGACTCACTCTTCTTACTGTCTATATTCTGAACCATTCCAGTGACACTAGTTATAGATTCCGATGCTTCACTTCAGGTTTACTGTATCCCTTGGACCTTCCTATTGACGATGAAACACAGAAATTGCATCGGAACTACATACAAAAGGCAGAATGCCGACTTAAGTACAAGAAGACTGACCCTCCTTAGTGACTATGTTTTGAACCATTCCTGTGGCACTAGTAATAGATTGCGATGCTTCACTTCTGGTTTACTGTATCATTTTGACCTTCTTATGAACGATGAAACACAGAAATTGCATCGGAATTAAATACAAAAAGCACAATGCCGACTTAAGTACAAGATGACTGACTCTTCTTACTGTTTATGTTTGAACCATTCCTGTGACACCAGTTATAGATTCCGATGCTTCACTTCAGGTTTACCGTATCCCTCTGACCATCTTATTGACGGTGAAGCACAGAAATTGCATCGGAATTTAATACGAAAGGCACAATGCCGAATTAAGTACAAGACGACTGACTCTTCTTACTGACTATGCTTTGAGCCATTCCTGTGACACTAGTTATTGACTCCGACGCATCACTTCAGGTTTACTGTATCTCTTTGACCTTCTTATTGACGATGAAACACAGAAATTGCATCGGAATTAAATACAAAAGGCACAATGCCCTATTAAGTTCAAGATGACTGACTCTTCTTACTGACTATGTTTTGAACCATTTCTGTGACACTAGTTATAGATTCCGATACTTCACTTCAGGTTTACTGAATCCCTCTGATCTTCTTATTGACGATGATACACAGAAATTGCATCGGTATTAAATAGAAAAGGCACAATGCCGACTTAAGTACAAGAAGACTGACTCTTCTTACTGGCTATGTTTGAACCAATCCTGTGACACTAGTTGTAGATTCCGATGCTTCACTTCAGGTTTACTGTATCCCTTGGACCTTCTTATTGACGATGAAACACAGAAATTGCATCGGAATTAAATACAAAAGGCACAATGCCGACTTAAGTACAAGAACACTGACTCTTCCTACTGTCTATGCTTTGAACCATTCCTGTGACACCAGTTATAGATTCCGATGCTTCACTTCAGGTTTACTGTATCCCTTGTACTTTCTTATTGACGATGAAACACAGAAATTTCGTCGGAATTAAATACAAAAGGCACAATGCCGACTTAAGTACATGAAGACCGACTCTTCTTATTGACAATGATTTGAACCATTCCTGTGTCACTAGTTATTGGTTCCGATGCTTCACTTCAGGTTTACTGTATCGCTTGGATATTCTTATTGACGATGAAACACAAAATTGTATCGGAACTAAATACAAAAAGCACATTGCCGACATCAGGACAAGAAGACTGACTCTTCTTACTGACTTTGCTTTGAACCATTAGTGTGACACAAGTTATAGATTCCGATGCTTCAATTATGGTTTACTGTATCGCTTGGACCTTCGTATTGACGATGAAACACAGAAATTGCATCGGAATTAAATACAAATGGCACAATGCCGACTTAAGGACAAGAAGACTGACTCTTCTTACTGTCTATGCTTTTGAATTATTCCTGTGACACTAGTTATAGATACCGATGCTTCACTTGAGGTTTACTGTATCCCTTGCACCTTGTTATTCACGATGAAACACAGAAATGGCATCGGAATTAAATAGAAAAGGCACAATGCCGACTTAAGTACAAGAAGACTGACTCTTCTTACTGTCTTTGTTATGAATCATTCCTGTGACACTAGTTATAGATTCCGATGCTTCACTCCAGGTTTACTGTATCCCTTGGAACTTCTTATTGACGATGAAACACAGATATTCCATCAGAATTAAATACAAATGGCATAAAGCCTACCTAAGTACAAGGAGAGTGTCTCTTCGTACTTTCTGTGTTTTGAACCATTCATGTGACACTAGTTATTGATTCCGATGCTTCACTTCAGGTTTACTGTTTCCCTTGGACCTTCTTATTGACGATGAAACACAGAAATTGCATCGGAACTACATACAAAAGCACAATGCCGACTTAAGTACAAGAAGACTGACTCTTCTTAGTGACTATGTTCTGAACCATTCCTGTGACACTAGTTATAGATTCCGATGCTTCACTTCTGGTTTACTGTATCACTTTGACCTTCTTATGAACGATGAAACACAGAAATTGCATCGGAATTAAATACAAAAGGCACAATGCCGACTTAAGTACAAGAAGACTGACTCTTCTTACTGTCTATGTTTGAACCATTCCTGTGACACTAGTTATAGATTCCGATGCTTCACTTCAGGTGTACCGTATCCCTCTGACCATCTTATTGACGGTGAAGCACAGAAATTGCATCGGAATTTAATACGAAAGGCACAATGCCGAATTAAGTACAAGACGACTGACTCTTCTTACTGACTATGTTTTGAACCATTTCTGTGACACTAGTTATAGATTCCGATACTTCACTTCAGGTTTACTGTATCCCTCTGACCTTCTTATTGACGATGATACACAGAGATTGCATCGGTATAAAATAGAAAAGGCACAATGCCGACTTAAGTACAAGAAGACAGACTCTTCTTACTGTCTATGCTTTGAACCAATCCTGTGGCACTAGTTATAGAGTCCGATGCTTCCCTTCAGGTTTACTGTATCCCTTGGACCTTCTTATTGACGATGAATCACAGAAATTGCATCGGAATTAAATACAAAAGGCACAATGCCGACTCAAGTACAAGAAGACTCACTCTTCTTACTGTCTATATTTTGAACCATTCCAGTGACACTAGCTATAGATTCCGATGCTTCACTTCAGGTTTACTGTATACCTTGGACATTCCTATTGACGATGAAACACAGAAACTGCATCGGAACTACATACAAAAGGCACAATGCCGACTTAAGTACAAGAAGACTGACTCTTCTTAGTGACTATGTTTTGAACTATTCCTGTGACACTAGTTATAGATTCCGATGCTTCACTTCTGATTTACTGTATCACTTTGACCTTCTTATGAACGATGAAACACAGAAATTGCATCGGAATTAAATACAAAAGGCACAATGCCGACTTAAGTACAAGAAGACTGACTCTTCTTACTGTCTATGTTTGAACTAATCCTGTGACACTAGTTGTAGATTCCGATGCTTCACTTCAAGTTTACTGTATCCCTTGGACCTTCTTATTGACGATGAAACACAGAAATTGCATCGGAATTAAATACAAAAGGCACAATGCCGACTTAAGTACAAGAACACTGACTCTTCCTACTGTCTATGCTTTGAACCATTCCTGTGACACCAGTTATAGATTCCGATGCTTCACTTCAGGTTTACTGTATCCCTTGTACTTTCTTATAGACGATGAAACACAGAAATTTCATCGGAATTAAATACAAAAGGCACAATGCAGACTTAAGTACATGAAGACCGACTCTTCTTATTGACAATGATTTGAACCATTCCTGTGTCACTAGTTATTGATTCCGATGCTTCACTTCAGGTTTACTGTATCGCTTGGACATTCTTATTGACGATGAAACACAAAATTGTATCGGAACTAAATACAAAAAGCACATTGCCGACTTCAGGACAAGAAGACTGACTTTTCTTACTGACTTTGCTTTGAACCATTAGTGTGACACAAATTATAGATTCCGATGCTTCACTTCTGGTTTACTGTATCGCTTGGACCTTCTTATTGACGATGAAACACAGAAACTGCATCGGAATTAAATACAAAAGGCACAATGCCGACTTAGGTACAAGAAGACTGACTCTTCTTACTGTCTATGTTTTGAACCATTCATGTGACACTAGTTATTGATTCCGATGCTTCACTTCAGGTTTACTGTTTCCCTTGGACCTTCTTATTGACGATGCAACACAGAAATTGCATCGGATTTAAATACAAAGAGCACAATGCCGACTTAAGAATAAGAAGACTGACTCTTCCTACTGTCTATGATTTGAACCATTTCTGTGGCACTAGTTATAGAGTCCGATGCTCCACTTCAGGTTTACTGTATCCCTTGGACCTTCTTATTGATGATGAATCACAGAAATTGCATCGGAATTAAATACAAAAGGCACAATGCCGACTCAAGTACAAGAAGACTCACTCTTCTTACTGTCTATATTTTGAACCTTCCCAGTGACACTAGTTATAGATTCCGATGCTTCACTTCAGGTTTACTGTATACCTTCGACCTTCCTATTGACGATGAAACACAGAAATTGCATCGGAACTACATACAAAAGGCACAATGCCGACTTAAGTACAAGAAGACTGACTCTTCTTAGTGACTATGTTTTGAACCATTCCTGTGACACTAGTTATAGATTCCGATGCTTCACTTCTCGTTTACTGTATCACTTTGACCTTCTTATGAACGATGAAACACAGAAATTGCATCGGAATTAAATACAAAAGGCACAATGCCGACTTAAGTACAAGAAGACTGACTCTTCTTACTGTCTATGTTTGAACCATTCCTGTGACACTAGTTATAGATTCCGATGCTTCACTTCACGTTTACCGTATCCCTCTGACCATCTTATTGACGGTGAAGCACAGAAATTGCATCGGAATTTAATACGAAAGGCACAATGCCGAATTAAGTACAAGACGACTGACTCTTCTTACTGACTATGTTTTGAACCATTCCTGTGACACTAGTTATTGACTCCGATGCTTCACGTCAGGTTTACTGTATCTCTTGGACCTTCTTATTGACGATGAAACACAGAAATTGCGTCGGAATTAAATACAAAATGCTCAATGCCGACTTAAGGACAAGAAGACTGACTCTTCTTACTGACTATGCTTTGAACCATTCCTGTGACACTAGTTATAGATTCCGATGCTTCACTTCCGGTTTACTGTATCCCTTGGACCTTCTTATTGACGATGAAACACAGAAATTGCATCGCAATTAAATACAAAAGGCACGATGCCGACTTATGTACAACAAGACTGACTCTTCTTACTGTCTATGTTTGAACCATTCCTGTGACGCTAGTTATAGATTCCGATGCTTCATTTCAAGTTTACTGTATCCCTCTGACCTTCTAATTGACGGTGAAGCATAGAAATCTCATCGGAACTAAATACGAAAGGCACAATGCCCAATTAAGATCAAGAAGACTGACTCTTCTTACTGACTATGTTTTGAACCATTTCTGTGACACTAGTTACAGATTCCGATACTTCACTTCAGGTTTACTGTATCCCTCTGACCTTCTTATTGACGATGATACACAGAGATTGCATCGGTATAAAATAGAAAAGGCACAATGCCGACTTAAGTACAAGAAGACAGACTCTTCTTACTGTCTATGTTTTGAACCAATCCTGTGACACTACTTGTAGATTCCGATGCTTCACTTCAGGTTTACTGTATCCCTTGGACATTCTTATTGACGATGAAACGCAAAATTGTATCGGAATTAAATACAAAAGGCACAATGCCGACTTAAGGACAAGAAGACTGACTCTTCTTACTGACTTTGTTTTGAACCATTAGTGTGACACTAGTTATAGATTCCGATGCTTCACTTCAGGTTTAGTGTATCGCTTGGACCATCTTATAGACGATGAAACACAGAAATTGCATCGGAATTAAATACTAAAGGCACAATGCCGACTTAAGTACAAGAAGACTGACTCATCTTACTGTCTATGTTTTGAACCATTCCATGGACACTAGTTATAGATTCCGATGCTTTACTCCAGGTTTACTGTATCCCTTGGACCTTGTTATTCACGATGAAACACAGAAATTGCATCGGAATTAAATAGAAAAGGCACAATGCCGACTTAAGTTCAAGAAGACTGACTCTTCTTACTGACTATGTTTTGAACCATTCCTGTGACACTAGTTATAGATTCCGATGCTTCACTTCAGGTTTCCTGTATCCCTTGGACCTTCTTATTGACGATGAAACAGAGAAATTGCATCGGCATTAAATACTAAAGGCAAAATGCCGACTTAAGTACTCGAAGACTGACTCATCTTACTGTCTATGAATTGAACCATTCCTGTGACACTAGTTACAGATTCCGATGCATCACTCCAGGTTTACTGTATCTCTTGGACCTTCTTATTGACGATGAAACACAGAAATTGCATCGGAAATAAATACAAATGGCACAATGCTGACTTAAGTACAAGAAGACTGTCTCTTCGTACTGTCTATGTTTTGAAACATTCCGGCGACACTAGTTATAGATTCCGATGCTTCACTTCAGGTTTCCTGTTTCCCTTGGACCTTCTTATTGACGATGAGACACAGAAATTGCATCGTATTTAAATACAAAGGGCACAATGCCGACTTAAGGAAAAGAAGACTCACTCTTCCGACTGTCTATGTTTAGAACCATTTCTGTGACACTAGTTATAGAGTCCGATGCTTCACTTCAGGTTTACTGTATCCCCTGGACATTCTTATTGACGATGAATCACAGAAATTGCATCGGAATTAAATACAAAAGTCACAATGCCGACTTAAGTACAAGAAGACTCACACTTCTAACTGTCTATATTTTGAACCATTCCAGTGACACTAGTTATAGATTCCGATGCTTCACTTCAGGTTTACTGTATCCCTCTGACCTTCTTATTGACGATGAAACACAGAAATTGCATCGGAATTAAATAGAAACGGCACAATGCCGACTTATGTACAAGAAGACTGACTCTTCTTACTGACTGTGTATTGAACCTTTCATGTGACACTAGTTATAGATTCCGATGCTTCACCTAAGGTTTACTGTATCCCTCTGACCTTCTTATTGACGATGAAACACAGAAATTGCATCGCAATTAAATACAAAAGGCACGATGCCGACTTATGTACAAGAAGACTGACTCTTCTTACTGTCTATGTTTGAACCACTCCTGTGACACTAGTTATAGATTCCGATGCTTCACTTCAAGTTTACTGCATCCCTCTGACCTTCTAATTGACGGTGAAGCACAGAAATTGCATCGGAATTAAACACGAAAGGCACAATGCCCAATTAAGATCAAGAAGACTGACTCTTCTTACTGACTATGTTTTGAACCATTTCTGTGACACTAGTTATAGATTCCGATACTTCACTTCAGGTTTACTGTATCCCTCTGACCTTCTTATTGACGATGATACACAGAGATTGCATCGGTATAAAATAGAAAAGGGACAATGCCGACATAAGTACAAGAAGACAGACTCTTCTTACTGTCGATGTTTTGAACCAATCCTGTGACACTAGTTGTAGATTCCGATGCTTCACTTCAGGTTTACTGTATCCCTTGGATATTCTTATTGTCGATGAAACACAAAATTGTATCGGAATTAAATACAAAAGGCACAATGCCGACTTAAGGACAAGAAGACTGACTCTTCTTACTGATTTTGTTTTGTACCATTAGTGTGACACTAGTTATAGATTCCGATGCTTCACTTCAGGTTTACTGTATCGCTTGGACCTTCTTATTGGCGATGAAACACAGAAATTGCATCGGAATTAAATACAAAAGGCATAATGCCGACTTACGTACAAGAAGACTGACTCTTGTTACTGTCTATGCTTTGAACCATTCCTGTGACACTAGTTATAGATTCCGATGCTTTACTCCAGGTTTACTGTATCCCTTGGACCATCTTATTGACGATGAAACACAGAAATTGCATCGAAATTAAATACAAACGGCACAATGCCGTCTTAAGGACAAGAAGACTGACTCTTCTTACTGTCTATGTTTTGAACCATTCCATGGACACTAGTTATAGATTCCGATGCACCACTCCAGGTTTACTGTATCCCTTGGACCTTGTTATTCACGATGAAACACAGAAATTGCACCGGAATTAAATAGAAAAGGCACAATGCCGACTTAAGTTCAAGAAGACTGACTCTTCTTACTGACTATGTTTTGAACCATTCCTGTGACACTAGATATAGATTCCGATGCTTCACTTCAGGTTTCCTGTATCCCTTGGACCTTCTTATTGACGATGAAACAGAGAAATTGCATCGGCATTAAATACTAAATGCAAAATGCCGACTTAAGTACACGAAGACTGACTCATCTTACTGTCTATGAATTGAACCATTCCTGTGACACTAGTTATAGATTCCGATGCATCACTCCAGGTTTACTGTGTCTCTTGGACCTTCTTATTGACGATGAAACACAGAAATTGCATCGGAAGTAAATACAAATGGCCCAATGCCGACTTAAGTACAAGAAGACTGTCTCTTCGTACTGTCTATGTTTTGAAACATTCCGGCGACACTAGTTATAGATTCCGATGCTTCACTTCAGGTTTACTGTTTCCCTTGGACCTTCTTATTGACGATGAGACACAGAAATTGCATCGTATTTAAATACAAAGGGCACAATGCCGACTTAAGGAAAAGAAGACTCACTCCTCCGACTGTCTATGTTTTGAACCATTTCTGTGACACTAGTTATAGAGTCCGATGCTTCACTTCAGGTTTACTGTATCCCTTGGACATTCTTATTGACGATGAATCACAGAAATTGCATCGGAATTAAATACAAAAGGCACAATGCCGACTTAAGTACAAGAAGAATCACACTTCTAACTGTCTATATTTTGAACCATTCCAGTGACACTAGTTATAGATTCCGATGCTTTACTTCAGGTTTACTGTATCCCTCTGACCTTCTTATTGACGATGAAACACAGAAATTGCATCGGAATTAAATACAAAAGGCAAAATGCCGACTTATGTACACGAACACTGACTCTTCCTACTGTCTATGCTTTGAACCATTCCTGTGACACCAGTTATAGATTCCGATGCTTCACTTCAGGTTTACTGTATCCCTTGTACTTTCTTATAGACGATGAAACACAGAAATTTCATCGGAATTAAATACAAAAGGCACAATGCAGACTTAAGTACATGAAGACCGACTCTTCCTACTGACTAAGATTTGAACCATTCCTGTCACACTAGTTATAGATTCCGATGCTTCACTTGAGGTTTACTGTATCCCTTGGACCTTCGTATTGACGATGAAACACAGAAATTGCATCGGAATTAAATACAAAAGGCACAATGCCGACTTAGGTACAAGAAGACTGACTCTTCTTACTGTCTATGTTTTGAACCATTCCTGTGACACTAGTTATAGATTCCGATGCTTTACTCCAGGTTTACTGTATCCCTTGGACCATCGTATTGACGATGAAGCACAGAAATTGCATCGGAATTAAATACAAAAGGCACAATGCCGACTTAAGGACAAGAAGACTGACTTTTCTTACTGACTATGTTTTTAACCATTCCTGTGACACTAGCTATACATTCCGCTGCTTCACTTCAGGTTTACTGTATCCCTCTGACTTTCTTATAGACGATGAAACACAGAAATGGCAAAGGAATTAAATACAAAATGCACAATGCCGACTTAAGTGCAAAAAGACTGACTCTTCTTACTGTCTATGCTTTTGAACCATTCCTGTGACACTAGTTACAGATTTCGATGCTTCACTTGAGGTTTACTGTATCCCTTGGACCTTGTTATTCACGATGAAACACAGAAATCGCATCGGAATTAAATAGAAAATGCACAATGCCGACCTAAGTACAATAAGACTGACTCTTCTTACTGACTATGTTATGAACCATTCCTGTGACACTAGTCAGAGATTCCGATGCTTCACTCCAGGTTTACTGTATCCCTTGGAACTTCTTATTGACGATGAGACACAGAAATTGCATCGGAATTAAATACAAATGGCACAAAGCCTACTTAAGTACAAGGAGAGTGTCTCTTCGTACTTTCTGTGTTTTGAACCATTCATGTGACACTAGTTATTGATTCCGATGCTTCACTTCAGGTTTACTGTTTCCCTTGGACCTTCTTATTGACGATGCAACACAGAAATTGCATCGGATTTAAATACAAAGAGCACAATGCCGACTTAAGAATAAGAAGACTGACTCTTCCTACTGTCTATGATTTGAACCATTTCTGTGGCACTAGTTATAGAGTCCGATGCTCCACTTCAGGTTTACTGTATCCCTTGGACCTTCTTATTGATGATGAATCACAGAAATTGCATCGGAATTAAATACAAAAGGCACAATGCCGACTCAAGTACAAGAAGACTCACTCTTCTTACTGTCTATATTTTGAACCTTCCCAGTGACACTAGTTATAGATTCCGATGCTTCACTTCAGGTTTACTGTATACCTTCGACCTTCCTATTGACGATGAAACACAGAAATTGCATCGGAACTACATACAAAAGGCACAATGCCGACTTAAGTACAAGAAGACTGAATCTTCTTAGTGACTATGTTTTGAACCATTCCTGTGACACTAGTTATAGATTCCGATGCTTCACTTCTGGTTTACTGTATCACTTTGACCTTCTTATGAACGATGAAACACAGAAATTGCATCGGAATTAAATACAAAAGGCACAATGCCGACTTAAGTACAAGAAGACTGACTCTTCTTACTGTCTATGTTTGAACCATTCCTGTGACACTAGTTATAGATTCCGATGCTTCACTTCAGGTTTACCGTATCCCTCTGACCATCTTATTGACGGTGAAGCACAGAAATTGCATCGGAATTTAATACGAAAGGCACAATGCCGAATTAAGTACAAGACGACTGACTCTTCTTACTGACTATGTTTTGAACCATTCCTGTGACACTAGTTATTGACTCCGATGCTTCACGTCAGGTTTACTGTATCTCTTGGACCTTCTTATTGACGATGAAACACAGAAATTGCGTCGGAATTAAATACAAAATGCTCAATGCCGACTTAAGGACAAGAAGACTGACTCTTCTTACTGACTATGCTTTGAACCATTCCTGTGACACTAGTTATAGATTCCGATGCTTCACTTCCGGTTTACTGTATCCCTTGGACCTTCTTATTGACGATGAAACACAGAAATTGCATCGCAATTAAATACAAAAGGCACGATGCCGACTTATGTACAACAAGACTGACTCTTCTTACTGTCTATGTTTGAACCATTCCTGTGACGCTAGTTATAGATTCCGATGCTTCATTTCAAGTTTACTGTATCCCTCTGACCTTCTAATTGACGGTGAAGCATAGAAATTGCATCGGAACTAAATACGAAAGGCACAATGCCCAATTAAGATCAAGAAGACTGACTCTCCTTACTGACTATGCTTTGAACCATTTCTGTGACACTAGTTACAGATTCCGATACTTCACTTCAGGTTTACTGTATCCCTCTGACCTTCTTATTGACGATGTTACACAGAGATTGCATCGGTATAAAATAGAAAAGGCACAATGCCGACTTAAGTACAAGAAGACAGACTCTTCTTACTGTCTATGTTTTGAACCAATCCTGTGACACTACTTGTAGATTCCGATGCTTCACTTCAGGTTTACTGTATCCCTTGGACATTCTTATTGACGATGAAACGCAAAATTGTATCGGAATTAAATACAAAAGGCACAATGCCGACTTAAGGACAAGAAGACTGACTCTTCTTACTGACTTTGTTTTGAACCATTAGTGTGACACTAGGTATAGATTCCGATGCTTCACTTCAGGTTTACTGTATCGCTTGGACCATCATATAGACGATGAAACACAGAAATTGCATCGGAATTAAATACTAAAGGCACAATGCCGACTTAAGTACAAGAAGACTGACTCTTCTTACTGTCTATGTTTTGAACCATTCCATGGACACTAGTTATAGATTCCGATGCTTTACTCCAGGTTTACTGTATCCCTTGGACCTTGTTATTCACGATGAAACACAGAAATTGCATCGGAATTAAATAGAAAAGGCACAATGCCGACTTAAGTTCAAGAAGACTGACTCTTCTTACTGACTATGTTTTGAACCATTCCTGTGACACTAGTTATAGATTCCGATGCTTCACTTCAGGTTTCCTGTATCCCTTGGACCTTCTTATTGACGATGAAACAGAGAAATTGCATCGGCATTAAATACTAAAGGCAAAATGCCGACTTAAGTACTCGAAGACTGACTCATCTTACTGTCTATGAATTGAACCATTCCTGTGACACTAGTTACAGATTCCGATGCATCACTCCAGGTTTACTGTGTCTCTTGGACCTTCTTATTGACGATGAAACACAGAAATTGCATCGGAAATAAATACAAATGGCACAAGGCTGACTTAAGTACAAGAAGACTGTCTCTTCGTACTGTCTATGTTTTGAAACATTCCGGCGACACTAGTTATAGATTCCGATGCTTCACTTCAGGTTTACTGTTTCCCTTGGACCTTCTTATTGACGATGAGACACAGAAATTGCATCGTATTTAAATACAAAGGGCACAATGCCGACTTAAGGAAAAGAAGACTCACTCTTCCGACTGTCTATGTTTAGAACCATTTCTGTGACACTAGTTATAGAGTCCGATGCTTCACTTCAGGTTTACTGTATCCCTTGGACATTCTTATTGACGATGAATCACAGAAATTGCATCGGAATTAAATACAAAAGTCACAATGCCGACTTAAGTACAAGAAGACTCACACTTCTAACTGTCTATATTTTGAACCATTCCAGTGACACTAGTTATAGATTCCGATGCTTCACTTCAGGTTTACTGTATCCCTCTGACCTTCTTATTGACGATGAAACACAGAAATTGCATCGGAATTAAATAGAAACGGCACAATGCCGACTTATGTACAAGAAGACTGACTCTTCTTACTGACTGTGTATTGAACCTTTCATGTGACACTAGTTATAGATTCCGATGCTTCACCTAAGGTTTACTGTATCCCTCTGACCTTCTTATTGACGATGAAACACAGAAATTGCATCGCAATTAAATACAAAAGGCACGATGCCGACTTATGTACAAGAAGACTGACTCTTCTTACTGTCTATGTTTGAACCACTCCTGTGACACTAGTTATAGATTCCGATGCTTCACTTCAAGTTTACTGTATCCCTCTGACCTTCTAATTGACGGTGAAGCACAGAAATTGCATCGGAATTAAACACGAAAGGCACAATGCCCAATTAAGATCAAGAAGACTGACTCTTCTTACTGACTATGTTTTGAACCATTTCTGTGACACTAGTTATAGATTCTGATACTTCACTTCAGGTTTACTGTATCCCTCTGACCTTCTTATTGACGATGATACACAGAGATTGCATCGGTATAAAATAGAAAAGGGACAATGCCGACTTAAGTACAAGAAGACAGACTCTTCTTACTGTCGATGTTTTGAACCAATCCTGTGACACTAGTTGTAGATTCCGATGCTTCACTTCAGGTTTACTGTATCCCTTGGACATTCTTATTGTCGATGAAACACAAAATTGTATCGGAATTAAATACAAAAGGCACAATGCCGACTTAAGGACAAGAAGACTGACTCTTCTTACTGATTTTGTTTTGAACCATTAGTGTGACACTAGTTATAGATTCCGATGCTTCACTTCAGGTTTACTGTATCGCTTGCACCTTCTTATTGGCGATGAAACACAGAAATTGCATCGGAATTAAATACAAAAGGCATAATGCCGACTTACGTACAAGAAGACTGACTCTTCTTACTGTCTATGTTTTGAACCATTCCATGGACACTAGTTATAGATTCCGATGCACCACTCCAGGTTTACTGTATCCCTTGGACCTTGTTATTCACGATGAAACACAGAAATTGCATCGGAATTAAATAGAAAAGGCACAATGCCGACTTAAGTTCAAGAAGACTGACTCCTCTTACTGACTATGTTTTGAACCATTCCTGTGACACTAGATATAGATTCCGATGCTTCACTTCAGGTTTCCTGTATCCCTTGGACCTTCTTATTGACGATGAAACAGAGAAATTGCATCGGCATTAAATACTAAATGCAAAATGCCGACTTAAGTACACGAAGACTGACTCATCTTACTGTCTATGAATTGAACCATTCCTGTGACACTAGTTATAGATTCCGATGCATCACTCCAGGTTTACTGTGTCTCTTGGACCTTCTTATTGACGATGAAACACAGAAATTGCATCGGAAGTAAATACAAATGGCCCAATGCTGACTTAAGTACAAGAAGACTGTCTCTTCGTACTGTCTATGTTTTGAAACATTCCGGCGACACTAGTTATAGATTCCGATGCTTCACTTCAGGTTTACTGTTTCCCTTGGACCTTCTTATTGACGATGAGACACAGAAATTGCATCGTATTTAAATACAAAGGGCACAATGCCGACTTAAGGAAAAGAAGACTCACTCCTCCGACTGTCTATGTTTTGAACCATTTCTGTGACACTAGTTATAGAGTCCGATGCTTCACTTCAGGTTTACTGTATCCCTTGGACATTCTTATTGACGATGAATCACAAAAATTGCATCGAAATTAAATACAAAAGGCACAATGCCGACTTAAGTACAAGAAGACTCACACTTCTAACTGTCTATATTTTGAACCATTCCAGTGACACTAGTTATAGATTCCGATGCTTCACTTCAGGTTTACTGTATCCCTCTGACCTTCTTATTGACGATGAAACACAGAAATTGCATCGGAATTAAATAGAAACGGCACAATGCCGACTTATGTACAAGAAGACTGAATCTTCTTACTGTCTATGTTTTGAACCAATCCTGTGACACTAGTTGTAGATTCCGATGCTTCACTTCAGGTTTACTGTATCCCTTGGACCTTCTTATTGACGATGAAACACAGAAATTGCATCGGAATTAAATACAAAAGGCAAAATGCCGACTTATGTACACGAACACTGACTCTTCTTACTTTCTATGTTTCCAACCATTCCTGTGACACTAGCTATAGATTCCGATGCTCCACTCCAGGTTTACTGTATACGTTGGACCTTCTTATTGACGATGAAACACAGAAATTGCATCGTATTTAAATGCAAAGGGCACAATGCCGACTTAAGGAAAAGAAGACTCACTCTTCCGACTGTCTATGATTTGAACCATTTCTGTGACACTAGTTATAGAGTCCGATGCATCCCTTCAGGTTTACTGTATCCCTTGGACATTCTTATTGACGATGAATCACAGAAATTGCATCGGAATTAAATACAAAAGGCACAATGGCGACTTAAGTACAAGAAGACTCACACTTCTAACTGTCTATATTTTGAACCATTCCAGTGACACTAGTTATAGATTCCGATGCTTCACTTCAGGTTTACTGTATCGCTTGGACCTTCTTATTGACGATGAAACACAGAAATTGCATCGGAATTAAATACAAAAGGCACAATGCCGACTTACGTACAAGAAGACTGACTCTTCTTACTGTCTATGTTTTGAACCATTCCTGTGACACTAGTTATAGATTCCGATGCTTTACTCCAGGTTTACTGTATCCCTTGGACCATCTTATTGACGATGAAACACAGAAATTGCATCGAGATTAAATATAAAAGGCACAATGCCGACTTAAGGACAAGAAGACTGACTCTTCTTACTGACTATGTTTTGAACCATTCCTGTGACACTAGGTATAAATTTCGATGCTTCACTTCAGGTTTACTGTATCCCTCTGACTTTCTTATAGACGATGAAACACAGAAAAGGCATCGGAGTTAAAAACAAAAGGCACAATGCCGACTTAAGTACAAGAAGACTGACTCCTCTTACTGTCTATGTTTTGAACCATTCCATGGACACTAGTTATAGATTCCGATGCACCACTCCAGGTTTACTGTATCCCTTGGACCTTGTTATTCACGATGAAACACAGAAATTGCATCGGAATTGAATAGAAAAGGCACAATGCCGACTTAAGTTCAAGAAGACTGACTCTTCTTACTGACTATGTTTTGAACCATTCCTGTGACACTAGTTATAGATTCCGATGCTTCACTTCAGGTTTCCTGTATCCCTTGGACCTTCTTATTGACGATGAAACAGAGAAATTGCATCGGCATTAAATACTAAAGGCAAAATGCCGACTTAAGTACACGAAGACTGACTCATCTTACTGTCTATGAATTGAACCATTCCTGTGACACTAGTTATAGATTCCGATACATCACTCCAGGTTTACTGTGTCTCTTGGACCTTCTTATTGACGATGAAAAACAGAAATTGCATCGGAATTAAATACAAATGGCACAATGCCGACTTAAGGAAAAGAAGACTCACTCTTCCGACTGTCTATGTTTTGAACCATTTCTGTGACACTAGTTATAGAATCCGATGCATCACTTCAGGTTTACTGTATCCCTTGGACCTTCTTATTGACGATGAGACACAGAAATTGCATCGTATTTAAATACAAAGGGCACAATGCCGACTTAAGGAAAAGAAGTCTCACTCTTCCGACTGTCTATGTTTTGAACCATTTCTGTGACACTAGTTACAGAGTCCGATGCTTCACTTCAGGTTTACTGTATCCCTTGGACATTCTTATTGACGATGTATCACAGAAATTGCATCGGAATTAAATACAAAAGGCACAATGCCGACTTATGTTCAAGAAGACTCACACTTCTAACTGTCTATATTTTGAACCATTCCAGTGACACTAGTTATAGATTCCGATGCTTCACTTCAGGTTTAATGTATCCCTTGGACCTTCTTATTGACGATGAAACACAGAAATTGCATCGGAATTAAATACAAAAGGCACAATGCTGAGTTAAGTACAAGAACACTGACTCTTCTTACTGTCTATGGTTTGAACCATTCCCATGACATTAGTTATAGGTTCCGATGCTTCACTTAATGTTTACTGTATCCCTTGTACCTTCTTATTGACGATGAAACACAGATATTGCATCCGAATTAAATACAAATGGCACGAAGAAGACTCAAGTACATGAAGACCGACTCTTCTTATTGACAATGATTTCAACCATTCCTGTGACACTAGTTATAGATTCCGATGCTTCACTTCAGGTTTACTGTATCCCTTGGACATTCTTATTGACGATGAAACAAAGAAATTGCATCGGAATTAAATACAAATGCACAATGCCGACTTAAGTACAAGAAGACTGACTCTTCTTACTGACTATGTTTTGAACCATTCCTGTGACACTAGTTAAGGACTCCGATGCTTCACTTCAGGTTTACTGTATCCCTTGGACCTCCTTATTGACGATGAAACACAGAAATTGCATCGTATTTAAATACAAAGGGCACAATGCCGACTTAAGGAAAAGAAGACTCACTCTTCCGACTGTCTATGTTTCGAACCATTTCTGTGACACTAGTTATAGAGTCCGATGCATCACTTCAGGTTTACTGTATCCCTTGGACATTCTTATTGACGATGAATCACAGAAATTGCATCGGAATTAAATACATAAGGCACAATGCCGACTTAAGTACAAGAAGACTCACACTTCTAACTGTCTATATTTTGAACCATTCCAGTGACACTAGTTATAGATTCCGATGCTTCACTTCAGGTTTACTGTATCCCTCTGACCTTCTTATTGTCGATGAAACACAGAAATTGCATCGGAATTAAATAGAAAAGCCACAATGCCGACTTATGTACTAGAAGACTGACTCTTCTTACTGACTTTGTTTTGAACCATTAGTGTGACACTAGTTATAGATTCCGATGCTTCACTTCAGGTTTACTGTATCGCTTGGACCTTCTTATTGACGATGAAACACAGAAATTGCATCGGAATTAAATACAAAAGGCACAATGCCGACTTACGTACAAGAAGACTGACTCTTCTTACTGTCTATGTTTTGAACCATTCCTGTGACACTAGTTATAGATTCCGATGCTTTACTCCAGGTTTACTGTATCCCTTGGACCATCTTATTGACGATGAAACACAGATATTGCATCGAAATTAAATATAAAAGGCACAATGCCGACTCAAGGACAAGAAGACTGACTCTTCTTTCTGATTATGTTTTGAACCATTCCTGTGACACTAGGTATAAATTTCGATGCTTCACTTCACGTTTACTGTATCCCTCTGACTTTCTTATAGACGATGAAACACAGATAAGGCATCGGAGTTAAATACAAAAGGCACAATGCCGACTTAAGTACAAGAAGACTGACTCTTCTTACTTTCTATGTTTTGAGCCATTCCATGGACACTAGTTATAGATTCCGATGCACCACTCCAGGTTTACTGTATCCCTTGGACCTTGTTATTCACGATGAAACACAGAAATTGCATCGGAATTAAATAGAAAAGGCACAATGCCGACTTAAGTTCAAGAAGACTGACTCTTCTTACTGACTATGCTTTGAACCATTCCTGTGACACTAGTTATAGATTCCGATGCATCACTCCAGGTTTACTGTGTCTCTTGGACCTTCTTATTGACGATGAAACACAGAAATTGCATCCGAATTAAATACAAATGGCCCAATGCCGACTTAAGTACAAGAAGACTGTCTCTTCGTACTGTCTATGTTTTGAAACATTCCGGCGACACTAGTTATAATTCCGATGCTTCACTTCAGGTTTACTGATTCCCTTGGACCTCCTTATTGACGATGAGACACAGAAATTGCATCGTATTTAAATACAAAGGGCACAATGCCGACTTAAGGAAAAGAAGACTCACTCATCCGACTGTCTATGTTTTGAACCATTTCTGTGACACTAGTTATAGAGTCCGATGCTTCACTTCAGGTTTACTGTATCCCTTGGACAATCTTATTGACGATGAATCACAGAAATTGCATCGGAATTAAATACAAAAGGCACAATGCCGACTTAAATACAAGAAGACTCACACTTCTAACTGTCTATATTTTGAACCATTCCAGTGACACTAGTTATAGATTCTGATGCTTCACTTCAGGTATACTGTATCCCTCTGACCTTCTTATTGACGATGAAACACAGAAATTGCATCGGAATTAAATAGAAACGGCACAATGCCGACTTATGTACAAGAAGAGTGACTCTTCTTACTGTCTATGTTTTGAACTAATCCTGTGACACTAGTTGTAGATTCCGATGCTTCACTTCAGGTTTACTCTATCCCTTGGACCTTCTTATTGACGATGAAACACAGAAATTGCATCGGAATTAAATACAAAAGGCACAATGCCGAGTTAAGTACAAGAACACTGACTCTTCTTACTGTCTATGGTTTGAACCATTCCTGTGACATTAGTTATAGGTTCCGATGCTTCACATCATGTTTACTGTATCCCTTGTACCTTCTTATTGACGATGAACACAGAAATTGCATCCGAATTAAATTCAAATGGCACGAAGCCGACTCAAGTACATGAAGACCGACTCTTCTTATTGACAATGATTTCAACCATTCCTGTGACACTAGTTATAGATTCCGATGCTTCACTTCAGGTTTACTGTATCCCTTGGACATTCTTATTGACGATGAAACAAAGAAATTGCATCGGAATTAAATACAAATGCACAATGCCGACTTAAGTACAAGAAGACTGACTCTTCTTACTGACTATGATTTGAACCATTCCTGTGACACTAGTTAAAGACTCAGATGCTTCACTTCAGGTTTACTGTATCCCTTGGACCTCCTTATTGACGATTAAACACAGAAATTGCATCGGAATGAAATACAAAAGGCAAAATGCCGACTTATGTACACGAACACTGACTCTTCTTACTTTCTATGTTTCGAACCAATCCTGTGACACTAGCTATAGATTCCGATGCTCCACTCCAAGTTTACTGTATCCGTTGGACCTTCTTATTGACGATGAAACACAGAAATTGCATCGTATTTAAATACAAAGGGCACAATGCCGACTTAAGGAAAAGAAGACTCACTCTTCCGACTGTCTATGTTTTGAACCATTTCTGTGACACTAGTTATAGTGTCCGATGCATCACTTCAGGTTTACTGTATCCATTGGACATTCTTATTGACGATGAATCACAGAAATTGCATCGGAATTAAATACAAAAGGCACAATGCCGACTTAAGTACAAGAAGACTCACACTTCTAACTGTCTATATTTTGAACCATTCCAGTGACACTAGTTATAGATTCCGATGCTTCACTTCAGGTTTACTGTATCCCTCTGACCTTCTTATTGTCGATGAAACACAGAAATTGCATCGGAATTAAATAGAAAAGGCACAATGCCGACTTATGTACAAGAAGACTGACTCTTCTTACTGACTTTGTTTTGAACCATTAGTGTGACACTAGTTATAGATTCCGATGCTTCACTTCAGGTTTACTGTATCGCTTGGACCTTCTTATTGACGATGAAACACAGACATTGCATCGGAATTAAATACAAAAGGTACAATGCCAACTTACGTACAAGAAGACTGACTCTTCTTACTGTCTATGTTTTGAACCATTCCTGTGACACTAGTTATAGATTCCGATGCTTTACTCCAGGTTTACTGTATCCCTTGGACCATCTTATTGACGATGAAACACAGAAATTGCATCGAAATTAAATATAAAAGGCACAATGCCGACTTAAGGACAAGAAGACTGACTCTTCTTACTGACTATGCTTTGAACCATTCCTGTGACACTAGGTATAAATTTCGATGCTTCACTTCAGGTTTACTGTATCCCTCTGACTTTCTTATAGACGATGAAACACAGAAAAGGCATCGGAGTTAAATACAAAAGGCACAATGCCGACTTAAGTACAAGAAGACTGACTCCTCTTACTGTCTATGAATTGAACCATTACTGTGACACTAGTTATAGTTTCCGATGCATCACTCCAGGTTTACTGTGTCTCTTGGACCTTCTTATTGACGATGAAACACAGAAATTGCATCGGAATTAAATTCAAATGGCACAATGCCGACTTAAGTACAAGAAGACTGTCTCTTCGTACTGTCTATGTTTGAAACATTCCGGCGACACTAGTTATAGATTCCGATGCTTCACTTCAGGTTTACTGTTTCCCTTGGACCTTCTTATTGACGATGAGACACAGAAATTGCATCGTATTTAAATACAAAGGGCACAATGCCGACTTAAGGAAAAGAAGACTCACTCTTCCGACTGTCTATGTTTTGAACCATTTCTGTGACACTAGTTATAGAGTCCGATGCTTCACTTCAGGTTTACTGTATCCCTTGGACATTCTTATTGATGATGAATCACAGAAATTGCATCGGAATAAAATACAAAAGGCACAATGCCGACTTAAGTACAAGAAGACTCACACTTCTAACTGTCTATATTTTGAACCATTCCAGTGACACTAGTTATAGATTCCGATGCTTCACTTCAGGTTTACTGTATCCCTCTGACCTTCTTATTGACGATGAAACACAGAAATTGCATCGGAATTAAATAGAAACGGCACAATGCCGACTTATGTACAAGAAGACTGACTCTTCTTACTGACTATGATTTGAACCAATCCTGTGACACTAGTTGTAGATTCCGATGCTTCACTTCAGGTTTACTGTATCCCTTGGACCTTCTTATTGACGATGAAACACAGAAATTGCATCGGAATTAAATACAAAAGGCACAATGCCGAGTTAAGTACAAGAACACTGACTCTTCTTACTGTCTATGGTTTGAACCATTCCTGTGACATTAGTTATAGGTTCCGATGCTTCACTTCATGTTTACTGTATCCCTTGTACCTTCTTATTGACGATGAAACAAAGAAATTGTATCCGAATAAAATACAAATGGCACGAAGCCGACTCAAGTACATGAAGACCGACTCTTCTTATTGACAATGATTTCAACCATTCCTGTGACACTAGTTATAGATTCCGATGCTTCACTTCAGGTTTACTGTATCCCTTGGACATTCTTGTTGACGATGAAACAAAGAAATTGCATCGGAATTAAATACAAATGCACAATGCCAACTTAAGTACAAGAAGACTGACTCTTCTTACTGACTATGTTTTGAACCATTCCTGTGACACTAGTTAAGGGCTCCGATGCTTCACTTCAGGTTTACTGTATCCCTTGGACCTTCTTATTGACTATGAAACACAGAAATTGCATCGGAATTAAATACAAAAGGCAAAATGCCGTCTTATGTACACGAACACTGACTCTTCTTACTTTCTATGTTTCGAACCATTCCTGTGACACTAGCTATGGATTCCGATGCTCCACTCCAGGTTTGCTGTATCCGTTGGACCTTCTTATTGACGATGAAACACAGAAATTACATCGGAATTAAATACAAAAGGCACAATGCCGACTTAAGTACAAGAACACTGACTCTTCTTACTGTCTATGTTTTGAACCATTCCTGTGACACTAGTTATAGATTCCGATGCTTCACTCCAGGTTTACTGTATCCCTTGGACCTACTTATTGACGATGAAACACAGAAATTGCATCGGAATTAAATACAAAAGGCACAATGCCGACTAAAGGACAAGAAGGCTGACTCTCCTTACTGACTATGTTTTGAACCAGTCCTGTGACACTAGCTATAGATTCCGATGCTTCACTTCAGGTTTACTGTATCCCTCTGACTTTCCTATTGACGATGAAACACAGAAATGGCATCGGAGTAAAATACAAAAGGCACAATGCCGACTTAAGTTCAAGAAGACTGACTCTTGTTACTGTCTATGATTTGAACCATTCCATTGACACTAGTTATAGATTCCGGAGCTTCACTCCAGGTTTACTCTATCAATTGGACCTTGTTATTGACGATAAAACACAGATATTCCATTGGCATTAAATAGAAAAGGCACAATGCCAACTTAAGTACAAGAAGACTGACTCTTCTTACTGACTATAATTTGAACCATTCCTGTGACACTAGTTATAGATTCCGATGCTTCACTCCAGGTTTACTGTATCCCTTGGACCTTCTTATTGACAATGAAACACAGATATTGCTCCGGAAATAAATACAACAGTCACAATGCCGACATAAGGAGAAGAAGACTGACTCTTCTTACTGACTATGTTTGAACCATTCCTGTGACACTAGTTATCGATTCCGATGCTTCACTTCGGGTTTACTGTATCCCTGGGGCCTTCTTATTGACGATAAATCACAGAAATTGCATCGGGATTAAATACATATGGCACAATGCCGACTTAAGTACAAGAAGCCTGACTCTTCTTACTGTCTATATTTTGAACCAATCCAGTGGCACCAGTTACAGATACCGATGCATCACTTCAGGTTTACTGAACCCCATGGACCTTCTTATTGACGATGAAACACAGAAATTGCATCGGAATTAAATACAAAAGGCACAATGCCGACTTAAGTACAAGAAGACTGACTTTTCTTACTGCCTATGCTTTGAACCATTACTGTGACTCTAGTTATAGATTCCGATGCTTCACTCCAGGTTTACTATATCCCTTGGACCTTCTTATTGACGATGAACCACAGAAATTGCATCGGAATTAAATACAAAAGGCACAATGCCGAATTAAGTACAAGTAGACTGACTCTTCTTACTGACTATGTTTGAACCATTCCTGTGACACTAGTTATAGATTCCGATGCTTCACTTCAGTTTTACTGTATCCCTCTGACCTTCTTATTGACGATGAAACACAGAAATTGTATCGGATTTCAATAGAAAAGGCACAATGCCAACTTAAGTGCAAGAAGGTTGACTCTTCTTACTGTCTATGTTTTGAACCAATCCTGTGACACTACTTGTAGATTCCGATGCTTCACTTCAGGTTTACTGTATCCCTTGGACAATGTTATTGACGATGAAACACAGAAATTGAATCGGAATTAAATACAAAAGGCACAATGCCGACATAAGTACAAGAACACTGATTCTTCCTACTGTCTATGTTTTGAACCATTCCTGTGACACTAGTTATGGATTCCGATGCTTCACTTCGGTTTACTGTATCCCTTGTACGTTCTTATTAACGATGAAACACAGAAATTGCATCGGAATTAAATACAAAAGGCACAATGCCGACTTAAGTACATCAAGACCGACTCATCTTATTGACAATGACTTGCACCATTCCTGTGACACTAGTTACAGATTCCGATGCTTCACTTCCGGTTTGCTGTATCCCTCTGACCTTCTTATTGACGATGAAACACAGATATTGCATCGGAATTAAATACAAAAGGCTCAATGCAGACTTAAGTACAAGAAGACTGACTCTTCTTACTGTCTATGTTTGAACCATTCCTTTGACACTAGTTACAGATTCCGATGCTTCACTTCAGGTTTACTGTATCCCTCTGACCTTCTTATTGACGGTGAAGCACAGAAATTGCATCGGAATTAAATACGAAAGGCACAATGCCGACTTAAGTACACAACGACTGACTCTTCTTACTGTCTATGTTTTGAACCATTCCTGAGACACTAGTTATAGATTCCGATGCTACACTCCAGGTTTACCGTATCATTTGGACCTTCTTATTGACGATGAAACACAGAAATTGCATCTGAATTAAATACAAAAGGCACAATGCCGACTTAAGGACAAGAAGGCTGACTCTTCTTACTGACTTTGTTTTAAACCATTAGTGTGACACTAGTTATAGATTCCGATGCTTCACTTCAGGTGTACTGTATCCCTCTGACCTTATTGCCGATGAAACACAGAAATTGCATCGGAATTAAATACAACAGTCACAATGCCGACTTAAGGACAAGAAGACTGACTCTTCTTACTGACTATGTTTTGAACCATTCCTGTGACACTAGTTATAGATTCCGATGCTTCACTTCAGGTTTACTGTATCCCTGGGACCTTCTTATTGACGATGAATCACAGAAATTGCATCGGAATTAGATACATAAGGCACAATGCCGACTTAAGTACAAGAAGACTGACTCTTCTTACTGTCTATCTTTTGAACCAATCCAGTGACACTAGTTATAGATTCCGATGCTTCACTTCAGGTTTACTGAACCCCATGGACCTTCTTATTGACGATGAACCACAGAAATTGCTTCGGAATTAAATACAAAAGGCACAATGCCGACTTAAGTACAAGAAGGCTTTCTTTTCTTACTGCCTATGTTTTGAACCATTACTGTGACTCTAGTTATAGATTCCGATGCTTCACTCCAGGTTTACTGTATCCCTTGGACCTTCTTATTGACGATGAAACACAGAAATTGCATCGGAATTAAATACAAAAGGCACATTGCCGAATTAAGTACAAGTAGACTGACTCTTCTTACTGACTATGTTTGAACCATTCCTGTGACATTAGTTATAGATTCCGATTCTTCACTTCAGGTTTACTGTATCCCTCTGACCTTCTTATTGACGATGAAACACAGAAATTGCATCGGATATAAATAGAAAAGGCACAATGCCGACTTAAGGACAAGAAGACTGATTCTTCTTACTGTCTATTTTTGAACCATTCCTGTGACACTAGTTATATATTCCGATGCTTCACTTCAGGTTAACTGTATCCCTCTGACCTTCTTATTGACGGTGAAGCACAGAAAATGCATCGGAATTAAATTCGAAGGGCACAATGCCGACTTAAGTACACGAAGACTGACTCTTCTTACTGTCTATGCTTTGAACCATTCCTGGGACACTAGTTATAGATTCCGATGCCTCACTCCAGGTTTACCATATTATTTGGACCTTCTTATTGACGATGAAACACATAAATTGCATCGGAATTAAATACAAAAGGCATAATGCCGACTTAAGTACAAGAAGACTGACTCTTCTAACTGTCTATGTTTTGTACCATGCCTGTGACACTAGCTATAGATTCCGATGCTTCACTTCAGGTTTACTGTATCCCTCTGAGTTTCTTATTGACGATGAAACACTGAAATGGCATCGGAGTTAAATACAAAAGGCACAATGCCGACTTAAATACAAGAAGAGTGACTCTTCTTACTGTCTATGATTTGAACCATTCCATTGACACTAGTTATAGATTCCGATGCTTCACTAAAGGTTTACTGTATCCCTTGGACCTTGTTATTGACGATGAAACACAGAAATTGCATCGGAATGAAATTGAAAAGGCACAATGCCGACTTAAGTACAAGAAGACTGACTCTTCTTACTGACTATGTTTTGAACCATTCCTGTGACACTAGTTATATATTCCGATGCTTCACTTCAGGTTTGCTGTATCCCTTGGACCTTCTTATTGACGATGAAACACAGAAATTGCATCGGAATTAAATACAAAAGGCAAAATGCCGGCTTAAGTACACGAAGACTGACTCTGCTTACTGTCTATGTTTTGAACCATCCCTGTGACACTAGTTATAGATTCCGATGCTTCACTCCAGGTTTACTGTATCCCTTGGACCTTCTTATTGACGATGAAACACAGAAATTGCATCGGAATTAAATACAAAAGGCACAATGCCGACTTAAGGACAAGAAGACTGACTCTTCTTACTGACTTTGTTTTGAACCATTCCTGTGACACTAGTTATAGATTCCGATGCTTCACTTCAGGTATATTGTATCCCTCTGACCTTCTTATTGACGATGAATCACAGAAATTGCACCGGAATTAAATAGAAAAGGCACAATTTCGACTTAAGTAACAAGAAGACTGACTCTTCTTACTGCCTATGTTTTGAACCAATCCTGTGACACTACGTATAGATACCGATGCTTCACTCCAGGTTTACTGTATCCCTTGGACCTTCTTATTGACGATGAAACACAGAAATTTCGTCGGAATTAAATTGAAAAGGCACAATGCCGACTTAAGTACAAGTAGACTGACTCCTCTTACTGACTCTGTTTGAACCATTCCTGTGACACTAGTCATAGATTCCGATGCTTCACTTCAGAATTACAGTATACCTTGGACCTTCTTATTGACGATCAAACACAGAAATTGCATCGGAATAAAATCCAAAAGGCACAATGCCGACTTACGTACAAGAAGACCGACTCTTCCCACTGTCTATGCTTTGAATCATTCCTGTGACACTAGTTTTGGATTCCGATGCTTCACTTGAGGTTTACTCTATCACTCTGACCTTATTGCCGATGAAACACAGAAATTGCATAGGAATTAAATACAAAAGGCACAATGCCGACTTAAGTACAAGAACAGTGACTCTTCCTACTGTCTATGATTTGAAACATTCCTGTGACATTAGTTTTAGATTCCGACGCTTCACTTCAGGTTTACTGTATCCCTTGTACCTTCTTATTGACGATGAAACACTAAAATTGCATCGGAATTAAATACAAAAGGCACAATGCCGTCTTAAGTACAAGAAAACTGACTCTTCTTACTGTCTATGTTTTGAACCAAACCTGTGACACTAGTTGTAGATTCCGATGCTTCACTTCAGGTTTACTGTATCCCTTGGACCTTCTTATTGACGATGAAACACAGAAATTCCATCGGAATTAAATACAAAAAGCACAATGCCGACTTAAGTACAAGAACAGTGACTCTTCCTACTGTCTATGATTTGAAACATTCCTGTGACACTAGTTTTAGATTCCGACGTTTCACTTCAGGTTTACTGTATCCCTTGTACCGTCTTATTGACGATGAAACACTGAAATTGCATCGGAATGAAATACAAAAGGCACAATGCCGTCTTAAGTACATGAAGACCGACTCTTCTTATTGACAATTATTTGAACCATTCCTGTGACACTAGTTATAGATTCCGATGCTTCACTTCAGGTTTACTGTACCCTTGGACCTTCTTATTGACGATGAAGCACAGAAATTGAATCGGAATTAAATACGAAAGGCACAATGCCGACATAAGTACACGAAGACTGACTCTTCTTACTGTCTATGTTTTGAACCATTCCTGGGACACTAGTTATAGATTCCGATGCTACACTCCAGGTTTACTGTATCATTTGGACCTTCTTATTGACGATGAAACACAGAAATTGCATCGGAATTAAATACAAAAGGCACAATGCCGACTTAAGGACAAGAAGACTGACTCTATATACTGACTTTGTTTTGAACCATTAGTGTGACATAAGTTATAGATTCCGATGCTTCACTTCAGGTTTACTGTATCCCTTGGACCTTCTTATTGACGATGAAGCACAGAAACTGCATCGGAATTAAATACAAAAGGCACAATGCCGACTTAAGTACCAGAACATTGACTCTTCCTACTGTCTATGTTTTGAACCATTCCTGTGACACTAGTTATAGATTCCGATGCTTCACTTCAGGTTTACTGTATCCCTTTGACCTTCTTATTGACGATGAAACACAGAAATTGCATCGGAAATAAATAGAAAAGGCACAATGCCGACTTAAGCACATGAAGACCGACTCTTCCTACTGACTATGTTTTGAACCATTCCTGTGACACTACTTATAGATTCCGATGCTTCACTTGAGGTTTACTGTATCCCTTGGACCTTCTTATTGACGATGAAACACAGAAATTGCATCGGAATTAAATACAAAAGGCATAGTGCCGACTTAAGTACAAGAAGACTGACTCTTCTTACTGTCTATGTTTTGAACCCTTCCTGTGACACTAGGTATAGATTCCGATGTTTCACTCCAGGTTTACTGTATCCCTTCTAACTTCTTATCGACGAAGAAACACACAAATTGCATCGGAATCAAATACAAAAGGCACAAGGCCGACTTAAGTACAAGAACAGTGACTCTTCCTACTGTCTATGATTTGAAACATTCCTGAGACACTAGTTTTAGATTCCGACGCTTCACTTGAGGTTTTGCTGTAACACTTGTACCTTCTTATTGACGATGAAACACAGAAATTGCATCGGAATTAAATACAAAAGGCACAATGCCGTCTTAAGTACATGAAGACCGACTCTTCTTATTGACAATTATTTGAGCCATTCCTGTGACACTAGTTATAGATTCCGATGCTTCACTTCAGGTTTACTGTATCCCTTGGACATCCTTATTGACGATGAAACACAGAAATTGCATCGGAATTAAATACAAAAGGCACAATGCCGACTTAAGTACAAGAAGACTTACTCTTCTTACTGTCTTGTTAGAACCATTCCTGTGTCACTAGTTATAGATTCCGATGCTTCACTTCAGGTTTACTGTATCGCTCTGACCTTCTTATTGACGGTGAAGCACAGAAATTGAATCGGAATTAAATACGAAAGGCACAATGCCGACTTAAGTACAAGAAGACTGACTCTTCTTACTGTCTATGCTTTGAACCATTCCTGGGACACTAGTTACAGATTCCGATGCTACACTCCAGGTTTACTGTATCATTTGGACCTTCTTAATGACGATGAAACACAGAAATTGCATCGGAAATAAATACGAAAGGCACAATGCCGACTTAAGGGCAAGAAGACTGACTCTTCTCACTGACTTTGTTTTGAAAAATTAGTGTGACACTAGTTATAGACTCCGATGCTTCACTTCAGGTGTACTCTATCCCTCTGACCTTATTGCCGATGAAACACAGAAGTTGCATCGGAATTAAATACAACAGTCACAATGCCGACTTAAGGACAAGAAGACTGACTCTTCTTACTGACTATGTTTTGAAAAATTCCTGTGACACTAGTTATAGATTCCGATGCTTCACTTCAGGTTTACTGTATCCCTGGGACCTTCTTATTGACGATGAATCACAGATATTGCATCGGAATTAGATACATAAGGCACAATGCCGACTTAAGTACAAGAAGGCTGACTCTTCTTACTGTCTATCTTTTGAACCAATCCAGTGACACTAGTTATAGATTCCGATGCTTCACTTCAGGTTTACTGAACCCCATGGACCTTCTTATTGACGATGAAACACAGAAATTGCATCGGAATTAAATACAAAAGGCACAATGCCGACTTAAGTACAAGAAGACTGACTTTTCTTACTGCCTATGTTTGAACCATTACTGTGACTCTAGTTATAGATTCCGATGCTTCACTCCAGGTTTACTGTATCCCTTGGACCTTCTTATTGATGATGAAACACAGAAATTGCATCGGAATTAAGTACAAAAGGCACATTGTTTAATTAAGTACAAGTAGACTGACTCTTCTTACTGACTATGTATGAACCATTCCTGTGACACTAGATATAGATTCCGATGCTTCACTTCAGGTGTACTGTATCCCTCTGACCTTATTGCCGATGAAACACAGAAATTGCATCGGAATTAAATACAACAGTCACAATGCCGACTTAAGGACAAGAAGACTGACTCATCTTACTGACTATGTTTTGAACCATTCCTGTGACACTAGTTATAGATTCCGATGCTTCACTTCAGGTTTACCGTATCCCTTGTACGTTCTTATTGACGATGAAACACAGATATTGCATCGGAATTAAATACAAAAGGCACAATGCCGACTTAAGTACATGAAGACCGACTCTTCTTATTGACAATGATTTGCACCATTCCTGTGACACTAGTTACAGATTCCGATGCTTCACTTCCGGTTTACTGTATCCCTCTGACCTTCTTATTGACGATGAAACACAGATATTGCATCGGAATTAAATACAAGAGCTCAATGCCGACTTAAGTACAAGAAGACTGACTCTTCTTACTGTCTATGTTTGAACCATTCCTGTGACACTAGTTATAGATTCCGATGCTTCACTTCAGGTTAACTGTATCCCTCTGACCTTCTTATTGACGGTGAAGCACAGGAAATGCATCGGAATTAAATTCAAAGGGCACAATGCCGACTTAAGTACACGAAGACTGACTCTTCTTACTGTCTATGCTTTGAACCATTCCTGGGACACTAGTTATAGATTCCGATGCTACACTCCAGGTTTACCATATCATTTGGACCTTCTTATTGACGATGAAACACATAAATTGCATCGGAATTAAATACAAAAGGCATAATGCCGACTTAAGTACAAGAAGACTGACTCTTCTTACTGTCTATGCTTTGAACCATTCCTGTGACACTAATTATAGATTCCGATGCTTCACTCCTGGCTTACTGTATCCCTTGGACCTTCTAATTGACGATGAAACACAGAAATTGCATCGGAATTAAATACAAAAGGCACAATGCCTACTTAAGGACAAGAAGACTCACTCTTCTTACTGACTATGTTTTGAACCATGCCTGTGACACTAGCTATAGATTCCGATGCTTCACTTCAGGTTTACTGTATCCCTCTGAGTTTCTTATTGACGATGAAACACTGAAATGGCATCGGAGTTAAATACAAAAGCCACAATGCCGACTTAAATACAAGAAGACTGACTCTTCTTACTGTCTATGATTTGAACCATTCCATTGACACTAGTTATAGATTCCGATGCTTCACTAAAGGTTTACTGTATCCCTTGGACCTTGTTATTGACAATGAAACACAGAAATTGCATCGGAATGAAATTGAAAAGGCACAATGCCGACTTAAGTACAAGAAGACTGACTCTTCTTACTGACTATGTTTTGAACCATTCCTGTGACACTACTTATATATTCCGATGCTTCACTTCAGGTTTGCTGTATCCCTTGGACCTTCTTATTGACGATGAAAGACAGAAATTGCATCGGAATTAAATACAAAAGGCAAAATGCCGGCATAAGTACACGAAGACTGACTCTGCTTACTGTCTATGTTTTGAACCATTCCTGTGACACTAGTTATAGATTCCGATGCTTCACTCCAGGTTTACTGTATCCCTTGGACCTTCTTATTGACGATAAAACACAGATATTGCATCGGAATTAAATACAAAAGGCACAATGCCGACTTAAGGACAAGAAGACTGACTCTTCTTACTGACTTTACTTTGAACCATTCCTGTGACACTAGTTATAGATTCCGATGCTTCACTTCAGGTATGTTGTATCCCTCTGACCTTCTTATTGACGATGAATCACAGAAATTGCACCGGAATTAAATAGAAAAGGCACAATTTCGACTTAAGTAACAAGAAGACTGACTCTTCTTACTGCCTATGTTTTGAACCATTCCTGTGACACTAGTTATAGATACCGATGCTTCACTCCAGGTTTACTGTATCCCTTGGACCTTCTTATTGACGATGAAACACAGAAATTTCATCGGAATTAAATTGAAGAGGCACAATGCCGACTTAAGTACAAGTAGACTGACTCCTCTTACTGACTGTGTTTGAACCATTCCTGTGACACTAGTCATAGATTCCGATGCTTCACTTCAGAATTACAGTATACCTTGGACCTTCTTATTGACGATCAAACACAGAAATTGCATCGGAATAAAATCCAAAAGGCACAATGCCGACTTACGTACAAGAAGACTGACTCTTCCCACTGTCTATGCTTTGAACCATCCCTGTGACACTAGTTTTGGATTCCGATGCTTCACTTGAGGTTTACTCTATCACTCTGACCTTATTGCCGATGAAACACAGAAATTGCATAGGAATTAAATACAAAAGGCACAATGCCGACTTAAGGACAAGAAGACTGACTCTTCTTACTGACTATGCTTTGAAACATTCCTGTGACACTAGTTATAGATTCCGATGCTTCACTTCAGGTTTACTGTATCCCTCTGACCTTCTTATTGACGGTGAAACACACAAATTGCATCGGAATTAAATATGAAGGGCACAATGCCGACTTAAGTACAAGAAGACTGACTCTTCTTACTGACTAAGTTTTAAACCATTCTTGTGACACTAGTTATAGATTCCGATGCTTCACTTCAGGTTTACTGTATCCCTCTGACCTTCTTAATTACGATGAAACACAGAAATTGCATCGGAATTAAATAGAAAAGGCACAATGCCGACTTAAGTACAAGAACAGTGACTCTTCCTACTGTCTATGATTTGAAACATTCCTGTGACACTAGTTTTAGATTCCGACGCTTCACTTCAGGTTTACTGTATCCCTTGTACCTTCTTATTGACGATGAAACACTGAAAATGCATCGGAATTAAATACAAAAGGCACAATGCCAACTTAAGTACAAGAAAACTGACTCTTCTTACTGTCTATGTTTTGAACCAATCCTGTGACGCTAGTTGTAGATTCCGATGCTACACTTCAGGTTTACTGTATCCTTGGACCTTCTTATTGACGATGAAACACAGAAATTCCATCGGAATTAAATTCAAAAAGCACAATGCCGACTTAAGTACAAGAACAGTGACTCTTCCTACTGTCTATGATTTGAAACATTCCTGTGACACTAGTTTTAGATTCCGACGTTTCACTTCAGGTTTACTGTATCCCTTGTACCGTCTTATTGACGATGAAACACTGAAATTGCATCGGAATTAAATACAAAAGGCACAATGCCGTCTTAAGTACATGAAGACCGACTCTTCTTATTGACAATTATTTGAACCATTCCTGTGACACTGGTTATAGATTCCGATGCTTCACTTCAGGTTTACTGTATTCCTCTGACCTTCGTATTGACGATGAAACACAGAGATTGCATCGGAATTAAATAGAAAAGGCACAATGCCGACTTAAGTACAAGAAGACTGACTCTTCTTGCTGTCTATGTTTTGAACCAATCCTGTGACACTAGTTGTAGATTCAGATGCCTCACTTCAGGTTTACTTTATCCCTTGGACATTCTTATTGACGATGAAACACAGATATTGCATCGGAATTAAATACAAAAGGCACAATGCCGACTTAAGTACAAGAACAGTGACTCTTCCCACTGTCTATGATTTGAAACATTACTGTGACACTAGTTTTAGATTCCGACGCTTCACTTCAGGTTTACTGTATCCCTTGTACCTTCTTATTGACGATGAAGCACTGAAATTGCATCGGAATTATATACAAAAGGCACAATGCCGTCTTAAGTACACGAAGACCGACTCTTCTTATTGACAATTATTTGAACCATTCCTGTGACACTAGTTATAGATTCCGATGCTTCATTTCAGGTTTACTGTATCACTTGGACATTCTTATTGACGATGAAGCACAGAAATTGAATCGGAATTAAATACGAAATGCACAATGCCGACTTAAGTACACGAAGACTGACTCTTCTTACTGTCAATGTTTTGAACCATTCCTGGGCCACTAGTTATAGATTCCGATGCTACACTCCAGGTTTACTGTATCCCTTGTACCTTCTTATTGATGATGAAGCACAGAAACTGCATCGGAATTAAATACAAAAGGCACAATGCCGACTTAAGTACCAGAACATTGACTCTTCCTACTGTCTATGTTTTGAATCCTTACTGTGACACTAGCTATAGATTCCGATGCTTCACTTCAGGTTTGCTGTATCCCTTGGACCTTCTTATTGACCATGAAACACAGAAATTGCATCGGAAGTAAATACAAAATGCAAAATCCCGGCTTAAGTACACGAAGACTGACTCTTCTTGCTGTCTATGTTTTGAACCATTCCTGTGACACTAGTTATAGATTCCGATTCTTCCCTCCAGGTTTACTGTATACCTTGGACCTTCTTATTGTCGATGAAACATAGAAATTGCATCGGAATTAAATACAAAAGGCAAAATGCCGACTTACGTACAAGAAGACTAGCTCTTCCTACTGTCTATGTTTTGAACCATTCCTGTGACACTACTTTTGGATTCCGATGCTTTACTTCAGGTTTACTGTATCCCTCTGACCTTCTTATTGACGATATATCACAGAAATTGCACCGGAATTAAATACAAAAGGCACAATGCCGACTTAAGGACAAGAAGACTGACTCTTCTTGCTGACTTTGATTTGAACCATTCCTGTGTTACTAGTGATATATTCAGATGCCTCCCTGCAGGTTTATTGTATCCCTCTGACCTTCTTGTTGACGATGAATCACAGAAATTGCATCCGAATTAAATAGAAAAGCCACAATTTCGACTTAAGTACAAGAAGACTGCCTCTTCTTACTGTCTATGTTTTGAACCATTCCTGTGACTCTAGTTATAGATTACGATGCTTCAGTCCAGGGTTACTATATCCCTTGGACATTCTTATTGACAATGAAACACAGAAATTGCATCGGAATTAAATAGAAAATGCAC
The DNA here is from genome assembly GCF_021461385.2 of Schistocerca piceifrons. Classification (NCBI taxonomy): domain Eukaryota; kingdom Metazoa; phylum Arthropoda; class Insecta; order Orthoptera; family Acrididae; genus Schistocerca; species Schistocerca piceifrons. The sequence continues at coordinate 197,926 of NW_025727576.1, read as the reverse complement.
AAAGCCGACTTAAGTACAAGAAGACTGACTCTTCTTACTGGCTATGTTTTGAACCATTCCTGTGACACTAGTTATAGATTCCGATGCTTCACTTCAGGTTTACTGTATACCTTGGACCTTCTTATTGTCGATGAAACACAGAAATTGCATCGGAATTAAATACAAAAGGCAAAATGCCGACTTACGTACAAGAAGACTAGCTCTTCCCACTGTCTATGTTTTGAACCATTCCTGTGACACTACTTTTGGATTCCGATGCTTTACTTCAGGTTTACTGTATCCCTCTGACCTTCTTATTGACGATATATCACAGAAATTGCATCGGAATTTCATACAAAAGGCACAATGCCGACTTAAGTACAAGAAGACTGACTCTTCCTACAGTCTATGTTTTGTACCATTCCTGTGACACTGGTTATAGATTCCGATGCATCACTTAGGTTTAGTGTATCCCTCTGCCCTTATTGCCGATGAAACACAGAAATTGCACCGGAATTAAATACAAAAGGCACAACGCCGACTTAAGGACAAGAAGACTGACTCTTCTTACTGACTATGTTTTGAAACATTCCTGTGACACTAGTTATAGATTCCGATGCATCACTTCAGGTTTACTATATCCCTCTGACCTTCTTTTTGACGATGAAACACAGACATTGCATCGGAATTAAATACAAAAGCCACAATGCCGACATAAGTACAAGAAGACTATCTCTTCGTACTGTCTATGTTTTGACCATTCCTGTAACACTAGTTATAGATTCCGATGCTTCACTTCAGGTTTACTGTTTCCCTTGGACCTTCTTATTGACGATGAAACACAGAAATTGCATCGGAATTAAATTCAAAAGGCACAATGCCGACTTTAGTATAAGAAGACTGACTCTTCCTACAGTCTACGTTTTGAACCATTTCTGTGACACTAGTTATAGAGTCCGATGCTTCATTTCAGGTTTACTGTATACCTCTGACCTTCTTATTGACGATGAAACACAGAAATAGCAACGGAAATAAATACAAAATGCACAATGCCGACTTAAGTACAAAAAGACTGACTCTTCTTATTGTCTACGTTTGAACCATTCCTGTGAGACTAGATATAGATTCCGATGCTTCACTTCAGGTTTGCCGTATCCCTCTGACCTTCTTATTGACGGTGAAACACAGAAATTGCATCGGAATTAAATACGAAAGCACAATGCCGACATAAGTACAAGAAGACTGACTCTTCTCACTGACTATGATTTAAACCATTTCTGTGACACTGGTTATAGATTCCGATGCTTCACTTCAGGTTTACTGTATCCCTTGGACATCCTTATTGACAATGAAACACAGAAATTGCATCGGAATTAATTGCAAATTGCACAATGCCGACTTAAGTACAAGGAGACTGACTCTTCTTACTGTCTATGTTTTGAATCTTTACTGTGATTCTAGTTATAGATTCTGGTGCTTCACTCCCGGTTTACTGTATCCCTTGGACCTTCTTATTGACGATGAAACAAAGAAATTGCATCGGAATTAAATACAAAAGGCACAATGCCGACTTAGGGACAAGAAGTCTGACTCTTCTTACTGACTATGCTTTGAACCATTCCTGTGACACTAGTTATAGATTCCGATGCTTCACTTCAGGCTTACTGTATCCCTCTGACCTTCTTATTGACGATGAAACACAGAAATTCCATCGGAATTAAATACAAAAGGCACAATGCCGACTTAAGTACAGGAAGACTGACACTTCTTACTGTCTATGTTTGAACCATTCCTGTGACACTAGTTATAGATTCCGATGCTTCACTGCAGGTTTACTGTATCCCTCTGGACTTCTTATTGACGGTGAAACACAGAAATTGCATCGGAATTAAATACGAAAGGCACAATGCCGACTTAACTACAAGAAGACTGACTCTTCTTTCTGTCTATGTTATGTACCATTCCAGTGACACTAGTTATAGATTCCGATGCTTCTCCCCAGGTTTACTGTATGCCTTGGACCTTCTCATTGACGACGAAACACAGAAATTGCATCGGAATTAAATAGAAAAGGCACAATGCCGACTTAAGTACAAGAAGACTGACTCTTCTTAATGTCTACGTTTGAAACCATTCCTGTGACGCTAGTTACAGATTCCGATGCTTCACTTCAGGTTTACTGTATCCCTCTGACCTGCTAATTGACGGTGAAACACAGAAATTGCATCGGAATTAAATACGAAAGGCACAATACCGACATAAGTACAAGAAGACTGACTCTTCTTACTGACTATGTTTGAACCAATCCTGCGACACTAGTTGTAGATTACGATGCTTCACTTCAGGTTTACTGTATCCCTTGGACCTTCTTATTGACGATGAAACACAGATATTGCATCGGAATTAAATACAAAAGGCACAATGCCGACTTAAGTACAAGAACAGTGACTCTTCCTACTGTCTAAGTTTTGAAACATTCCTGTGACACTAGTAAAAGATTCCGATGCTTCACTTCAGGTTTACTGTATCCCTTGGACCTTCTTATTGACGATGAAACACAGAAATTGCATCGGAATTAAATACAAAAGGCACAATGCCGACTTAAGGACAAGAAGACTGACTCTTCTTACTGACTATGTTTTGAACCATTCCTGTGACACTAGTTATGGATTACGATGCTTCACTTCAGGTTCAGTGTATCCCTCTGACCCTCTTATTGACAATGAAACACAGAAATTGCACCGGAATTAAATACAAAAGGCACAATGCCGACTTAAGGACAAGAAGACTGACTCTTCTTGCTGACTTTGATTTGAACCATTCCTGTGTTACTAGTGATATATTCCGATGCCTCACTTCAGGTTTATTGTATCCCTCTGACCTTCGTATTGACGATGAATCACAGAAATTGCATCGGACTTAAATAGAAAAGGCACAATTTCGACTTAAGTACAAGAAGACTGACTCTTCTTACTGTCTATGTTTTGAACCATTCCTGTGACACTAGTTATAGATTCCGATGCTTCAGTCCAGGGTTACTATATCCCTTGGACATTCTTATTGACGATGAAACACAGAAATTGCATCGGAATGAAATAGAAAAGGCACAAAGCCGACTTAAGTACAAGAGGACTGACTCTTCTTACTGACTATGTTTTGAACCATTCCTGTGACACTAGTTATAGATTCCGATGCTTCACTTCAGGTTTACTGTATACCTTGGACCTTCTTATTGACGATGAAACACAGATATTGCATCGGAATTTAATACAAAAGGCACAATGCCGACTTAAGTACAAGAAGACTGACTCTTCCTACAGTCTATGTTTTGTACCATTCCTGTGACACTAGTTATAGATTCCGAAGCATCACTTCAGGTTTAGTGTATCCCTCTGACTTTATTGCCGATGAAACACAGAAATTGCATCGGAATTAAATACAAAAGGCACAATGCCGACTTAAGGACAAGAAGACTGACTCTTCGTACTGTCTATGTTTTGACCATTCCTGTGACACTAGTTATAGATTCCGATGCTTCAGTTCAGGTTTACTGTATCCCTCTGCCCTTCTTATTGACGATGAAACACTGAATTGCATCGGAATTAAATACAAAAGGCACAATGCCGACTTAAGTACAAGAACAGTGACTCTTCCTACTGTCTATGATTTGAAACATTCCTGTGACACTAGTTTTAGATTCCAACGCTTCACTTCAGGTTTACTGTATCCCTTGTACCTTCTTATTGACGATGAAACACAGAAATTGAATCGGAATTAAATACAAAAGGCACAATGCCGTCTTAAGTACATGAAGACCGACTCTTAATACTGACTATGTTTTGAACCATTCCTGTGACTCTAGTTATTGATTCCGATGCTTCACTTGAGGTTTACTGTATCCCTTTGACCTTCTTATTGACGATGAAACACAGAAATTGCATCGGAATTAAATACAAAAGGCAAAATGCCGACTTACGTACAAGAAGACTAGCTCTTCCTACTGTCTATGTTTTGAACCATTCCTGTGACACTACTTTTGGATTCCGATGCTTTACTTCAGGTTTACTGTATCCCTCTGACCTTCTTATTGACGATATATCACAGAAATTGCATCGGAATTTAATACAAAAGGCACAATGCCGACTTAAGTACAAGAAGACTGACTCTTCCTACAGTCTGTGTTTTGTACCATTCCTGTGACACTAGTTATAGATTCCGATGCATCACTTCAGGTTTAGTGTATCCCTCTGACCTTATTGCCGATGAAACACAGAAATTGCACCGGAATTAAATACAAAAGGCACAACGCCGACTTAAGGACAAGAAGACTGACTCTTCTTACTGACTATGTTTTGAGACATTCCTGTGACACTAGTTATAGATTCCGATGCATCACTTCAGGTTTACTATATCCCTCTGACCTTCTTTTTGACGATGAAACACAGACATTGCATCGGAATTAAATACAAAAGCCACAATGCCGACATAAGTACAAGAAGACTATCTCTTCGTACTGTCTATGTTTTGACCATTCCTGTGACACTAGTTATAGATTCCGATGCTTCACTTCAGGTTTACTGTTTCATTTGGACCTTCTTATTGACGATGAAACACAGAAATTGCATCGGAATTAAATTCAAATGGCACAATGCCGACTTTAGTATAAGAAGACTGACTCTCCCTACAGTCTACGTTTTGAACCATTTCTGTGACACTAGTTATAGAGTCCGATGCTTCATTTCAGGTTTACTGTATACCTCTGACCTTCTTATTGACGATGAAACACAGAAATAGCAACGGAAATAAATACAAAATGCACAATGCCGACTTAAGTACAAAAAGACTGACTCTTCTTATTGTCTACGTTTGAACCATTCCTGTGAGACTAGTTATAGATTCCGATGCTTCACTTCAGGTTTGCTGTATCCCTCTGACCTTCTTATTGACGGTGAAACACAGAAATTGCATCGGAATTAAATACGAAAGCACAATGCCGACATAAGTACAAGAAGACTGACTCTTCTTACTGACTATGATTTAAACCATTTCTGTGACACTAGTTATAGATTCCGATGCTTCACTTCAGGTTTACTGTATCCCTTGGACATTCTTATTGACAATGAAACACAGAAATTGCATCGGAATTAAATGCAAATGGCACAATGCCGACTTACGTACTCTTCTTACTGTCTATGTTTTGAATCTTTACTGTGATTCTAGTTATAGATTCTGGTGCTTCACTCCAGGTTTACTGTATCCCTTGGACCTTCTTATTGACGATGAAACACAGAAATTGCATCGGAATTAAATACAAAAGGCACAATGCCGACTTAGGGACAAGAAGTCTGACTCTTCTTACTGACTATGTTTTGAACCATTCCTGTGACACTAGTTATAGATTCCGATGCTTCACTTCAGGTTTACTGTATCCCTCTGACCTTCTTATTGACGATGAAACACAGAAATTCCATCGGAATTAAATACAAAAGGCACAATGCCGACTTAAGTACAGGAAGACTGACTCTTCTTACTGTCTATGTTTGAACCATTCCTGTGACCCTAGTTATAGATTCCGATGCTTCACTGCAGGTTTACTGTATCCCTCTGGACTTCTTATTGACGGTGAAACACAGAAATTGCATCGGAATTAAATACGAAAGGCACAATGCCGACTTAGCTACAAGAAGACTGACTCTTCTTTCTGTCTATGTTATGAACCATTCCAGTGACACTAGTTATAGATTCCGATGCTTCTCTCCAGGTTTACTGTATCCCTTGGACCTTCTCATTGACGACGAAACACAGAAATTGCATCGGAATTAAATACAAAAGGCACAATGCCTACTTAAGGACAAGAAGACTCACTCTTCTTACTGACTATGTTTTGAACCATGCCTGTGACACTAGCTATAGATTCCGATGCTTCACTTCAGGTTTACTGTATCCCTCTGAGTTTCTTATTGACGATGAAACACTGAAATGGCATCGGAGTTAAATACAAAAGCCACAATGCCGACTTAAATACAAGAAGACTGACTCTTCTTACTGTCTATGATTTGAACCATTCCATTGACACTAGTTATAGATTCCGATGCTTCACTAAAGGTTTACTGTATCCCTTGGACCTTGTTATTGACAATGAAACACAGAAATTGCATCGGAATGAAATTGAAAAGGCACAATGCCGACTTAAGTACAAGAAGACTGACTCTTCTTACTGACTATGTTTTGAACCATTCCTGTGACACTACTTATATATTCCGATGCTTCACTTCAGGTTTGCTGTATCCCTTGGACCTTCTTATTGACGATGAAAGACAGAAATTGCATCGGAATTAAATACAAAAGGCAAAATGCCGGCTTAAGTACACGAAGACTGACTCTGCTTACTGTCTATGTTTTGAACCATTCCTGTGACACTAGTTATAGATTCCGATGCTTCACTCCAGGTTTACTGTATCCCTTGGACCTTCTTATTGACGATAAAACACAGATATTGCATCGGAATTAAATACAAAAGGCACAATGCCGACTTAAGGACAAGAAGACTGACTCTTCTTACTGACTTTACTTTGAACCATTCCTGTGACACTAGTTATAGATTCCGATGCTTCACTTCAGGTATGTTGTATCCCTCTGACCTTCTTATTGACGATGAATCACAGAAATTGCACCGGAATTAAATAGAAAAGGCACAATTTCGACTTAAGTAACAAGAAGACTGACTCTTCTTACTGCCTATGTTTTGAACCATTCCTGTGACACTAGTTATAGATACCGATGCTTCACTCCAGGTTTACTGTATCCCTTGGACCTTCTTATTGACGATGAAACACAGAAATTTCATCGGAATTAAATTGAAGAGGCACAATGCCGACTTAAGTACAAGTAGACTGACTCCTCTTATTGACTGTGTTTGAACCATTCCTGTGACACTAGTCATAGATTCCGATGCTTCACTTCAGAATTACAGTATTCCTTGGACCTTCTTATTGACGATCAAACACAGAAATTGCATCGGAATAAAATCCAAAAGGCACAATGCCGACTTACGTACAAGAAGACTGACTCTTCCCACTGTCTATGCTTTGAACCATTCCTGTGACACTAGTTTTGGATTCCGATGCTTCACTTGAGGTTTACTCTATCACTCTGACCTTATTGCCGATGAAACACAGAAATTGCATAGGAATTAAATACAAAAGGCACAATGCCGACTTAAGGACAAGAAGACTGACTCTTCTTACTGACTATGTTTTGAAACATTCCTGTGACACTAGTTATAGATTCCGATGCTTCACTTCAGGTTTACTGTATCCCTCTGACCTTCTTATTGACGGTGAAACACACAAATTGCATCGGAATTAAATATGAAGGGCACAATGCCGACTTAAGTACAAGAAGACTGACTCTTCTTACTGACTAAGTTTTAAACCATTCTTGTGACACTAGTTATAGATTCCGATGCTTCACTTCAGGTTTACTGTATCCCTCTGACCTTCTTAATTACGATGAAACACAGAAATTGCATCGGAATTAAATAGAAAAGGCACAATTCCGACTTAAGTACAAGAACAGTGACTCTTCCTACTGTCTATGATTTGAAACATTCCTGTGACACTAGTTTTAGATTCCGACGCTTCACTTCAGGTTTACTGTATCCCTTGTACCTTCTTATTGACGATGAAACACTGAAATTGCATCGGAATTAAATACAAAAGGCACAATGCCAACTTAAGTACAAGAAAACTGACTCTTCTTACTGTCTATGTTTTGAACCAATCCTGTGACGCTAGTTGTAGATTCCGATGCTACACTTCAGGTTTACTGTATCCTTGGTCCTTCTTATTGACGATGAAACACAGAAATTCCATCGGAATTAAATACAAAAAGCACAATGCCGACTTAAGTACAAGAACAGTGACTCTTCCTACTGTCTATGATTTGAAACATTCCTGTGACACTAGTTTTAGATTCCGACGTTTCACTTCAGGTTTACTGTATCCCTTGTACCGTCTTATTGACGATGAAACACTGAAATTGCATCGGAATTAAATACAAAAGGCACAATGCCGTCTTAAGTACATGAAGACCGACTCTTCTTATTGACAATTATTTGAACCATTCCTGTGACACTGGTTATAGATTCCGATGCTTCACTTCAGGTTTACTGTATTCCTCTGACCTTCGTATTGACGATGAAACACAGAGATTGCATCGGAATTAAATAGAAAAGGCACAATGCCGACTTAAGTACAAGAAGACTGACTCTTCTTGCTGTCTATGTTTTGAACCAATCCTGTGACACTAGTTGTAGATTCAGATGCCTCACTTCAGGTTTACTTTATCCCTTGGACATTCTTATTGACGATGAAACACAGATATTGCATCGGAATTAAATACAAAAGGCACAATGCCGACTTAAGTACAAGAACAGTGACTCTTCCCACTGTCTATGATTTGAAACATTACTGTGACACTAGTTTTAGATTCCGACGCTTCACTTCAGGTTTACTGTATCCCTTGTACCTTCTTATTGACGATGAAGCACTGAAATTGCATCGGAATTATATACAAAAGGCACAATGCCGTCTTAAGTACACGAAGACCGACTCTTCTTATTGACAATTATTTGAACCATTCCTGTGACACTAGTTATAGATTCCGATGCTTCATTTCAGGTTTACTGTATCACTTGGACATTCTTATTGACGATGAAGCACAGAAATTGAATCGCAATTAAATACGAAATGCACAATGCCGACTTAAGTACACGAAGACTGACTCTTCTTACTGTCAATGTTTTGAACCATTCCTGGGCCACTAGTTATAGATTCCGATGCTACACTCCAGGTTTACTGTATCCCTTGTACCTTCTTATTGACGATGAAGCACAGAAACTGCATCGGAATTAAATACAAAAGGCACAATGCCGACTTAAGTACCAGAACATTGACTCTTCCTACTGTCTATGTTTTGAATCCTTACTGTGACACTAGCTATAGATTCCGATGCTTCACTTCAGGTTTGCTGTATCCCTTGGACCTTCTTATTGACCATGAAACACAGAAATTGCATCGGAAGTAAATACAAAATGCAAAATCCCGGCTTAAGTACACGAAGACTGACTCTTCTTACTGTCTATGTTTTGAACCATTCCTGTGACACTAGTTATAGATTCCGATTCTTCCCTCCAGGTTTACTGTATACCTTGGACCTTCTTATTGTCGATGAAACATAGAAATTGCATCGGAATTAAATACAAAAGGCAAAATGCCGACTTACGTACAAGAAGACTAGCTCTTCCTACTGTCTATGTTTTGAACCATTCCTGTGACACTACTTTTGGATTCCGATGCTTTACTTCAGGTTTACTGTATCCCTCTGACCTTCTTATTGACGATATATCACAGAAATTGCACCGGAATTAAATACAAAAGGCACAATGCCGACTTAAGTACAAGAAGACTGACTCTTCTTGCTGACTTTGATTTGAACCATTCCTGTGTTACTAGTGATATATTCAGATGCCTCCCTTCAGGTTTATTGTATCCCTCTGACCTTCTTGTTGACGATGAATCACAGAAATTGCATCCGAATTAAATAGAAAAGCCACAATTTCGACTTAAGTAGAAGAAGACTGCCTCTTCTTACTGTCTATGTTTTGAACCATTCCTGTGACTCTAGTTATAGATTACGATGCTTCAGTCCAGGGTTACTATATCCCTTGGACATTCTTATTGACAATGAAACACAGAAATTGCATCGGAATTAAATAGAAAATGCACAAAGCCGACTTAAGTACAAGAAGACTGACTCTTCTTACTGGCTATGTTTTGAACCATTCCTGTGACACTAGTTATAGATTCCGATGCTTCACTTCAGGTTTACTGTATACCTTGGACCTTCTTATTGTCGATGAAACACAGAAATTGCATCGGAATTAAATACAAAAGGCAAAATGCCGACTTACGTACAAGAAGACTAGCTCTTCCCACTGTCTATGTTTTGAACCATTCCTGTGACACTACTTTTGGATTCCGATGCTTTACTTCAGGTTTACTGTATCCCTCTGACCTTCTTATTGACGATATATCACAGAAATTGCATCGGAATTTAATACAAAAGGCACAATGCCGACTTAAGTACAAGAAGACTGACTCTTCCTACAGTCTATGTTTTGTACCATTCCTGTGACACTGGTTATAGATTCCGATGCATCACTTAGGTTTAGTGTATCCCTCTGCCCTTATTGCCGATGAAACACAGAAATTGCACCGGAATTAAATACAAAAGGCACAACGCCGACTTAAGGACAAGGAGACTGACTCTTCTTACTGACTATGTTTTGAAACATTCCTGTGACACTAGTTATAGATTCCGATGCATCACTTCAGGTTTACTATATCCCTCTGACCTTCTTTTTGACGATGAAACACAGACATTGCATCGGAATTAAATACAAAAGCCACAATGCCGACATAAGTACAAGAAGACTATCTCTTCGTACTGTCTATGTTTTGACCATTCCTGTGACACTAGTTATAGATTCCGATGCTTCACTTCAGGTTTACTGTTTCCCTTGGACCTTCTTATTGACGATGAAACACAGAAATTGCATCGGAATTAAATTCAAAAGGCACAATGCCGACTTTAGTATAAGAAGACTGACTCTTCCTACAGTCTACGTTTTGAACCATTTCTGTGACACTAGTTATAGAGTCCGATGCTTCATTTCAGGTTTACTGTATACCTCTGACCTTCTTATTGACGATGAAACACAGAAATAGCAACGGAAATAAATACAAAATGCACAATGCCGACTTAAGTACAAAAAGACTGACTCTTCTTATTGTCTACGTTTGAACCATTCCTGTGAGACTAGATATAGATTCCGATGCTTCACTTCAGGTTTGCTGTATCCCTCTGACCTTCTTATTGACGGTGAAACACAGAAATTGCATCGGAATTAAATACGAAAGCACAATGCCGACATAAGTACAAGAAGACTGACTCTTCTCACTGACTATGATTTAAACCATTTCTGTGACACTAGTTATAGATTCCGATGCTTCACTTCAGGTTTACTGTATCCCTTGGACATCCTTATTGACAATGAAACACAGAAATTGCATCGGAATTAATTGCAAATTGCACAATGCCGACTTAAGTACAAGGAGACTGACTCTTCTTACTGTCTATGTTTTGAATCTTTACTGTGATTCTAGTTATAGATTCTGGTGCTTCACTCCCGGTTTACTGTATCCCTTGGACCTTCTTATTGACGATGAAACAAAGAAATTGCATCGGAATTAAATACAAAAGGCACAATGCCGACTTAGGGACAAGAAGTCTGACTCTTCTTACTGACTATGCTTTGAACCATTCCTGTGACACTAGTTATAGATTCCGATGCTTCACTTCAGGTTTACTGTATCCCTCTGACCTTCTTATTGACGATGAAACACAGAAATTCCATCGGAATTAAATACAAAAGGCACAATGCCGACTTAAGTACAGGAAGACTGACACTTCTTACTGTCTATGTTTGAACCATTCCTGTGACACTAGTTATAGATTCCGATGCTTCACTGCAGGTTTACTGTATCCCTCTGGACTTCTTATTGACGGTGAAACACAGAAATTGCATCGGAATTAAATACGAAAGGCACAATGCCGACTTAACTACAAGAAGACTGACTCTTCTTTCTGTCTATGTTATGTACCATTCCAGTGACACTAGTTATAGATTCCGATGCTTCTCCCCAGGTTTACTGTATGCCTTGGACCTTCTCATTGACGACGAAACACAGAAATTGCATCGGAATTAAATAGAAAAGGCACAATGCCGACTTAAGTACAAGAAGACTGACTCTTCTTACTGTCTACGTTTGAACCATTCCTGTGACGCTAGTTACAGATTCCGATGCTTCACTTCAGGTTTACTGTATCCCTCTGACCTTCTAATTGACGGTGAAACACAGAAATTGCATCGGAATTAAATACGAAAGGCACAATACCGACATAAGTACAAGAAGACTGACTCTTCTTACTGACTATGTTTGAACCAATCCTGCGACACTAGTTGTAGATTACGATGCTTCACTTCAGGTTTACTGTATCCCTTGGACCTTCTTATTGACGATGAAACACAGATATTGCATCGGAATTAAATACAAAAGGCACAATGCCGACTTAAGTACAAGAACAGTGACTCTTCCTACTGTCTAAGTTTTGAAACATTCCTGTGACACTAGTAAAAGATTCCGATGCTTCACTTCAGGTTTACTGTATCCCTTGGACCTTCTTATTGACGATGAAACACAGAAATTGCATCGGAATTAAATACAAAAGGCACAATGCCGACTTAAGGACAAGAAGACTGACTCTTCTTACTGACTATGTTTTGAACCATTCCTGTGACACTAGTTATGGATTATGATGCTTCACTTCAGGTTCAGTGTATCCCTCTGACCCTCTTATTGACAATGAAACACAGAAATTGCACCGGAATTAAATACAAAAGGCACAATGCCGACTTAAGGACAAGAAGACTGACTCTTCTTGCTGACTTTGATTTGAACCATTCCTGTGTTACTAGTGATATATTCCGATGCCTCACTTCAGGTTTATTGTATCCCTCTGACCTTCTTATTGACGATGAATCACAGAAATTGCATCGGACTTAAATAGAAAAGGCACAATTTCGACTTAAGTACAAGAAGACTGACTCTTCTTACTGTCTATGTTTTGAACCATTCCTGTGACACTAGTTATAGATTCCGATGCTTCAGTCCAGGGTTACTATATCCCTTGGACATTCTTATTGACGATGAAACACAGAAATTGCATCGGAATGAAATAGAAAAGGCACAAAGCCGACTTAAGTACAAGAGGACTGACTCTTCTTACTGACTATGTTTTGAACCATTCCTGTGACACTAGTTATAGATTCCGATGCTTCACTTCAGGTTTACTGTATACCTTGGACCTTCTTATTGACGATGAAACACAGATATTGCATCGGAATTTAATACAAAAGGCACAATGCCGACTTAAGTACAAGAAGACCGACTCTTCCTACAGTCTATGTTTTGTACCATTCCTGTGACACTAGTTATAGATTCCGAAGCATCACTTCAGGTTTAGTGTATCCCTCTGACTTTATTGCCGATGAAACACAGAAATTGCATCGGAATTAAATACAAAAGGCACAATGCCGACTTAAGGACAAGAAGACTGACTCTTCGTACTGTCTATGTTTTGACCATTCCTGTGACACTAGTTATAGATTCCGATGCTTCAGTTCAGGTTTACTGTATCCCTCTGCCCTTCTTATTGACGATGAAACACTGAATTGCATCGGAATTAAATACAAAAGGCACAATGCCGACTTAAGTACAAGAACAGTGACTCTTCCTACTGTCTATGATTTGAAACATTCCTGTGACACTAGTTTTAGATTCCAACGCTTCACTTCAGGTTTACTGTATCCCTTGTACCTTCTTATTGACGATGAAACACAGAAATTGAATCGGAATTAAATACAAAAGGCACAATGCCGTCTTAAGTACATGAAGACCGACTCTTAATACTGACTATGTTTTGAACCATTCCTGTGACTCTAGTTATTGATTCCGATGCTTCACTTGAGGTTTACTGTATCCCTTTGACCTTCTTATGGACGATGAAACACAGAAATTGCATCGGAATTAAATACAAAAGGCAAAATGCCGACTTACGTACAAGAAGACTAGCTCTTCCTACTGTCTATGTTTTGAACCATTCCTGTGACACTACTTTTGGATTCCGATGCTTTACTTCAGGTTTACTGTATCCCTCTGACCTTCTTATTGACGATATATCACAGAAATTGCATCGGAATTTAATACAAAAGGCACAATGCCGACTTAAGTACAAGAAGACTGACTCTTCCTACAGTCTGTGTTTTGTACCATTCCTGTGACACTAGTTATAGATTCCGATGCATCACTTCAGGTTTAGTGTATCCCTCTGACCTTATTGCCGATGAAACACAGAAATTGCACCGGAATTAAATACAAAAGGCACAACGCCGACTTAAGGACAAGAAGACTGACTCTTCTTACTGACTATGTTTTGAGACATTCCTGTGACACTAGTTATAGATTCCGATGCATCACTTCAGGTTTACTATATCCCTCTGACCTTCTTTTTGACGATGAAACACAGACATTGCATCGGAATTAAATACAAAAGCCACAATGCCGACATAAGTACAAGAAGACTATCTCTTCGTACTGTCTATGTTTTGACCATTCCTGTGACACTAGTTATAGATTCCGATGCTTCACTTCAGGTTTACTGTTTCATTTGGACCTTCTTATTGACGATGAAACACAGAAATTGCATCGGAATTAAATTCAAATGGCACAATGCCGACTTTAGTATAAGAAGACTGACTCTCCCTACAGTCTACGTTTTGAACCATTTCTGTGACACTAGTTATAGAGTCCGATGCTTCATTTCAGGTTTACTGTATACCTCTGACCTTCTTATTGACGATGAAACACAGAAATAGCAACGGAAATAAATACAAAATGCACAATGCCGACTTAAGTACAAAAAGACTGACTCTTCTTATTGTCTACGTTTGAACCATTCCTGTGAGACTAGTTATAGATTCCGATGCTTCACTTCAGGTTTGCTGTATCCCTCTGACCTTCTTATTGACGGTGAAACACAGAAATTGCATCGGAATTAAATACGAAAGCACAATGCCGACATAAGTACAAGAAGACTGACTCTTCTTACTGACTATGATTTAAACCATTTCTGTGACACTAGTTATAGATTCCGATGCTTCACTTCAGGTTTACTGTATACCTTGGACATTCTTATTGACAATGAAACACAGAAATTGCATCGGAATTAAATGCAAATGGCACAATGCCGACTTACGTACTCTTCTTACTGTCTATGTTTTGAATCTTTACTGTGATTCTAGTTATAGATTCTGGTGCTTCACTCCAGGTTTACTGTATCCCTTGGACCTTCTTATTGACGATGAAACACAGAAATTGCATCGGATTTAAATACAAAAGGCACAATGCCGACTTAGGGACAAGAAGTCTGACTCTTCTTACTGACTATGTTTTGAACCATTCCTGTGACACTAGTTATAGATTCCGATGCTTCACTTCAGGTTTACTGTATCCCTCTGACCTTCTTATTGACGATGAAACACAGAAATTCCATCGGAATTAAATACAAAAGGCACAATGCCGACTTAAGTACAGGAAGACTGACTCTTCTTACTGTCTATGTTTGAACCATTCCTGTGACCCTAGTTATAGATTCCGATGCTTCACTGCAGGTTTACTGTATCCCTCTGGACTTCTTATTGACGGTGAAACACAGAAATTGCATCGGAATTAAATACAAAAGGCACAATGCCGACTTAAGGACAAGAAGACTGACTCTTCGTACTGTCTATGTTTTGACCATTCCTGTGACACTAGTTATAGATTCCGATGCTTCAGTTCAGGTTTACTGTATCCCTCTGCCCTTCTTATTGACGATGAAACACTGAATTGCATCGGAATTAAATACAAAAGGCACAATGCCGACTTAAGTACAAGAACAGTGACTCTTCCTACTGTCTATGATTTGAAACATTCCTGTGACACTAGTTTTAGATTCCAACGCTTCACTTCAGGTTTACTGTATCCCTTGTACCTTCTTATTGACGATGAAACACAGAAATTGAATCGGAATTAAATACAAAAGGCACAATGCCGTCTTAAGTACATGAAGACCGACTCTTAATACTGACTATGTTTTGAACCATTCCTGTGACTCTAGTTATTGATTCCGATGCTTCACTTGAGGTTTACTGTATCCCTTTGACCTTCTTATGGACGATGAAACACAGAAATTGCATCGGAATTAAATACAAAAGGCAAAATGCCGACTTACGTACAAGAAGACTAGCTCTTCCTACTGTCTATGTTTTGAACCATTCCTGTGACACTACTTTTGGATTCCGATGCTTTACTTCAGGTTTACTGTATCCCTCTGACCTTCTTATTGACGATATATCACAGAAATTGCATCGGAATTTAATACAAAAGGCACAATGCCGACTTAAGTACAAGAAGACTGACTCTTCCTACAGTCTGTGTTTTGTACCATTCCTGTGACACTAGTTATAGATTCCGATGCATCACTTCAGGTTTAGTGTATCCCTCTGACCTTATTGCCGATGAAACACAGAAATTGCACGGAATTAAATACAAAAGGCACAACGCCGACTTAAGGACAAGAAGACTGACTCTTCTTACTGACTATGTTTTGAGACATTCCTGTGACACTAGTTATAGATTCCGATGCATCACTTCAGGTTTACTATATCCCTCTGACCTTCTTTTTGACGATGAAACACAGACATTGCATCGGAATTAAATACAAAAGCCACAATGCCGACATAAGTACAAGAAGACTATCTCTTCGTACTGTCTATGTTTTGACCATTCCTGTGACACTAGTTATAGATTCCGATGCTTCACTTCAGGTTTACTGTTCATTTGGACCTTCTTATTGACGATGAAACACAGAAATTGCATCGGAATTAAATTCAAATGGCACAATGCCGACTTTAGTATAAGAAGACTGACTCTCCCTACAGTCTACGTTTTGAACCATTTCTGTGACACTAGTTATAGAGTCCGATGCTTCATTTCAGGTTTACTGTATACCTCTGACCTTCTTATTGACGATGAAACACAGAAATAGCAACGGAAATAAATACAAAATGCACAATGCCGACTTAAGTACAAAAAGACTGACTCTTCTTATTGTCTACGTTTGAACCATTCCTGTGAGACTAGTTATAGATCCGATGCTTGACTTCAGGTTGCTGTATCCCTCTGACCTTCTTATTGACGGTGAAACACAGATATTGCATCGGAATTAAATACGAAAGCACAATGCCGACATAAGTACAAGAAGACTGACTCTTCTTACTGACTATGATTTAAACCATTTCTGTGACACTAGTTATAGATTCCGATGCTTCACTTCAGGTTTACTGTATACCTTGGACATTCTTATTGACAATGAAACACAGAAATTGCATCGGAATTAAATGCAAATGGCACAATGCCGACTTACGTACTCTTCTTACTGTCTATGTTTTGAATCTTTACTGTGATTCTAGTTATAGATTCTGGTGCTTCACTCCAGGTTTACTGTATCCCTTGGACCTTCTTATTGACGATGAAACACAGAAATTGCATCGGATTTAAATACAAAAGGCACAATGCCGACTTAGGGACAAGAAGTCTGACTCTTCTTACTGACTATGTTTTGAACCATTCCTGTGACACTAGTTATAGATTCCGATGCTTCACTTCAGGTTTACTGTATCCCTCTGACCTTCTTATTGACGATGAAACACAGAAATTCCATCGGAATTAAATACAAAAGGCACAATGCCGACTTAAGTACAGGAAGACTGACTCTTCTTACTGTCTATGTTTGAACCATTCCTGTGACCCTAGTTATAGATTCCGATGCTTCACTGCAGGTTTACTGTATCCCTCTGGACTTCTTATTGACGGTGAAACACAGAAATTGCATCGGAATTAAATACGAAAGGCACAATGCCGACTTAGCTACAAGAAGACTGACTCTTCTTTCTGTCTATGTTATGAACCATTCCAGTGACACTAGTTATAGATTCCGATGCTTCTCTCCAGGTTTACTGTATCCCTTGGACCTTCTCATTGACGACGAAACACAGAAATTGCATCGGAATTAAATAGAAAAGGCACAATGCCGACTTAAGTACAAGAAGACTGACTCTTCTTACTGTCTACGTTTGAACCATTCCTGTGACGCCAGTTACAGATTCCGATGCTTCACTTCAGGTTTACTGTATCCCTTGGACCTTCTTATTGACGATGAAACACAGAAATTGCATCGGAATTAAATACAAAAGGCACAATGCCGACTTAAGGACAAGAAGACTGACTCTTCTTACTGACTATGTTTTGAACCATTCCTGTGACACTAGTTATGGATTACGATGCTTCACTTCAGGTTCAGTGTATCCCTCTGACCCTCTTATTGACAATGAAACACAGAAATTGCACCGGAATTAAATACAAAAGGCACAATGCCGACTTAAGGACAAGAAGACTGACTCTTCTTGCTGACTTTGATTTGAACCATTCCTGTGTTACTAGTGATATATTCCGATGCCTCACTTCAGGTTTATTGTATCCCTCTGACCTTCTTATTGACGATGAATCACAGAAATTGCATCGGACTTAAATAGAAAAGGCACAATTTCGACTTAAGTACAAGAAGACTGACTCTTCTTACTGTCTATGTTTTGAACCATTCCTGTGACACTAGTTATAGATTCCGATGCTTCAGTCCAGGGTTACTATATCCCTTGGACATTCTTATTGACGATGAAACACAGAAATTGCATCGGAATGAAATAGAAAAGGCACAAAGCCGACTTAAGTACAAGAAGACTATCTCTTCGTACTGTCTTTGTTTTGACCATTCCTGTGACACTACTTTTGGTTTCCGATGCTTCACTTGAGGTTTACTGTATCCCTCTGACCTTCTTATTGACGATGAAACACAGATATTGCATCGGAATTTAATACAAAAGGCACAATGCCGACTTAAGTACAAGAAGACTGACTCTTCCTACAGTCTATGTTTTGTACCATTCCTGTGACACTACTTTTGGATTCCGATGCTTTACTTCAGGTTTACTGTATCCCTCTGACCTTCTTATTGACGATATATCACAGAAATTGCATCGGAATTTAATACAAAAGGCACAATGCCGACTTAAGTACAAGAAGACTGACTCTTCCTACAGTCTGTGTTTTGTAC
Source organism: Schistocerca piceifrons (assembly GCF_021461385.2). Lineage (NCBI taxonomy): Eukaryota > Metazoa > Arthropoda > Insecta > Orthoptera > Acrididae > Schistocerca > Schistocerca piceifrons. Next base: position 179,050 of record NW_025727576.1, on the reverse strand, counting down.
CATTCCTGTGACACTAGTTATAGATTCCGATGCATCACTTCAGGTTTAGTGTATCCCTCTGACCTTATTGCCGATGAAACACAGAAATTGCACCGGAATTAAATACAAAAGGCACAACGCCGACTTAAGGACAAGAAGACTGACTCTTCTTACTGACTATGTTTTGAGACATTCCTGTGACACTAGTTATAGATTCCGATGCATCACTTCAGGTTTACTATATCCCTCTGACCTTCTTTTTGACGATGAAACACAGACATTGCATCGGAATTAAATACAAAAGCCACAATGCCGACATAAGTACAAGAAGACTATCTCTTCGTACTGTCTATGTTTTGACCATTCCTGTGACACTAGTTATAGATTCCGATGCTTCACTTCAGGTTTACTGTTTCATTTGGACCTTCTTATTGACGATGAAACACAGAAATTGCATCGGAATTAAATTCAAATGGCACAATGCCGACTTTAGTATAAGAAGACTGACTCTCCCTACAGTCTACGTTTTGAACCATTTCTGTGACACTAGTTATAGAGTCCGATGCTTCATTTCAGGTTTACTGTATACCTCTGACCTTCTTATTGACGATGAAACACAGAAATAGCAACGGAAATAAATACAAAATGCACAATGCCGACTTAAGTACAAAAAGACTGACTCTTCTTATTGTCTACGTTTGAACCATTCCTGTGAGACTAGTTATAGATTCCGATGCTTCACTTCAGGTTTGCTGTATCCCTCTGACCTTCTTATTGACGGTGAAACACAGAAATTGCATCGGAATTAAATACGAAAGCACAATGCCGACATAAGTACAAGAAGACTGACTCTTCTTACTGACTATGATTTAAACCATTTCTGTGACACTAGTTATAGATTCCGATGCTTCACTTCAGGTTTACTGTATACCTTGGACATTCTTATTGACAATGAAACACAGAAATTGCATCGGAATTAAATGCAAATGGCACAATGCCGACTTACGTACTCTTCTTACTGTCTATGTTTTGAATCTTTACTGTGATTCTAGTTATAGATTCTGGTGCTTCACTCCAGGTTTACTGTATCCCTTGGACCTTCTTATTGACGATGAAACACAGAAATTGCATCGGATTTAAATACAAAAGGCACAATGCCGACTTAGGGACAAGAAGTCTGACTCTTCTTACTGACTATGTTTTGAACCATTCCTGTGACACTAGTTATAGATTCCGATGCTTCACTTCAGGTTTACTGTATCCCTCTGACCTTCTTATTGACGATGAAACACAGAAATTCCATCGGAATTAAATACAAAAGGCACAATGCCGACTTAAGTACAGGAAGACTGACTCTTCTTACTGTCTATGTTTGAACCATTCCTGTGACCCTAGTTATAGATTCCGATGCTTCACTGCAGGTTTACTGTATCCCTCTGGACTTCTTATTGACGGTGAAACACAGAAATTGCATCGGAATTAAATACAAAAGGCACAATGCCGACTTAAGGACAAGAAGACTGACTCTTCGTACTGTCTATGTTTTGACCATTCCTGTGACACTAGTTATAGATTCCGATGCTTCAGTTCAGGTTTACTGTATCCCTCTGCCCTTCTTATTGACGATGAAACACTGAATTGCATCGGAATTAAATACAAAAGGCACAATGCCGACTTAAGTACAAGAACAGTGACTCTTCCTACTGTCTATGATTTGAAACATTCCTGTGACACTAGTTTTAGATTCCAACGCTTCACTTCAGGTTTACTGTATCCCTTGTACCTTCTTATTGACGATGAAACACAGAAATTGAATCGGAATTAAATACAAAAGGCACAATGCCGTCTTAAGTACATGAAGACCGACTCTTAATACTGACTATGTTTTGAACCATTCCTGTGACTCTAGTTATTGATTCCGATGCTTCACTTGAGGTTTACTGTATCCCTTTGACCTTCTTATGGACGATGAAACACAGAAATTGCATCGGAATTAAATACAAAAGGCAAAATGCCGACTTACGTACAAGAAGACTAGCTCTTCCTACTGTCTATGTTTTGAACCATTCCTGTGACACTACTTTTGGATTCCGATGCTTTACTTCAGGTTTACTGTATCCCTCTGACCTTCTTATTGACGATATATCACAGAAATTGCATCGGAATTTAATACAAAAGGCACAATGCCGACTTAAGTACAAGAAGACTGACTCTTCCTACAGTCTGTGTTTTGTACCATTCCTGTGACACTAGTTATAGATTCCGATGCATCACTTCAGGTTTAGTGTATCCCTCTGACCTTATTGCCGATGAAACACAGAAATTGCACCGGAATTAAATACAAAAGGCACAACGCCGACTTAAGGACAAGAAGACTGACTCTTCTTACTGACTATGTTTTGAGACATTCCTGTGACACTAGTTATAGATTCCGATGCATCACTTCAGGTTTACTATATCCCTCTGACCTTCTTTTTGACGATGAAACACAGACATTGCATCGGAATTAAATACAAAAGCCACAATGCCGACATAAGTACAAGAAGACTATCTCTTCGTACTGTCTATGTTTTGACCATTCCTGTGACACTAGTTATAGATTCCGATGCTTCACTTCAGGTTTACTGTTTCATTTGGACCTTCTTATTGACGATGAAACACAGAAATTGCATCGGAATTAAATTCAAATGGCACAATGCCGACTTTAGTATAAGAAGACTGACTCTCCCTACAGTCTACGTTTTGAACCATTTCTGTGACACTAGTTATAGAGTCCGATGCTTCATTTCAGGTTTACTGTATACCTCTGACCTTCTTATTGACGATGAAACACAGAAATAGCAACGGAAATAAATACAAAATGCACAATGCCGACTTAAGTACAAAAAGACTGACTCTTCTTATTGTCTACGTTTGAACCATTCCTGTGAGACTAGTTATAGATTCCGATGCTTGACTTCAGGTTTGCTGTATCCCTCTGACCTTCTTATTGACGGTGAAACACAGATATTGCATCGGAATTAAATACGAAAGCACAATGCCGACATAAGTACAAGAAGACTGACTCTTCTTACTGACTATGATTTAAACCATTTCTGTGACACTAGTTATAGATTCCGATGCTTCACTTCAGGTTTACTGTATACCTTGGACATTCTTATTGACAATGAAACACAGAAATTGCATCGGAATTAAATGCAAATGGCACAATGCCGACTTACGTACTCTTCTTACTGTCTATGTTTTGAATCTTTACTGTGATTCTAGTTATAGATTCTGGTGCTTCACTCCAGGTTTACTGTATCCCTTGGACCTTCTTATTGACGATGAAACACAGAAATTGCATCGGATTTAAATACAAAAGGCACAATGCCGACTTAGGGACAAGAAGTCTGACTCTTCTTACTGACTATGTTTTGAACCATTCCTGTGACACTAGTTATAGATTCCGATGCTTCACTTCAGGTTTACTGTATCCCTCTGACCTTCTTATTGACGATGAAACACAGAAATTCCATCGGAATTAAATACAAAAGGCACAATGCCGACTTAAGTACAGGAAGACTGACTCTTCTTACTGTCTATGTTTGAACCATTCCTGTGACCCTAGTTATAGATTCCGATGCTTCACTGCAGGTTTACTGTATCCCTCTGGACTTCTTATTGACGGTGAAACACAGAAATTGCATCGGAATTAAATACGAAAGGCACAATGCCGACTTAGCTACAAGAAGACTGACTCTTCTTTCTGTCTATGTTATGAACCATTCCAGTGACACTAGTTATAGATTCCGATGCTTCTCTCCAGGTTTACTGTATCCCTTGGACCTTCTCATTGACGACGAAACACAGAAATTGCATCGGAATTAAATAGAAAAGGCACAATGCCGACTTAAGTACAAGAAGACTGACTCTTCTTACTGTCTACGTTTGAACCATTCCTGTGACGCCAGTTACAGATTCCGATGCTTCACTTCAGGTTTACTGTATCCCTTGGACCTTCTTATTGACGATGAAACACAGAAATTGCATCGGAATTAAATACAAAAGGCACAATGCCGACTTAAGGACAAGAAGACTGACTCTTCTTACTGACTATGTTTTGAACCATTCCTGTGACACTAGTTATGGATTACGATGCTTCACTTCAGGTTCAGTGTATCCCTCTGACCCTCTTATTGACAATGAAACACAGAAATTGCACCGGAATTAAATACAAAAGGCACAATGCCGACTTAAGGACAAGAAGACTGACTCTTCTTGCTGACTTTGATTTGAACCATTCCTGTGTTACTAGTGATATATTCCGATGCCTCACTTCAGGTTTATTGTATCCCTCTGACCTTCTTATTGACGATGAATCACAGAAATTGCATCGGACTTAAATAGAAAAGGCACAATTTCGACTTAAGTACAAGAAGACTGACTCTTCTTACTGTCTATGTTTTGAACCATTCCTGTGACACTAGTTATAGATTCCGATGCTTCAGTCCAGGGTTACTATATCCCTTGGACATTCTTATTGACGATGAAACACAGAAATTGCATCGGAATGAAATAGAAAAGGCACAAAGCCGACTTAAGTACAAGAAGACTATCTCTTCGTACTGTCTTTGTTTTGACCATTCCTGTGACACTACTTTTGGTTTCCGATGCTTCACTTGAGGTTTACTGTATCCCTCTGACCTTCTTATTGACGATGAAACACAGATATTGCATCGGAATTTAATACAAAAGGCACAATGCCGACTTAAGTACAAGAAGACTGACTCTTCCTACAGTCTATGTTTTGTACCATTCCTGTGACACTAGTTATAGATTCCGAAGCATCACTTCAGGTTTAGTGTATCCCTCTGACCTTATTGCCGATGAAACACAGAAATTGCTTCGGAATTAAATACAAAAGGCACAATGCCGACTTAAGGACAAGAAGACTGACTCTTCTTATTGACTATGTTTTGAAACATTCCTGTGACACTAGTTATAGATTCCGATGCATCACTTCAGGTTTACTATATCCCTCTGACCTTCTTTTTGACGATGAAACACAGACATTGCATCGGAATTAAATACAAGAGCCACAATGCCGACATAAGTACAAGAAGACTATCTCTTCGTACTGTCTATGTTTTGACCATTCCTGTGACACTAGTTATAGATTCCGATGCTTCAGTTCAGGTTTACTGTATCCCTCTGACCTTCTTATTGACGATGAAACACTGAATTGCATCGGAATTAAATACAAAAGGCACAATGCCGACTTAAGTACAAGAACAGTGACTCTTCCTACTGTCTATGATTTGAAACATAACTGTGACACTAGTTTTCGATTCCGACGCTTCACTTCAGGTTTACTGTATCCCTTGTACCTTCTTATTGACGATGAAACACAGAAATTGAATCGGAATTAAATACAAAAGGCACAATGCCGTCTTAAGTACATGAAGACCGACTCTTAATACGGACTATGTTTTGAACCATTCCTGTGACTCTAGTTATTGATTCCGATGCTTCACTTGAGGTTTACTGTATCCCTTTGACCTTCGTATTGACGATGAAACACAGAAATTGCATCGGAATTAAATACAAAAGGCACAATGCCGACTTAAGTACAAGAACAGTGACTCTTCCCACTGTCTATGATTTGAAACATAACTGTGACACTAGTTTTAGATTCCGACGCTTCACTTCAGGTTTACTGTATCCCTTGTACCTTCTTATTGACGATGAAACACTGAAATTGCATCGGAATTATATACAAAAGGCACAATGCCGACTTAAGTACAAGAAGACTGACTCTTCTTACTGTCTATGTTTAGAACCAATCCTGTGACACTAGTTGTAGATTCCGATGCCTCACTTCAGGTTTACTTTATCCCTTGGACCTTCTTATTGACGATGAAACACAGATATTGCATCGGAATTAAATACAAAAGGCACAATGCCGACTTAAGTACAAGAACAGTGACTCTTCCCACTGTCTATGATTTGAAACATTACTGTGACACTAGTTTTAGATTCCGACGCTTCACTTCAGGTTTACTGTATCCCTTGTACCTTCTTATTGACGATGAAGCACTGAAATTGCATCGGAATTATATACAAAAGGCACATTGCCGTCTTAAGTACACGAAGACCGACTCTTCTTATTGACAGTTATTTGAACCATTCCTGTGACACTAGTTATAGATTCCGATGCTTCATTTCAGGTTTACTGTATCACTTGGACATTCTTATTGACGATGAAGCACAGAAATTGAATCGGAATTAAATACGAAATGCACAATGCCGACTTAAGTACACGAAGACTGACTCTTCTTACTGTCAATGCTTTGAACCATTCCTGGGCCACTAGTTATAGATTCCGATGCTACACTCCAGGTTTACTGTATCCCTTGTACCTTCTTATTGACGATGAAGCACAGAAACTGCATCGGAATTAAATACAAAAGGCACAATGCCGACTTAAGTACCAGAACATTGACTCTTCCTACTGTCTATGTTTTGAATCCTTACTGTGACACTAGCTATAGATTCCGATGCTTCACTTCTGGTTTGCTGTATCCCTTGGACCTGCTTATTGACCATGAAACACAGAAATTGCATCGGAAGTAAATACAAAATGCAAAATCCCGGCTTAAGTACACGAAGACTGACTCTTCTTACTGTCTATGTTTTGAACCATTCCTGTGACACTAGTTATAGATTCCGATTCTTCCCTCCAGGTTTACTGTATACCTTGGACCTTCTTATTGTCGATGAAACATAGAAATTGCATCGGTATTAAATACAAAAGGCAAAATGCCGACTTACGTTAAGAAGACTAGCTCTTCCTACTGTCTATGTTTTGAACCATTCCTGTGACACTACTTTTGGATTCCGATGCTTTACTTCAGGTTTACTGTATCCCTCTGACCTTCTTATTGACGATATATCACAGAAATTGCACCGGAATTAAATACAAAAGGCACAATGCCGACTTAAGGACAAGAAGACTGACTCTTCTTGCTGACTTTGATTTGAACCATTCCTGTGTTACTAGTGATATATTCAGATGCCTCCCTTCAGGTTTATTGTATCCCTCTGACCTTCGTGTTGACGATGAATCACAGATATTGCATCCGTATTAAATAGAAAAGCCACGATTTCGACTTAAGTACAAGAAGACTGCCTCTTCTTACTGTCTATGTTTTGAACCATTCCTGTGACTCTAGTTATAGATTACGAAGCTTCAGTCCAGGGTTACTATATCCCTTGGACATTCTTATTGACAATGAAACACAGAAATTGCATCGGAATTAAATAGAAAATGCACAAAGCCGACTTAAGTACAAGAAGACTGACTCTTCTTACTGGCTATGTTTTGAACCATTCCTGTGACACTAGTTATAGATTCCGATGCTTCACTTCAGGTTTACTGTATACCTTGGACCTTCTTATTGTCGATGAAACACAGAAATTGCATCGGAATTAAATACAAAAGGCAAAATGCCGACTTACGTACAAGAAGACTAGCTCTTCCCACTGTCTATGTTTTGAACCATTCCTGTGACACTACTTTTGGATTCCGATGCTTTACTTCAGGTTTACTGTATCCCTCTGACCTTCTTATTGACGATATATCACAGAAATTGCATCGGAATTTAATACAAAAGGCACAATGCCGACTTAAGTACAAGAAGACTGACTCTTCCTACGGTCTATGTTTTGTACCATTCCTGTGACACTGGTTATAGATTCCGATGCATCACTTCAGGTTTAGTGTATCCCTCTGCCCTTAATGCCGATGAAACACAGAAATTGCACCGGAATTAAATACAAAAGGCACAACGCCGACTTAAGGACAAGAAGACTGACTCTTCTTACTGACTATGTTTTGAAACATTCCTGTGACACTAGTTATAGATTCCGATGCATCACTTCAGGTTTACTATATCCCTCTGACCTTCTTTTTGACGATGAAACACAGACATTGCATCGGAATTAAATACAAAAGCCACAATGCCGACATAAGTACAAGAAGACTATTTCTTCGTACTGTCTATGTTTTGACCATTCCTGTGACACTAGTTATAGATTCCGATGCTTCACTTCAGGTTTACTGTTTCCCTTGGACCTTCTTATTGACGATGAAACACAGAAATTGCATCGGAATTAAATTCAAAAGGCACAATGCCGACTTAGGAACAAGAAGTCTGACTCTTCTTACTGACTATGCTTTGAACCATTCCTGTGACACTAGTTATAGATTCCGATGCTTCACTTCAGGTTTACTGTATCCCTCTGACCTTCTTATTGACGATGAAACACAGAAATTCCATCGGAATTAAATACAAAAGGCACAATGCCGACTTAAGTACAGGAAGACTGACTCTTCTTACTGTCTATGTTTGAACCATTCCTGTGACACTAGTTATAGATTCCGATGCTTCACTGCAGGTTTACTGTATCCCTCTGGACTTCTTATTGACGGTGAAACACAGAAATTGCATCGGAATTAAATACGAAAGACATAATGCCGACTTAACTACAAGAAGACTGACTCTTCTTTCTGTCTATGTTATGTACCATTCCAGTGACACTAGTTATAGATTCCGATGCTTCTCTCCAGGTTTACTGTATCCCTTGGACCTTCTCATTGACGACGAAACACAGAAATTGCATCGGAATTAAATAGAAAAGGCACAATGCCGACTTAAGTACAAGAAGACTGACTCTTCTTACTGTCTACGTTTGAACCATTCCTGTGACGCTAGTTACAGATTCCGATGCTTCACTTCAGGTTTACTGTATCCCTCTGACCTTCTAATTGACGGTGAAACACAGAAATTGCAGCGGAATTAAATACGAAAGGCACAATACCGACATAAGTACAAGAAGACTGACTCTTCTTACTGACTATGTTTGAACCAATCCTGCGACACTAGTTGTAGATTACGATGCTTCACCTCAGGTTTACTGTATCCCTTGGACCTTCTTATTGACGATGAAACACAGATATTGCATCGGAATTAAATACAAAAGGCACAATGCCGACTTAAGTACAAGAACAGTGACTCTTCCTACTGTCTAAGTTTTGAAACATTCCTGTGACACTAGTAATAGATTCCGATGCTTCACATCAGGTTTACTGTATCCCTTGGACCTTCTTATTGACGATGAAACACAGAAATTGCATCGGAATTAAATACAAAAGGCACAATGCCGACTTAAGGACAAGAAGACTGACTCTTCTTACTGACTATGTTTTGAACCATTCCTGTGACACTAGTTATGGATTACGATGCTTCACTTCAGGTTCAGTGTATCCCTCTGACCCTCTTATTGACAATGAAACACAGAAATTGCACCGGAATTAAATACAAAAGGCACAATGCCGACTTAAGGACAAGAAGACTGACTCTTCTTGCTGACTTTGATTTGAACCATTCCTGTGTTACTAGTGATATATTCCGATGCCTCACTTCAGGTTTATTGTATCCCTCTGACCTGCTTATTGACGTGAATCACAGAAATTGCATCGGACTTAAATAGAAAAGCCACAATTTCGACATAAGTACAAGAAGACTGACTCTTCTTACTGTCTATGTTTTGAACCATTCCTGTGACACTAGTTATAGATTCCGATGCTTCAGTCCAGGGTTACTATATCCCTTGGACATTCTTATTGACGATGAAACACAGAAATTGCATCGGAATGAAATAGAAAAGGCACAAAGCCGACTTAAGTACAAGAGGACTGACTCTTCTTAGTGACTATGGTTTGAACCATTCCTGTGACACTAGTTATAGATTCCGATGCTTCACTTCAGGTTTACTGTATACCTTGGACCTTCTTATTGACGATGAAACACAGATATTGCATCGGAATTTAATACAAAAGGCACAATGCCGACTTAAGTACAAGAAGACTGGCTCTTCCTACAGTCTACGTTTTGTACCATTCCTGTGACACTAGTTAAAGATTCCGAAGCATCACTTCAGGTTTAGTGTATCCCTCTGACTTTATTGCCGATGAAACACAGAAATTGCATCGGAATTAAATACAAAAGGCACAATGCCGACTTAAGGACAAGAAGACTGACTCTTCGTACTGTCTATGTTTTGACCATTCCTGTGACACTAGTTATAGATTCCGATGCTTCAGTTCAGGTTTACTGTATCCCTCTGCCCTTCTTATTGACGATGAAACACTGAATTGCATCGGAATTAAATACAAAAGGCACAATGCCGACTTAAGTACAAGAACAGTGACTCTTCCTACTGTCTATGATTTGAAACATTCCTGTGACACTAGTTTTAGATTCCAACGCTTCACTTCAGGTTTACTGTATCCCTTGTACCTTCTTATTGACGATGAAACACAGAAATTGAATCGGAATTAAAAACAAAAGGCACAATGCCGTCTTAAGTACATGAAGACCGACTCTTAATACTGACTATGTTTTGAACCATTCCTGTGACTCTAGTTATTGATTCCAATGCTTCACTTGAGGTTTACTGTATCCCTTTGACCTTCTTATTGACGATGAAACACAGAAATTGCATCGGAATTAAATACAAAAGGCAAAATGCCGACTTACGTACAAGAAGACTAGCTCTTCCTACTGTCTATGTTTTGAACCATTCCTGTGACACTACTTTTGGATTCCGATGCTTTACTTCAGGTTTACTGTATCCCTCTGACCTTCTTATTGACGATATATCACAGAAATTGCATCGGAATTTAATACAAAAGGCACAATGCCGACTTAAGTACAAGAAGACTGACTCTTCCTACAGTCTATGTTTTGTACCATTCCTGTGACACTAGTTATAGATTCCGATGCATCACTTCAGGTTTAGTGTATCCCTCTGACCTTATTGCCGATGAAACACAGAAATTGCACCGGAATTAAATACAAAAGGCACAACGCCGACTTAAGGACAAGAAGACTGAATCTTTTTACTGACTATGTTTTGAAACATTCCTGTGACACTAGTTATAGATTCCGATGCATCACTTCAGGTTTACTATATCCCTCTGACCTTCTTTTTGACGATGAAACACAGACATTGCATCGGAATTAAATACAAAAGCCACTATGCCGACATAAGTACAAGAAGACTATCTCTTCGTACTGTCTATGTTTTGACCATTCCTGTGACACTAGTTATAGATTCCGATGCTTCACTTCAGGTTTACTGTTTCCCTTGGACCTTCTTATTGACGATGAAACACAGAAATTGCATCGGAATTAAATTCAAAAGGCACAATGCCGACTTTAGTATAAGAAGACTGACTCTCCCTACAGTCTACGTTTTGAACCATTTCTGTGACTTTAGTTATAGAGTCCGATGCTTCATTTCAGGTTTACTGTATACCTCTGACCTTCTTATTGACGATGAAACACAGAAATAGCAACGGAAATAAATACAAAATGCACAATGCCGACTTAAGTACAAAAAGACTGACTCTTCTTATTGTCTACGTTTGAACCATTCCTGTGAGACTAGTTATAGATTCCGATGCTTCACTTCAGGTTTGCTGTATCCCTCTGACCTTCTTATTGACGGTTAAACACAGAAATTGCATCGGAATTAAATACGAAAGCACAATGCCGACATAAGTACAAGAAGACTGACTCTTCTTACTGACTATGATTTAAACCATTTCTGTGACACTAGTTATAGATTACGATGCTTCACTTCAGGTTTACTGTATCCCTTGGACATTCTTATTGACAATGAAACACAGAAATTGCATCGGAATTAAATGCAAATGGCACAATGGCGACTTAAGTAGTCTTCTTACTGTCTATGTTTTGAATCTTTACTGTGATTCTAGTTATAGATTCTGGTGCTTCACTCCAGGTTTACTGTATCCCTTGGACCTTCTTATTGACGATGAAACACAGAAATTGCATCGGAATTAAATACAAAAGGCACAATGCCGACTTAGGGACAAGAAGTCTGACTCTTCTTACTGACTATGTTTTGAACCATTCCTGTGACACTAGTTATAGATTCCGATGCTTCACTTCAGGTTTACTGTATCCCTCTGACCTTCTTATTGACGATGAAACACAGAAATTCCATCGGAATTAAATACAAAAGGCACAATGCCGACTTAAGTACAGGAAGACTGACTCTTCTTACTGTCTATGTTTGAACCATTCCTGTGACACTAGTTATAGATTCCGATGCTTCACTGCAGGTTTACTGTATCCCTCTGGACTTCTTATGGACGGTGAAACACAGAAATTGCATCGGAATTAAATACGAAAGGCACAATGCCGACTTAACTACAAGAAGACTGACTCTTCTTTCTGTCTATGTTATGAACCATTCCAGTGACACTAGTTATAGATTCCGATGCTTCTCTCCAGGTTTACTGTATCCCTTGGACCTTCTCATTGACGACGAAACACAGAAATTGCATCGGAATTAAATAGAAAAGGCACAATGCCGACTTAAGTACAAGAAGACTGACTCTTCTTACTGTCTACGTTTGAACCATTCCTGTGACGCCAGTTACAGATTCCGATGCTTCACTTCAGGTTTACTGTATCCCTCTGACCTTCTAATTGACGGTGAAACACAGAAATTGCATCGGAATTAAATACGAAAGGCACAATACCGACATAAGTACAAGAAGACTGACTCTTCTTACTGACTATGTTTGAACCAATCCTGTGACACTAGTTGTAGATTACGATGCTTCACTTCAGGTTTACTGTATCCCTTGGACCTTCTTATTGACGATGAAACACAGATATTGCATCGGAATTAAATACAAAAGGCACAATGCCGACTTAAGTACAAGAACAGTGACTCTTCCTACTGTCTAAGTTTTGAAACATTCCTGTGACACTAGTAATAGATTCCGATGCTTCACTTCAGGTTTACTGTATCCCTTGGACCTTCTTATTGACGATGAAACACAGAAATTGCATCGGAATTAAATACAAAAGGCACAATGCCGACTTAAGGACAAGAAGACTGACTCTTCTTACTGACTATGTTTTGAACCATTCCTGTGACACTAGTTATGGATTACGATGCTTCACTTCAGGTTCAGTGTATCCCTCTGACCCTCTTATTGACAATGAAACACAGAAATTGCACCGGAATTAAATACAAAAGGCACAATGCCGACTTAAGGACAAGAAGACTGACTCTTCTTGCTGACTTTGATTTGAACCATTCCTGTGTTACTAGTGATATATTCCGATGCCTCACTTCAGGTTTATTGTATCCCTCTGACCTTCTTATTGACGATGAATCACAGAAATTGCATCGGACTTAAATAGAAAAGGCACAATTTCGACTTAAGTACAAGAAGACTGACTCTTCTTACTGTCTATGTTTTGAACCATTCCTGTGACACTAGTTATAGATTCCGATGCTTCAGTCCAGGGTTACTATATCCCTTGGACATTCTTATTGACGATGAAACACAGAAATTGCATCGGAATTAAATAGAAAAGGCACAAAGCCGACTTAAGTACAAGAGGACTGACTCTTCGTACTGACTATGTTTTGAACCATTCCTGTGACACTAGTTATAGATTCCGATGCTTCACTTCAGGTTTACTGTATACCTTGGACCTTCTTATTGACGATGAAACACAGAAAGTGCATCGGAATTAAATACAAACGGCAAAATGCCGACTTACGTGCAAGAAGACTAGCTCTTCCTACTGTCTATGTTTTGAACCATTCCTGTGACACTACTTTTGGTTTCCGATGCTTCACTTGAGGTTTACTGTATCCCTCTGACCTTCTTATTGACGATGAAACACAGATATTGCATCGGAATTTAATACAAAAGGCACAATGCCGACTTAAGTACAAGAAGACTGACTCTTCCTACAGTCTATGTTTTGTACCATTCCTGTGACACTAGTTATAGATTCCGAAGCATCACTTCAGGTTTAGTGTATCCCTCTGACCTTATTGCCGATGAAACACAGAAATTGCTTCGGAATTAAATACAAAAGGCACAATGCCGACTTAAGGACAAGAAGACTGACTCTTCTTATTGACTATGTTTTGAAACATTCCTGTGACACTAGTTATAGATTCCGATGCATCACTTCAGGTTTACTATATCCCTCTGACCTTCTTTTTGACGATGAAACACAGACATTGCATCGGAATTAAATACAAGAGCCACAATGCCGACATAAGTACAAGAAGACTATCTCTTCGTACTGTCTATGTTTTGACCATTCCTGTGACACTAGTTATAGATTCCGATGCTTCAGTTCAGGTTTACTGTATCCCTCTGACCTTCTTATTGACGATGAAACACTGAATTGCATCGGAATTAAATACAAAAGGCACAATGCCGACTTAAGTACAAGAACAGTGACTCTTCCTACTGTCTATGATTTGAAACATTCCTGTGACACTAGTTTTAGATTCCAACGCTTCACTTCAGGTTTACTGTATCCCTTGTACCTTCTTATTGACGATGAAACACAGAAATTGAATCGGAATTAAATACAAAAGGCACAATGCCGTCTTAAGTACATGAAGACCGACTCTTAATACTGACTATGTTTTGAACCATTCCTGTGACTCTAGTTATTGATTCCGATGCTTCACTTGAGGTTTACTGTATCCCTTTGACCTTCTTATTGACGATGAAACACAGAAATTGCATCGGAATTAAATACAAAAGGCACAATGCCGACTTAAGTACAAGAACAGTGACTCTTCCCACTGTCTATGATTTGAAACATAACTGTGACACTAGTTTTAGATTCCGACGCTTCACTTCAGGTTTACTGTATCCCTTGTACCTTCTTATTGACGATGAAACACTGAAATTGCATCGGAATTATATACAAAATGCACAATGCCGTCTTAAGTACATGAAGACCGACTCTTCTTATTGACAATTATTTGAACCATTCCTGTGACACTAGTTATAGATTTCGATGCTTCATTTCAGGTTTACTGTATCACTTGGACATTCTTATTGACGATGAAGCACAGAAATTGAATCGGAATTAAATACGAAATGCACAATGCCGACTTAAGTACACGAAGACTGACTCTTCTTACTGTCAATGTTTTGAACCATTCCTGGGCCACGAGTTATAGATTCCGATGCTACACTCCAGGTTTACTGTATCCCTTGTACCTTCTTATTGACGATGAAGCACAGAAACTGCATCGGAATTAAATACAAAAGGCACAATGCCGACTTAAGTACCAGAACATTGACTCTTCCTACTGTCTATGTTTTGAATCATTCCTGTGACACTAGCTATAGATTCCGATGCTTCACTTCAGGTGTGCTGTATCCCTTGGACCTTCTTATTGACCATGAAACACAGAAATTGCATCGGAAGTAAATACAAAATGCAAAATCCCGGCTTAAGTACACGAAGACTGACTCTTCTTACTGTCTATGTTTGGAACCATTCCTGTGACACTAGTTATAGATTCCGATTCTTCCCTCCAGGTTTACTGTATCCCTTGGACCTACTTATTGACGATGAAGCACAGAAATTGCACCGGAATTAGATACAAAAGGCACAATGCCGACTTAAGGACAAGAAGACTGACTCTTCTTAATGACTTTGATTTGAACCATTCCTGTGTTACTAGTGATATATTCAGATGCCTCCCTTCAGGTTTATTGTATCCCTCTGACCTTCTTGTTGACGATGAATCACAGAAATTGCATCCGAATTAAATAGAAAAGCCACAATTTCGACTTAAGTACAAGAAGACTGCCTCTTCTTACTGTCTATGTTTTGAACCATTCCTGTGACTCTAGTTATAGATTACGATGCTTCAGTCCAGGGTTACTATATCCCTTGGACATTTTTATTGACAATGACACACAGAAATTGCATCGGAATTATATAGAAAATGCACAAAGCCGACTTAAGTACAAGAAGACTGACTCTTCTTACTGACTATGTTTTGAACCATTCCTGTGACACTAGTTATAGATTCCGATGCTTCACTTCAGATTTACTGTATACCTTGGACCTTCTTATTGTCGATGAAACACAGAAATTGCATCGGAATTAAATACAAAAGGCAAAATGCCGACTTACGTACAAGAAGACTAGCTCTTCCTACTGTCTATGTTTTGAACCATTCCTGTGACACTACTATTGGATTCCGATGCTTTACTTCAGGTTTACTGTATCCCTCTGACCTTCTTATTGACGATGAAACACAGAAATTGCATCGGAATTAAATACGAAAGGCACAATGCCGACTTAAGGGCAAGAAGACTGACTCTTCTCACTGACTTTGTTTTGAACCATTAGTGTGACACTAGTTATATATTCCGATGCTTCACTTCAGGTTTACTGTATCCCTTGGACGTTCTTATTGACGATGAAACACAGAAATTGCATCGGAATTAAATACAAAAGGCACAATGCCGACTTATGTACAAGAAGACTCACTCTTCTTACTGTCTACGTTTGAACCATTCCAGTGACACTAGTTATAGATTCCGATGCTTCACTTCAGGTTTACTGTATCCCTCTGACCTTCTTATTGACGGTGAAACACAGAAATTGCATCGGAATTAAATACAAAAGGCACAATGCCGACTTATGTACAAGAAGACTCACTCTTCTTACTGTCTACGTTTGAACCATTCCTGTGACACTAGTTATAGATTCCGATGCTTCACTTCAGGTTAACTGTATCCCCCTGACCTTCTTATTGACGGTGAAACACAGAAATTGCATCAGAATTAAATATGAAGGGCACAATGCCGACTTAAGTACAAGAAGACTGACTCTTCTTACTGACTAAGTTTTAACCATTCCTGTGACACTAGTTGTAGATTCCGATGCCTCACTTCAGGTTTACTTTATTCCTTGGACCTTCTTATTGACGATGAAACACAGAAATTGCATCGGAATTATATACAAAAGGCACAATGCCGTCTTAAGTACATGAAGTCCGACTCTTCTTATTGACAATTATTTGAACCATTCCTGTGACACTAGTTATAGATTACGATGCTTCAGTTCAGGTTTACTGTATCCCTCTGACCTTCTTATTGACGATGAAACACTGAATTGCATCGGAATTAAATACAAAAGGCACAATGCCGACTTAAGTACAAGAACAGTGACTCTTCCTACTGTCTATGATTTGAAACATTCCTGTGACACTAGTTTTAGATTCCAACGCTTCACTTCAGGTTTACCGTATCCCTTGTACCTTCTTATTGACGATGAAACACAGAAATTGAATCGGAATTAAATACAAAAGGCACAATGCCGTCTTAAGTACATGAAGACCGACTCTTAATACTGACTATGTTTTGAACCATTCCTGTGACTCTAGTTATTGATTCCGATGCTTCACTTGAGGTTTACTGTATCCCTTGGACCGTCTTATTGACGATGAAACACAGAAATTGCATCGGAATTAAATTCAAAAGGCACAATGCCGACTTAAGTACAAGAACAGTGACTCTTCCTACTGCCTATGATTTGAAACATTCCTGTGACACTAGTTTTAGATTCTGACGCTTCACTTCAGGTTTGCTGTATCCCTTGTACCTTCTTATTGACGATGAAGCATAGAAACTGCATCGGAATTAAATACAAAAGGCACAATGCCGACTTAAGCACCAGAACATTGACTTTTCCGACTGTCTATGTTTTGAATCATTCCTGCGACACTAGCTATAGATTCCGATGCTTCACTTCAGGTTTGCTGTATCCCTTGGACCATCTTATTGACCATGAAACACAGAAATTGCATCGGAAGTAAATACAAAATGCAAAATCCCGGCTTAAGTACACGAAGACTGTCTCTTCTTACTGTCTATGTTTTGAACCATTCCTGTGACACTAGTTATAGATTCCGATTCTTCCCTCCAGGTTTACTGTATCCCTTGGACCTTCTTATTGACGATGAAGCACAGAAATTGCACCGGAATTAAATACAAAACTCACAATGCCGACTTAAGGACAAGAAGACTGACTCTTCTTGCTGACTTTGATTTGAACCATTCCTGTGTTACTAGTGATATATTCCGATGCCTCCCTTCAGGTTTATTGTATCCCTCTGACCTTCTTATTGACGATGAATCACAGAAATTGCATCCGAATTAACTAGAAAAGCCACAATTTCGACTTCAGTACAAGAAGACTGACTCTTCTTACTGTCTATGTTTTGAACCATTCCTGCGACACTAGTTATAGATTCCGAAGCTTCAGTCCAGGGTTACTATATCCCTTGGACATTCTTATTGACAATGAAACACAGAAATTGCATCGGAATTAAATAGAAAATGCACAAAGCCGACCTAAGTACAAGGAGACTGACTCTTCTTACTGACTATGTTTTGAACCATTCCTGTGACACTAGTTATAGATTCCGATGCTTCACATCAGGTTTACTGTATACCTTGGACCTTCTTATTGACGATGAAACACAGAAATTGCATCGGAATTAAATACAAAAGGCAAAATGCCGACATACGTACAAGAGGACTAGCTCTTCCTACTGTCTATGTTTTGAACCATTCCTGTGACACTACTTTTGGATTCCGATGCTTTACTTCAGGTTTACTGTATCCCTCTGACCTTCTTATTGACGATGAAACACAGAAATTGCATCGGAATTTAATACAAAAGGCACAATGCCGACTTAAGGACAAGAAGACTGACTCTTCTTACTGACTATGTTTTGTACCATTCCTGTGACACTAGTTATAGATTCCGATGCATCACTTCAGGTTTAGTGTATCCCTCTGACCTTATTGCCGATGAAACACAGAAATTACATCGGAATTAAATACAAAAGGCACAATGCCGACTTAAGGACAAGAAGACTGACTCTTCTTACTGACTATGTTTTGTAACATTCCTGTGACACTAGTTATAGATTCCGATGCATCACTTCAGGTTTACTATATCCCTCTGACCTTCTTTTTGACGATGAAACACAGACATAGCATTGGAATTAAATACAAAAGCCACTATGCCGACATAACTACAAGAAGACTATCTCTTCGTACTGTCTATGTTTTGATCATTCCTGTGACACTAGTTATAGATTCCGATGCTTCACTTCAGGTTTACTGTTTCCCTTGGACCTTCATATTGACGATGAAACACAGATATTGCATCGGAATTAAATTCAAAAGGCACAATGCCGACTTTAGTATAGGAAGACTGACTCTTCCTACTGTCTACGTTTTGAACCATTTCTGTGACACTAGTTATAGAGTACGATGCTTCACTTCAGGTTTACTGTATCCCTCTGACCTTCTTATTGACGGTGAAACACAGAAATTGCATCGGAATTAAATACGAAAGCACAATGCCGACATAAGTACAAGAAGACTGACTCTTCTTACTGACTATGATTTAAACCATTCCTGTGACACTAGTTATAGATTCCGATGGTTCACTTCAGGTTTACTGTATCCCTTGCACATTCTTATTGACGATGAAACACAGAAATTGCATCGGACTTCAATGCAAATGGCACAATGCCGACTTAAGTACAAGGAGACTGACTCTTCTTACTGTCTATGTTTTGAATCTTTACTGTGATTCTAGTTATAGATTCCGGTGCTTCACTCCAGGTTTACTGTATCCCTTGGACCTTCTTATTGACGATGAAACACAGAAATTGCATCGGAATTAAATACAAAAGGCACAATGGCGACTTAAGGACAAGAAGTCTGACTCTTCTTACTGACTATGTTTTGAACCATTCCTGTGACACTAGTAATAGATTCCGATGCTTCACTTCAGGTTTACTGTATCCCTCTGACCTTCTTATTCACGATGGAACACAGAAATTCCATCGGAATTAAATACAAAAGGCACAATGCCGACTTAAGTACAGGAAGACTGACTCTTCTTACTGTCTAAGTTTGAACCATTCCTGTGACACTAGTTATAGATTCCGATGCTTCACTGCAGGTTTACTGTATCCCTCTGGCCATCTTATTGACGGTGAAACACAGAAATTGCATCGGAATTAAACACGAAAGGCACAATGCCGACTTAACTACAAGAAGACTGACTCTTCTTTCTGTCTATGTTATGACCCATTCCAGTGACACTAGTTATAGATTCCGATGCTTCACTCCAGGTTTACTGTATCCCTTGGACCTTCTTATTGACGACGAAACACAGAAATTGCATCGGAATTCAATAGAAAAGGCACAATGCCGACTTAAGTACAAGAACAGTGACTCTTCCTACTGTCTAAGTTTTGAAACATTCCTGTGACACTAGTTATAGATTCCGACGCTTCACTTCAGGTTTACTGTATCCCTTGTACCTTCTTATTGACGATGAAACACAGAAATTGCATCGGAATTAAATACAAAAGGCACAATGCCGACTTAAGGACAAGAAGACTGACTCTTCTTACTGACTATGTTTTGAACCATTCCTGTGACACTAGTTATAGATTACGATGCTTCACTTCAGGTTCACTGTATCCCTCTGACCTTCTAATTGACGGTGAAACATAGAAATTGCATCGGAATTAAATACGAAAGCACAATGCCGACATAAGTACAAGAAGGCTGACTCTTCTTACTGACAATGATTTAAACCATTCCTGTGACACTAGTTATGGATTCCGATGCTTCACTTCAGGTTTACTGTATCCCTTGGACATTCTTATTGACGATGAAACACAGAAATTGCATCGGAATTAAATGCAAATGGCACAATGCCGACTTAAGTACAAGGAGACTGACTCTTCTTACTGTCTATGCTTTGAATCATTACTGTGATTCTAGTTATAGATTCCGGTGCTTCACTCCAGGTTTACTGTATCCCTTGGACCTTGTCATTGACGATGAAACACAGAAATTGCATCGGAATTAAATACAAAAGGCACAATGCCGACTTAAGGACAAGAAGACTGACTCTTCTTTCTGTCTATGTTATGACCCATTCCAGTGACACTAGTTATAGATTCCGATGCTTCACTCCAGGTTTACTGTATCCCTTGGACCTCTTATTGACGACGAAACACAGAAAATGCATCGGAATTAAATAGAAAAGGCACAATGCCGACTTAAGTACAAGAAGACTGACTCTTCTTACTGTCTACGTTTGAACCATTCCTGTGACGCTAGTTACAGATTCCGATGCTTCACTTCAGGTTTACTGTATCCCTCTGACCTTCTAATTGACGGTGAAACACAGAAATTGCATCGGAATTAAATACGAAAGGCACAATACCGACTTAAGTACAAGAAGACTGACTCTTCTTACTGACTATGTTTGAACCAATCCTGTGACACTAGTTGTAGATTCCGATGCTTCACTTCAGGTTTACTGTATCCCTTGGACCTTCTTATTGACGATGAAACACAGAAATTGCATCGGAATTAAATACAAAAGGCACAATGCCGACTTAAGTACAAGAACAGTGACTCTTCCTACTGTCTAAGTTTTGAAACATTCCTGTGACACTAGTTATAGATTCCGACGCTTCACTTAAGGTTTACTGTATCCCTTGTACTTTCTTATTGACGATGAAACACAGAAATTGCATCGGAATTAAATACAAAAGGCACAATGTCGACTTAAGGACAAGAAGACTGACTCTTCTTACTGTCTATGTTTTGAACCATTCCTGTGACACTAGTTATAGATTCCGATGCTTCAGTCCAGGGTTACTATATCCCTTGGACATTCTTATTGACGATGAAACACAGAAATTGCATCGGAATTAAATACAAAAGGCACAATGCCGACTTAAGGACAAGAAGACTGACTCTTCTTATTGACTATGTTTTGAAACATTCCTGTGACACTAGTTATAGATTCCGATGCATCACTTCAGGTTTACTATATCCCTCTGACCTTCTTTTTGACGATGAAACACAGACATTGCATCGGAATTAAATACAAAAGCCACAATGCCGACATAAGTACAAGAAGACTATCTCTTCGTACTGTCTATGTTTTGACCATTCCTGTGACACTAGTTATAGATTCCGATGCTTCACTTCAGGTTTACTGTATCCCTTGGACATTCTTATTGACGATGAAACACAGAAATTGCATAGGAATTAAATGCAAATGGCACAATGCCAACGTAAGTACAAGGAGACTGACTCTTCTTACTGTCTATGATTTGAATCATTACTGTGATTCTAGTTATAGATTCCGGTGCTTCACTCCAGGTTTACTGTATCCCTTGGACCTTCTTATTGACGGTGAAACACAGAAATTGCATCGGAATTAAATACGAAAGGCACAATGCCGACTTAACTACAAGAAGACTGACTCTTCCTACTGTCTATGTTATGAACCATTCCAGTGACACTAGTTATAGATTCCGATGCTTCACTCCAGGTTTACTGCATCCCTTGGACCTTCTTATTGACGACGAAACACAGAAATTGCATCGGAATTAAATAGAAAAGGCACAATGCCGACTTAAGTACAAGAAGACTGACTCTTCTTACTGTCTACGTTTGAACCATTCCTGTGACGCTAGTTACAGATTCCGATGCTTCACTTCAGGTTTACTGTATCCCTCTGACCTTCTAATTGACGGTGAAACACAGAAATTGCATCGGAATTAAATACGAAAGGCACAATACCGACTTAAGTACAAGAAGACTGACTCTTCTTACTGACTATGTTTAAACCAATCCTGTGACACAAGTTGTAGATTCCGATGCTTCACTTCAGGTTTACTGTATCCCTTGGACCTTCTTATTGACGATGAAACACAGAAGTTGCATCGGAATTAAATACAAAAGGCACAATGCCGACTTAAGTACAAGAACAGTGACTCTTCCTACTGTCTAAGTTTGAAAATTTCCTGTGACACTAGTTATAGATTCCGACGCTTCACTTCAGGTTTACTGTATCCCTTGTACCTTCTTATTGACGATGAAACACAGAAATTGCATCGGAATTAAATACAAAAGGCACAATGCCGACTTAAGGACAAGAAGACTGACTCTTCTTACTGACTATGTTTTGAACTACTCCTGTGACACTAGTTATAGATTACGATGCTTCACTTCAGGTTCACCGTATCCCTCTGATCTTCTTATTGACAATGAAACACAGAAATTGCATCGGAATTAAATTCAAAAGGCACAATGCTGACTTAAGTACAGGAAGACTGACTCTTCTTACTGTCTATGTTTGATCCATTCCTGTGACACTAGTTATAGATTCCGATGCTTCACTGCAGGTTTACTGTATCACTCTGACCTTCTTATTGACGGTGACACACAGAAATTGCATCGGAATTAAATACGAAAGGCACAATGCCGACTTAACTACAAGAAGACTGACTCTGCTTACTGACTATGTTTTGAACCATTCCTGTGACACTAGTTATAGATTCCGATGCTTCACTTCAGGTTAACTGTATCCATGTGACCTTCTTATTGACGATGAAACACAGAAATTGCATCGGAAATAAATTGAAAAGGCACAATGCCGACTTAAGTACACGAATTTGAATCTTCTTACTGTCTATGCTTTGAACCATTCCTGTGACACTAGTTATAGATTCCGATGCTTCACTCCACGTTTACTGTATCCCTTGGACCTTCTTATTGACGATGAAACACAGAAATTGCATCGGAATAAAATAGAAGAGGCACAATGCCGACATAAGTATGAGAAAACTGACTCTTCTTACTGATTGTAGTTTAAAACATTCCTGTGACACTAGTTATAGATTTCGATGCTTTACTTCAGGTTTACTGTATACCTTGGACCTTCTTATTGACGATGAAACACAGATATTGCATCGGAATTAAATACAAAAGGCACAATGCCGACTTAAGTACAAGAAGACTGACTCTTCCTACTGTCTATGTTTTGAACCATTCCTGTGACACTAGTTGTGGATTCCGATGCGTCACTTCAGGTTTACTGTATCCCGCTGACCTTCTTATTGACGATGTAACACAGAATCTGCATCGGAATTAAATACAAAAGGCACAATGCCAACTTAAGGACAAGAAAACTGACTCTCTTTACTGACTATGTTTTGAACCATTCCTGTGTACTAGTTATAAATTCCGATGTTTCACTCCAGGTTTACTATATCCCTTGGAACTTGTTATTGACGATGAAACACAGAAATTGCATCGGAATTAAATAGAAATGGCACAATGCCGACTTAAGTACAAGAAGACTGACTCTTCTTACTGACTATGTTTTGAACCATTACTGTGACACTAGTTATAGATTCCGAATCTTCACTTCAGGTTTATTGTATCCCTTGAACCTTCTTATTGACAATGAAACACAGAAATTGCATCGGAATGAAATACGAAAGGCACAATGCCGACTTAACCACAAGAAGACTGACTCTTCTTACCATCTATGTTATGAACCATTCCATTGACACTAGTTATAGATTCCGATGCTTTACTCCAGGTTTACTGTATCCCTTGGACATTCTTATTGACGACGAAACACAGAAATTGCATCGGAATTAAATACAAAAGGCACAATGCCGACTTAAGTACAAGAACAGTGACTCTTTCTACTGTCTAAGTTTTGAATTATTCCTGTGACACTAGGTATAGATTCCGACGCTTCACTTCAGGTTTACTGTATCCCTTGTACCTTCTTATTGACGATGAAACACAGAAATTGCATCGGAATTAAATACAAAAGGCACAATGCCGACTTAAGGACAAGAAGACTGACTCTTCTTACTGTCTATGTATTGAATCATTACTGTGATTCTAGTTATAGATTCCGGTGCTTCACTCCAGGTTTACTGTATCCCTTGGACATTCTTATTAACGATGAAACACAGAAATTGCATCGGAATTAAATGCAAATGGCACAATGCCGACTTAAGTACAAGGAGACTGACTCTTCTTACTGTCTATGTATTGAATCATTACTGTGATTCTAGTTATAGATTCCGGTGCTTCACTCCAGGTTTACTGTATCCCTTGGAAACTCTAATTGACGATGAAACACAGAAATTCCATCGGAATTAAATACAAAAGGCACAATGCCGACTTCAGTACAGGAAGACTGACTCTTCTTAATGTCTATGTTTGAACCATTCCTGTGACACTAGTTATAGATTCCGATGCTTCACTGCAGGTTTACTGTATCCCTCTGACCTTCTTATTGACGGTGAAACACAGAAATTGCATCGGAATTAAATACGAAAGCACAATGCCGACTTAACTAAAAGAAGACTGACTCTTCTTACTGTCTATGTTATGAACCATTCCAGTGACACTAGTTATAGATTCCGATGCTTCACTCCAGGTTTACTGTATCCCTTGGACCTTCTTATTGACGACGAAACATAGAAATTGCATTGGAATTAAATAGAAAAGGCACAATGCCGACTTAAGTACAAGAAGACTGACTCTTCTTACTGTCTACGTTTGAACCATTCCTGTGACACTAGTTACAGATTCCGATGCTTCACTTCAGGTTTACTGTATCCCTCTGACCTTCTTATTGACGGTGAAACACAGAAATTGCAACGGAATTAAATACGAAAGGCACAATGCCGACTTAAGGACAAGAAGACTGACTCTTCTTATTGACTATGTTCTGAAACATTCCTGTGACACTAGTTATAGATTCCGATGCATCACTTCAGGTTTACTATATCCCTCTGACCTTCATTTTGACGATGAAACACAGACATTGCATCGGAATTAAATACAAAAGCCACAATGCCGACATAAGTACAAGAATACTATCTCTTCGTACTGTCTATGTTTTGACCATTCCTGTGACACTAGTTATAGATTCCGATGCTTCACTTCAGGTTTACTGTTTCCCTAGGACCTTCTTATTGACGATGAAACACAGAAATTGCATCGGAATTAAATTCAAAAGGCACAATGCCGACTTTAGTATAAGAAGACTGACTCTTCCTACTGTCTACGTTTTGAACCATTTCTGTGACACTAGTTATAGAGTCCGATGCTTCACTTCAGGTTTACTGTATACCTCTGACCTTCTTATTGACGATGATACACAGAAATAGCAACGAAATTAAATACAAAATGCACAATGCCGACTTAAGTACAGGATGACTGACTCTTCTTACTGACTATGATTTAAACCATTCCTGTGACACTAGTTATAGATTCCGATGCTTCACTTCAGGTTTACTGTATCCCTTGGACATTCTTATTGACGATGAAACACAGAAATTGCATCGGAATTAAATGCAAATGGCACAATGCCGACTTAAGTACAAGGAGACTGGCTCTTCTTACTGTCTATGATTTGAATCATTACTGTGATTCTAGTTATAGATTCCAGTACTTCACTCCAGGTTTACTGTATCCCTTGGACCTTCTTATTGACGGTGAAAGACAGAAATTGCATGAAATTAACTACGAAAGGCACAATGCCGACTTAACTACAAGAAGACTGACTCTTCCTACTGACTATGTTATGAACCATTCCAGTGACACTAGTTATAGATTCCGATGCTTCACTCCAGGTTTACTGTATCCCTTGGACCTTCTTATTGACGACGAAAAACAGAAATTGCATCGGAATTAAATAGAAAAAGCACAATGCCGACTTAAGTACAAGAAGACTGACTCTTCTTACTGCCTACGTTTGAACCATTCCTGTGACACTAGTTACAGATTCCGATGATTCACTTCAGGTTTACTGTATCCCTCTGACCTTCTTATTGACGGTGAAACACAGAAATTGCATCGGAATTAAATACGAAAGGCACAATACCGACTCTAGTACAAGAAGCCTGACTCTTCTTACTGACTATGTTTGAACCAATCCTGTGACACTAGTTGTAGATTCCGATGCTTCACTTCAGGTTTACTGTAACCCTTGGACCTTCTTATTGACGATGAAACACAGAAATTGCATCGGAATTAAATACAAAAGGCACAATGCCGACTTAAGTACAAGAACAGTGACTCTTTCTACTGTCTAAGTTTTGAATTATTCCTGTGACACTAGTTATAGATTCCGACGCTTCACTTCAGGTTTACTGTATCCCTTGTACCTTCTTATTGACGATGAAACACAGAAATTGCATCGGAATTAAATACAAAAGGCACAATGCCGACTTAAGGACAAGAAGACTGACTCTTCTTACTGACTATGTTTTGAACCATTCCTGTGACACTAGTTATAGATTACAATGCTTCACTTCAGGTTCACTGTATCCCTCTGACCTTCTAATTGACGGTGAAACATAGAAATTGCATCGGAATTAAATACGAAAGCACAATGCCGACATAAGTACAAGAAGGCTGACTCTTCTTACTGACAATGATTTAAACCATTCCTGTGACACTAGTTATGGATTCCGATGCTTCACTTCAGGTTTACTGTATCCCTTGGACATTCTTATTGACGATGAAACACAGAAATTGCATCGGAATTAAATGCAAATGGCACAATGCCGACTTAAGTACAAGGAGACTGACTCTTCTTACTGTCTATGCTTCGAATCATTACTGTGATTCTAGTTATAGATTCCGGTGCTTCACTCCAGGTTTACTGTATCCCTTGGACCTTCTTATTGACGATGAAACACAGAAATTGCATCGGAATTAAATACAAAAGCCACAATGCTTACTTAAGGACAAGAAGGCTGACTCTTCTTACTGACTATGTTTTGAACCATTCATGTGACACTAGGTATAGATTCCGATGCTTCACTTCAGGTTTACTGTATCCCTCTGACCTTCTTATTGACGATGAAACACAGAAATTCCATCGGAATTAAATACAAAATGCACAATGCCGACTTAAGTACAGGAAGACTGACTCTTCTTACTGTCTATGTTTGAACCATTCCTGTGACACTAGTTATAGATTCCGATGCTTCACTGCAGGTTTACTGTATCCCTCTGGCCTTCTTATTGACGGTGAAACACAGAAATTGCATCGGAATTAAATACGAAAGGCACAATGCCGACTTAACTACAAGAAGACTGACTCTTCTTTCTGTCTATGTTATGACCCATTCCAGTGACACTAGTTATAGATTCCGATGCTTCACTCCAGGTTTACTGTATCCCTTGGACCTTCTTATTGACGACGAAACACAGAAAATGCATCGGAATTAAATAGAAAAGGCACAAAGCCGACTTAAGTACAAGAAGACTGACTCTTCTTACTGTCTACGTTTGAACCATTCCTCTGACGCTAGTTACAGATTCCGATGCTTCACTTCAGATTTACTGTATCCCTCTGACCTTCTAATTGACGGTGAAACACAGAAATTGCATCGGAATTAAATACGAAAGGCACAATACCGACTTAAGTACAAGAAGACTGACTCTTCTTACTGACTATGTTTGAACCAATCCTGTGACACTAGTTGTAGATTCCGATGCTTCACTTCAGGTTTACTGTATCCCTTGGACCTTCTTATTGACGATGAAACACAGAAATTGCATCGGAATTAAATACAAAAGGCACAATGCCGACTTAAGTACAAGAACAGTGACTCTTCCTACTGTCTAAGTTTTGAAACATTCCTGTGACACTAGTTATAGATTCCGACGCTTCACTTCAGGTTTACTGTATCCCTTGTACCTTCTTATTGACGATGAAACTCAGAAATTGCATCGGAATTAAATACAAAAGGCACAATGCCGACTTAAGGACAAGAAGACTGACTCTTCTTACTGTCTATGTTTTGAACCATTCCTGTGACACTAGTTATAGATTCCGATGCTTCAGTCCAGGGTTACTATATCCCTTGGACATTCTTATTGACGATGAAACACAGAAATTGCATCGGAATTAAATACAAAAGGCACAATGCCGACTTAAGGACAAGAAGACTGACTCTTCTTATTGACTATGTTTTGAAACATTCCTGTGACACTAGTTATAGATTCCGATGCATCACTTCAGGTTTACTATATCCCTCTGACCTTCTTTTTGACGATGAAACACAGACATTGCATCGGAATTAAATACAAAAGCCACAATGCCGACATAAGTGCATGAAGACTATCTCTTCGTACTGTCTATGTTTTGACCATTCCTGTGACACTAGTTATAGATTCCGATGCTTCACTTCAGGTTTACTGTATCCCTTGGACATTCTTATTGACGATGAAACACAGAAATTGCATAGGAATTAAATGCAAATGGCACAATGCCGACTTAAGTACAAGGAGACTGACTCTTCTTACTGTCTATGATTTGAATCATTACTGTGATTCTAGTTATAGATTCCGGTGCTTCACTCCAGGTTTACTGTATCCCTTGGACCTTCTTATTGACGGTGAAACACAGAAATTGCATCGGAATTAAATACGAAAGGCACAATGCCGACTTAACTACAAGAAGACTGACTCTTCCTACTGTCTATGTTATGAACCATTCCAGTGACACTAGTTATAGATTCCGATGCTTCACTCCAGGTTTACTGTATCCCTTGGACCTTCTTATTGACGACGAAACACAGAAATTGCATCGGAATTAAATAGAAAAGGCACAATGCCGACTTAAGTACAGGAAGACTGACTCTTCTTACTGTCTACGTTTGAACCATTCCTGTGACGCTAGTTACAGATTCCGATGCTTCACTTCAGGTTTACTGTATCCCTCTGACCTTCGAATTGACGGTGAAACACAGAAATTGCATCGGAATTAAATTGAAAAGGCACAATGCCGACTTAAGTACACGAATTTGAATCTTTTTACTGTCTATGCTTTGAACCATTCCTGTGACACTAGTTATAGATTCCGATGCTTCACTCCACGTTTACTGTATCCCTTGGACCTTCTTATTGACGATGAAACACAGAAATTGCATCGGAATTAAATACAAAAGGCACAATGCCTACTTAAGTACAAGAAGACTGACTCTTCTTACTGACTATGTTTTGAACCATTCCTGTGACACTAGTTATTGATTCCGATGCTTCACTTCAGGTTTACTGTATCCCTCTGACCTTCTTATTGACGATGAAACACAGAAATTGCATCGGAATTAAATAGAATAGGCACTATGCCGCCTTACGTACAAGAAGACTGACCCTTCTTACTGTCTATGTTTTGAACCATTACTGTGACACTAGTTATAGATTCCGATGCTTCACTTCAGGTTAGCTGTATCCCTTGGACCTTCTTATTGAAGATGAAACACAGAAATTGCATCGGAATAAAATAGAAGAGGCACAATGCCGACATAAGTATGAGAAAACTGACTCTTCTTACTGATTGTAGTTTGAAACATTCCTGTGACACTAGTTATAGATTTCGATGCTTTACTTCAGGTTTACTGTATACCTTGGACCTTCTTATTGACGATGAAACACAGATATTGCATCGGAATTAAATACAAAAGGCACAATGCCGACTTAAGTACAAGAAGACTGACTCTTCCTACTGTCTATGTTTTGAACCATTCCTGTGACACTAGTTGTGGATTCCGATGCGTCACTTCAGGTTTACTGTATCCCGCTGACCTTCTTATTGACGATGTAACACAGAATCTGCATCGGAATTAAATACAAAAGGCACAATGCCAACTTAAGGACAAGAAAACTGACTCTCTTTACTGACTATGTTTTGAACCATTCCTGTGTACTAGTTATAAATTCCGATGTTTCACTCCAGGTTTACTATATCCCTTGGACCTTGTTATTGACGATGAAACACAGAAATTGCATCGGAATTAAATAGAAATGGCACAATGCCGACTTAAGTACAAGAAGACTGACTCTTCTTACTGACTATGTTTTGAACCATTACTGTGACACTACTTATAGATTCCGAATCTTCACTTCAGGTTTATTGTATCCCTTGAACCTTCTTACTGACAATGAAACACAGAAATTGCATCGGAATGAAATACGAAAGGCACAATGCCGACTTAACCACAAGAAGACTGACTCTTCTTACTGTCTATGTTATGAACCATTCCATTGACACTAGTTATAGATTCCGATGCTTTACTCCAGGTTTACTGTATCCCTTGGACCTTCTTATTGACGACGAAACACAGAAATTGCATCGGAATTAAATAGAAAAGGCACAATGCCGACTTAAGTACAAGAAGACTGACTCTTCTTACTGTCTACGTTTGAACCATTCCTGTGACACTAGTTACAGATTCCGATGCTGCACTTCAGATTTACTGTATCCCTCTGACCTTCTTATTGACGGTGAAACACAGAAATTGCATCGGAATTAAATACGAAAGCACAATGCCGACATAAGTACAAGAAGACTGACTCTTCTTACTGACTATGATTTAAACCATTCCTGTGACACTAGTTATAGATTCCGATGCTTCACTTCAGGTTTACTGTATCCCTTGGACATTCTTATTGACGACGAAACACAGAAATTGCATCGGAATTAAATGCAAATGGCACAATGCCGACTTAAGTACAAGGAGACTGACTCTTCTTTCTGTCTATGTATTGAATCATTACTGTGATTCTAGTTATAGATTCCGGTGCTTCACTCCAGGTTTACTGTATCCCTTGGACACTCTAATTGACGATGAAACACAGAAATTGCATCGGAATTAAATACAAAAGGCACAATGCCGACTTAAGCACAAGAAGGCTGACTCTTCTTACTGACTATGTTTTGAACCATTCCTGTGACACTAATTATAGATTCCGATGCTTCACTTCAGGTTTACTGTATCCTTCTGACCTTCTTATTGACGATGAAACACAGAAATTCCATCGGAATTAAATACAAAAGGCACAATGCCGACTTCAGTACAGGAAGACTGACTCTTCTTAATGTCTATGGTTGAACCATTCCTGTGACACTAGTTATAGATTCCGATGCTTCACTGCAGGTTTACTGTATCCCTCTGACCTTCTTATTGACGGTGAAACACAGAAATTGCATCGGAATTAAATACGAAAGCACAATGCCGACTTAACTACAAGAAGACTGACTCTTCTTACTGTCTATGTTATGAACCATTCCAGTGACACTAGTTATAGATTCCGATGCTTCACTCCAGGTTTACTGTATCCCTTGGACCTTCTTATTGACGACGAAACATAGAAATTGCATTGGAATTAAATAGAAAAGGCACAATGCCGACTTAAGTACAAGAAGACTGACTCTTCTTACTGTCTACGTTTGAACCATTCCTGTGACACTAGTTACAGATTCCGATGCTTCACTTCAGGTTTACTGTATCCCTCTGACTTTCTTATTGACGGTGAAACACAGAAATTGCATCGGAATTAGATACGAATGGCACAATGCCGACTTAAGGACAAGAAGAATGACTCCTCTTACTGACTATGATTTGAACCATTGCTGTGACACTAGTTATAGATTCCGATGCTTCACTTCAGGTTTACTGTATCCCTCTGACCTTCTTATTGACGATGAAACACAGAAATTGCATCGGAATTAAATAGAATAGGCACTATGCCGCCTTACGTACAAGAAGACTGACCCTTCTTACTGTCTATGTTTTGAACCATTCCTGTGACACTAGTTATAGATTCCGATGCTTCACTTCAGGTTAGCTGTATCCCTTGGACCTTCTTATTGACGATGAAACACAGAAATTGCATCGGAATTAAATAGAAAATGCACAATGCCGACATAAGTATAAGAAAACTGACTCTTCTTACTGATTATAGTTTGAAACATTCCTGTGACACTAGTTATAGATTTCGATGCTTTACTTCAGGTTTACTGTATCCCTCTGACCTTCTTATTGACGATGAAACACAGAAATTGCATCGGAATTAAATAGAATAGGCACTATGCCGCCTTACGTACAAGAAGACTGACCCTTCTTACTGTCTATGTTTTGAACCATTCCTGTGACACTAGTTGTGGATTCCGATGCGTCATTTCAGGTTTACTGTATCCCGCCGACCTTCTTATTGACGATGTAACACAGAATCTGCATCGGAATGAAATACAAAAGGCACAATGCCAACTTAAGGACAAGAAAACTGACTCTCTTTACTGACTATGTTTTGAACCATTCCTGTGTACTAGTTATATATTGCGATGCTTCACTCCAGGTTTACTATATCCCTTGGACCTTGTTATTGACGATGAAACACAGAAATTGCATCGGAATTAAATAGAAATGGCACAATGCCGACTTAAGTACAAGAAGACTGACTCTTCTTACTGACTATGTTTTGAACCATTCCTGTGACACGAGTTATAGATTCCGAATAATCACTTCAGGTTTATTGTATCCCTTGAACCTTCTTATTCACAATGAAACACAGAAATTGCATCGGAATGAAATACGAATGGCACAATGCCGACTTAACTACAAGAAGACTGACTCTTCTTACTGTCTATGTTATGAACCATTCCATTGACACTAGTTACAGATTCCGATGCTTCACTTCAGGTTTACTGTATCCCTCTGACCTTCTTATTGACGGTGAAACACAGAAATTGCATCGGAATAAAAACGAAAGGCACAATACCGACTTAAGTACAAGAAGACTGACTCTTCTTACTGACTATGTTTGAACCAATCCTGTAACACTAGTTGTAGATTCCGATGCTTCACTTCAGGTTTACTGTATCCCTTGGACCTGCTTATTGACGATGAAACACAGAAATTGCATCGGAATTAAATACAAAAGGCACAATGCCGACTTAAGTACAAGAACAGTGACTCTTCCTACTGTGTAAGTTTTGAACCATTCCTGTGACACTAGTTACAGATTCCGACGCTTCACTTCAGGTTTACTGTATCACGTGTACCTTCTTATTGACGATGAAACACAGAAATTGCTTCGGAATTAAATACAAAAGGCACAATGCCGACTTAAGGACAAGAAGACTGCCTCTTCTTACTGACTATGTTTTGAACCATTCCTGTGTACTAGTTATAAATTCCGATGCTTCACTCCAGGTTTACTATATCCCTTGGACCTTGATTTTGACGATGAATCACAGAAATTGCATCGGAATTAAATAGAAATGGCACAATGCCGACTTAAGTACAAGAAGACTGACTCTTCTTACTGACTATGTTTTGAACCATTCCTGTGACACTAGTTATAGATTCCGAATCTTCACTTCAGGTTTATTGTATCCCTTGAACCTTCTTATTGACAATGAAACACAGAAATTGCATCGGAATGAAATACGAAAGGCACAATAACGACTTAACTACAAGAAGACTGACTCGTCTTACTGCCTATGTTATGAACCATTCCATTGACACTAGTTATAGATTCCGATGCTTCACTCCAGGTTTACTGTATCCCTTGGACCTTGTTATTGACGACGAAACACAGAAATTGCATCGGAATTAAATAGAAAAGGCACAATGCCGACTTAAGTACAACAAGACTGACTCTTCTTACTGTCTACGTTTGAACCATTCCTGTGACACTAGTTACAGATTCCGATGCTTCACTTCAGGTTTACTGTATCCCTCTGACCTTCTTATTGACGGTGAAACACAGAAATTGCACCGGAATTAAATACGAAAGGCACAATGCCGACTTAACTACAAGAAGACTGACTCTTCTTACTGTTATGTTATGAACCATTCCAGTGACACTAGTTATAGATTCCGATGCTTCACTAGAGGTTTACTGTATCCCTTGGACCTTCTTATTGACGAAGAAACACAGAAATTGCATCGGAATTAAATAGAAAAGGCACAATGCCGACTTAAGTATAAGAAAACCGACTCTTCTTACTGTCTACGTTTGAACCATTCCTGTGACACTAGTTACAGATTCCGATGCTTCACTTCAGCTTTACTGTATCCCTCGGACCTTCTTATTGACGGTGAAACACAGAAATTGCATCGGAATTAAATACGAAAGGCACAATACCGACTTAAGTACAAGAAGACTCACTCTTCTTACTGACTATGTGTGAACCAATCCTGTGACGCAAGTTGTAGATTCCGATGCTTCACCTCAGGTTTACTGTATCCCTTGGACCTTCTTATTGACGATGAATCACAGAAATTGCATCGGAATTAAATACAAAAGGCACAATGCCGACTTAAGTACAAGAACAGTGACACTTCCTACTGTCTAAGTTTTGAAACATTCCTGTGACACTAGTTATAGATTCCGACGCTTCACTTCAGGTTTACTGTATCCCTTGTACCTTCTTATTGACGATGAAACACAGAAATTGAATCGGAATTAAATACAAAAGGCACAATGCCGACTTAAGGACAAGAAGACTGACTCTTCTTACTGACTATGTTTTGAACCATTCCTGTGACACTAGTTATAGATTACGATGCTTCACTTCAGGTTCACTGTATCCCTCTGACCTTCTTATTGACAATGAAACACTGAAATTGCATCGGAATTAAATTCAAAAGGCACAATGCCGACTTAAGTACAGGAAGACTGACTCTTCTTACTGTCTATGATTGAACCATTCCTGTGACACTAGTTATAGATTCCGATGCTTCACTGCAGGTTTACTGTATCACTCTGACCTTCTTATTGACGGTGACACAACAGAAATTGCATCGGAATTAAATACGAAAGGCACAATGCCGACTTAACTACAAGAATACTGACTCTTCTTACTGACTTTGCTTTGAACCATTCCTGTGACACTAGTTATAGATTCCGATGCTTCACTTCAGGTTTACTGTATCCATGTGACCTTCTTATTGACGATGAAACACAGAAATTGCATCGGAATTAAATTGAAAAGGCACAATGCCGACTTAAGTACACGAATTTGAATCTTCTTACTGTCTATGTTTTGAACCATTTCTGTGACACTAGTTATAGATTCCGATGCTTCACTCCACGTTTACTGTATCCCTTGGACCTTCTTATTGACGATGAAACACAGAAATTGCATCGGAATTAAATACAAAAGGCACAATGCCGACATAAGTATAAGAAAACTGACTCTTCTTACTGATTATAGTTTGAAACATTCCTGTGACACTAGTTATAGATTTCGATGCTTTACTTCAGGTTTACTGTATACCTTGGACCTTCTTATTGACGATGAAACACAGATATTGCATCGGAATTAAATACAAAAGGCACAATGCCGACTTAAGTACAAGAAGACTGACTCTTCCTACTGTCTATGTTTTGAACCATTCCTGTGACACTAGTTGTGGATTCCGATGCGTCATTTCAGGTTTACTGTATCCCGCTGACCTTTTTATTGACGATGTAACACAGAATCTGCATCGCAATTAAATACAAAAGGCACAATGCCAACTTAAGGACAAGAAAACTGACTCTCTTTACTGACTATGTTTTGAACCATTCCTGTGTACTAGTTATAAATTCCGATGCTTCACTCCAGGTTTTCTATATCCCTTGGACCTTGTTATTGACGATGAAACACAGAAATTGCATCGGAATTAAATAGAAATGGCACAATGCCGACTTAAGTACAAGAAGACTGACTCTTCTTACTGACTATGTTTTGAACCATTCCTGTGACACTAGTTATAGATTCCGAATCTTCACTTCAGGTTTATTGTATCCCTTGAACCATCTTATTGACAATGAAACACAGAAATTGCATCGGAATGAAATACGAAAGGCACAATGCCGACATAACTACAAGAAGACTGACTCTTCTTACTGTCTATGTTACGAACCACTCCATTGACACTAGTTATAGATTCCGATGCTTCACTCCAGGTTTACTGTATCCCTTGGACCTTCTTAATGACGACGAAACACAGAAATTGCATCGGAATTAAATAGAAAAGGCACAATGCCGACTTAAGTACAAGAAGACTGACTCTTCTTACTGTCTACGTTTGAACCATTCCTGTGACACTAGTTACAGATTCCGATGCTTCACTTCAGGTTTACTGTATCCCTCTGACCTTCTTATTGACGGTGAAACACAGAAATTGCATCGGAATTAAATACGAAAGGCACAATGCCGACTTAAGTACAAGAACAGTGACTCTTCCTACTGTGTAAGTTTTGAACCATTCCTGTGACACTAGTTACAGATTCCGACGCTTCACTTCAGGTTTACTGTATCACGTGTACCTTCTTATTGACGATGAAACACAGAAATTGCATCGGAATTAAATACAAAAGGCACAATGCCGACTTAAGGACAAGAAGACTGCCTCTTCTTACTGACTATGTTTTGAACCATTCCTGTGTACTAGTTATAAATTCCGATGCTTCACTCCAGGTTTACTATATCCCTTGGACCTTGATTTTGACGATGAATCACAGAAATTGCATCGGAATTAAATAGAAATGGCACAATGCCGACTTAAGTACAAGAAGACTGACTCTTCTTACTGACTATGTTTTGAACCATTCCTGTGACACTAGTTATAGATTCCGAATCTTCACTTCAGGTTTATTGTATCCCTTGAACCTTCTTATTGACAATGAAACACAGAAATTGCATCGGAATGAAATACGAAAGGCACAATAACGACTTAACTACAAGAAGACTGACTCGTCTTACTGCCTATGTTATGAACCATTCCATTGACACTAGTTATAGATTCCGATGCTTCACTCCAGGTTTACTGTATCCCTTGGACCTTGTTATTGACGACGAAACACAGAAATTGCATCGGAATTAAATAGAAAAGGCACAATGCCGACTTAAGTACAACAAGACTGACTCTTCTTACTGTCTACGTTTGAACCATTCCTGTGACACTAGTTACAGATTCCGATGCTTCACTTCAGGTTTACTGTATCCCTCTGACCTTCTTATTGACGGTGAAACACAGAAATTGCACCGGAATTAAATACGAAAGGCACAATGCCGACTTAACTACAAGAAGACTGACTCTTCTTACTGTTATGTTATGAACCATTCCAGTGACACTAGTTATAGATTCCGATGCTTCACTAGAGGTTTACTGTATCCCTTGGACCTTCTTATTGACGAAGAAACACAGAAATTGCATCGGAATTAAATAGAAAAGGCACAATGCCGACTTAAGTATAAGAAAACCGACTCTTCTTACTGTCTACGTTTGAACCATTCCTGTGACACTAGTTACAGATTCCGATGCTTCACTTCAGCTTTACTGTATCCCTCGGACCTTCTTATTGACGGTGAAACACAGAAATTGCATCGGAATTAAATACGAAAGGCACAATACCGACTTAAGTACAAGAAGACTCACTCTTCTTACTGACTATGTGTGAACCAATCCTGTGACGCAAGTTGTAGATTCCGATGCTTCACCTCAGGTTTACTGTATCCCTTGGACCTTCTTATTGACGATGAATCACAGAAATTGCATCGGAATTAAATACAAAAGGCACAATGCCGACTTAAGTACAAGAACAGTGACACTTCCTACTGTCTAAGTTTTGAAACATTCCTGTGACACTAGTTATAGATTCCGACGCTTCACTTCAGGTTTACTGTATCCCTTGTACCTTCTTATTGACGATGAAACACAGAAATTGAATCGGAATTAAATACAAAAGGCACAATGCCGACTTAAGGACAAGAAGACTGACTCTTCTTACTGACTATGTTTTGAACCATTCCTGTGACACTAGTTATAGATTACGATGCTTCACTTCAGGTTCACTGTATCCCTCTGACCTTCCTATTGACAATGAAACACTGAAATTGCATCGGAATTAAATTCAAAAGGCACAATGCCGACTTAAGTACAGGAAGACTGACTCTTCTTACTGTCTATGATTGAACCATTCCTGTGACACTAGTTATAGATTCCGATGCTTCACTGCAGGTTTACTGTATCACTCTGACCTTCTTATTGACTGTGACACAACAGAAATTGCATCGGAATTAAATACGAAAGGCACAATGCCGACTTAACTACAAGAATACTGACTCTTCTTACTGACTTTGTTTTGAACCATTCCTGTGACACTAGTTATAGATTCCGATGCTTCACTTCAGGTTTACTGTATCCATGTGACCTTCTTATTGACGATGAAACACAGAAATTGCATCGGAATTAAATTGAAAAGGCACAATGCCGACTTAAGTACACGAATTTGAATCTTCTTACTGTCTATGTTTTGAACCATTTCTGTGACACTAGTTATAGATTCCGATGCTTCACTCCACGTTTACTGTATCCCTTGGACCTTCTTATTGACGATGAAACACAGAAATTGCATCGGAATTAAATACAAAAGGCACAATGCCGACATAAGTATAAGAAAACTGACTCTTCTTACTGATTATAGTTTGAAACATTCCTGTGACACTAGTTATAGATTTCGATGCTTTACTTCAGGTTTACTGTATACCTTGGACCTTCTTATTGACGATGAAACACAGATATTGCATCGGAATTAAATACAAAAGGCACAATGCCGACTTAAGTACAAGAAGACTGACTCTTCCTACTGTCTATGTTTTGAACCATTCCTGTGACACTAGTTGTGGATTCCGATGCGTCATTTCAGGTTTACTGTATCCCGCTGACCTTTTTATTGACGATGTAACACAGAATCTGCATCGCAATTAAATACAAAAGGCACAATGCCAACTTAAGGACAAGAAAACTGACTCTCTTTACTGACTATGTTTTGAACCATTCCTGTGTACTAGTTATAAATTCCGATGCTTCACTCCAGGTTTTCTATATCCCTTGGACCTTGTTATTGACGATGAAACACAGAAATTGCATCGGAATTAAATAGAAATGGCACAATGCCGACTTAAGTACAAGAAGACTGACTCTTCTTACTGACTATGTTTTGAACCATTCCTGTGACACTAGTTATAGATTCCGAATCTTCACTTCAGGTTTATTGTATCCCTTGAACCATCTTATTGACAATGAAACACAGAAATTGCATCGGAATGAAATACGAAAGGCACAATGCCGACATAACAACAAGAAGACTGACTCTTCTTACTGTCTATGTTATGAACCACTCCATTGACACTAGTTATAGATTCCGATGCTTCACTCCAGGTTTACTGTATCCCTTGGACCTTCTTAATGACGACGAAACACAGAAATTGCATCGGAATTAAATAGAAAAGGCACAATGCCGACTTAAGTACAAGAAGACTGACTCTTCTTACTGTCTACGTTTGAACCATTCCTGTGACACTAGTTACAGATTCCGAT
The DNA here is from genome assembly GCF_021461385.2 of Schistocerca piceifrons. Classification (NCBI taxonomy): domain Eukaryota; kingdom Metazoa; phylum Arthropoda; class Insecta; order Orthoptera; family Acrididae; genus Schistocerca; species Schistocerca piceifrons. The sequence continues at coordinate 139,090 of NW_025727576.1, read as the reverse complement.
GCTTCACTTCAGGTTTACTGTATCCCTCTGACCTTCTTATTGACGGTGAAACACAGAAATTGCATCGGAATTAAATACGAAAGGCACAATACCGACTTAAGTACAAGAAGACTGACTCTTCTTACTGACTATGTTTGAACCAATCCTGTGACACTAGTTGTAGATTCCGATGCTTCACTTCAGGTTTACTGTATTCCTTGGACCTTCTTATTGACGATGAAACACAGAAATTGCATCGGAATTAAATACAAAAGGCACAATGCCGACTTAAGTACAAGAACAGTGACTCTTCCTACAGTGTAAGTTTTGAACCATTCCTGTGACTCTAGTAATAGATTCCGACGCTTCACTTCAGGTTTACTGTATCCCTTGTACCTTCTTATTGACGATGAAACACAGAAATTGCATCGGAATTAAATACAAAAGGCACAATGCCGACTTAAGGACAAGAAGACTGACTCTTCTTACTGACTATGTTTTGAACCATTCCTGTGTACTAGTTATAAATTCCGATGCTTCACTCCAGGTTTACTATATCCCTTGGACCTTGTTATTGACGATGAAACACAGAAATTGCATCGGAATTAAGTAGTAATGGCACAATGCCGACTGAAGTACAAGAAGACTGACTCTTCTTACTGACAATGTTTTGAACCATTCCTGTGACACTAGTTATAGATTCCGAATCTTCACTTCAGGTTTATTGTATCCATTGAACCTTCTTATTGACAATGAAACACAGAAAATGCATCGGAATGAAATACGAAAGGCACAATGCCGACTTAACTACAAGAAGACTGACTCGTCTTACTGTCTATGTTATGAACCATTCCATTGACACTAGTTATAGATTCCGATGCTTCACTCCAAGTTTACTGTATCCATTGGACCTTCTTATTGACGACGAAACACAGAAATCGCATCAGAATTAAATAGAAAAGGCACAATGCCGACTTAAGTACAAGAAGACTGACTCTTCCTACTGTCTATGTTTTGAACCATCCCTGTGACACTAGTTATAGATTCCGATGCTTCACTGCAGGTTTACTGTATCCCTCTGACCTTCTTATTGACGGTGAAACACAGAAATTGCATCGGAATTAAATACGACAGGCACAATACCGACTTAAGTACAAGAAGACTGACTCTTATTACTGACTATGTTTGAGCCAATCCTGTGACACTAGATGTAGATTCCGATGCTTCACTTCAGGTTTACTGTATCCCTTGGACCTTCTTATTGACGATGAAACACAGAAATTGCATCGGAATTAAATACAAAAGGCACAATGCATACTTAAGTACAAGAACAGTGACTCTTCCTACTGTCTAAGTTTTGAACCATTCCTGTGACACTAGTTATAGATTCCGACGCTTCACTTCAGGTTTACTGTATCCCTTGTACCTTCTTATTGACGATGAAACACAGAAATTCCATCGGAATTAAATACAAAAGGCACAATGCCGACTTAAGGACAAGAAGACTGACTCTTCTTACTGACTATGTTTTGAACCATTCCTGTGTACTAGTTATAAATTCCGATGCTTCACTCCAGGTTGACTATATCCCTTGGACCTTGTTATTGCCGATCAAACACAGAAATTGCATCGGAATAAATAGAAATGGCACAATGCCGACTTAAGTACAAGAAGACTGACTCTTCTTACTGACTATGTGTTGAACCATTCCTGTGACACTAGTTATAGATTCCGAATCTTCACTTCAGGTTTATTGTATCCCTTGAACCTCCTTATTGACAATGAAACACAGAAATTGCATCGGAATGAAATACGAAAGGCACAATGCCGACTTAACTACAAGAAGACTGACTCGTCTTACTGTCTATGTTATGAACCATTCCATTGACACTAGTTATAGATTCCGATGCTTCACTCCAGGTTTACTGTATCCCTTGGACCCTCTTATTGACGACGAAACACAGAAATTGCATCGGAATTAAATAGAAAAGGCACAATGCCGACGTAAGTACAAGAAGACTGACTCTTCTTACTGTCTACGTTTGAACCATTCCTGTGACACTAGTTACAGATTCCGATGCTTCACTTCAGGTTTACTGTATCCCTCTGACCTTCTTATTGACGGTGAAACACAGAAATTGCATCGGAATTACATACGACAGGCACAATACCGACTTAAGTACAAGAAGACTGACTCTTCTTACTGACTATGTTTGAGCCAATCCTGTGACACTAGTTGTAGATTCCGATGCTTCACTTCAGGTTTACTGTATCCCATGGACCTTCTTATTGACGATGAAACACAGAAATTGCATCGGAATTAAATACAAAAGGCACAATGCCGACTTAAGTACAAGAACAGTGACTCTTCCTACTGTCTAAGATTTGAACCATTCCTGTGACACTAGTTATAGATTCCGACTCTTCACTTCAGGTTTACTGTATCCCTTGTACCTTCTTATTGACGATGAAACACAGAAATTGCATCGGAATTAAATACAAAAGGCACAATGCCGACTTATAGACAAGAAGACTGACTCTTCTTACTGACTATGTTTTGAACCATTCCTGTGACACTAGTTATAGATTCCGAATCTTCACTTCAGGTTTATTGTATCCCTTGAACCTTCTTATTGACAATGAAGCACAGAAATTGCATCGGAATGAAATACGAAAGGCACAATGCCGACTTAACTACAAGAAGACTGACTCTTCTTACTGTCTATGTTATGAACCATTCCATTGACAGTAGTTATAGATTCCGATGCTTCACTCCAGGTTTGCTGTATCCCTTGGACCTTCTTATTGACGACGAAACACAGAAATTGCATCGGAATTAAATAGAAAAGGCACAATGCCGACTTAAGTACAAGATGACTGACTCTTCTTACTGTCTACGTTTGAACCATTCCTGTGACACTAGTTACAGATTCCGATGCTTCACTTCAGGTTTACTGTATCCCTCTGACCTTCTTATTGACGGTGAAACACAGAAATTGCACCGGAATTAAATACGAAAGGCACAATACCGACTTAAGTACAAGAAGACTGACTCTTCTTACTGACTATGTTTGTACCAATCCTGTGAGACTAGTTGTAGATTCCGATGCTTCACTTGAGGTTTACTGTATCCCTTGGACCTTCTTATTGACAATGAAACACAGAAATTGCATCGCAATTAAATACAAAAGGCACAATGCCGACTTAAGTACAAGAACAGTGACTCTTCCTACTGTCTAAGATTTGAACCATTCCTGTGACACTAGTTATAGATTCCGACTCTTCACTTCAGGTTTACTGTATCCCTTGTACCTTCTTATTGACGATGAAACACAGAAATTGCATCGGAATTAAATACAAAAGGCACAATGCCGACTTATAGACAAGAAGACTGACTCTTCTTTGTTGTTGTGGTCTTCAGTCCTGAGACTGGTTTGATGCAGCTCTCCATGCTACTCTATCCTGTGCAAGCTTTTTCATCTCCCAGTACCTACTGCAACCTACATCCTTCTGAATCTGCTTAGTGTATTCATCTCTTGGTCTCCCTCTACGATTTTTACCCTCCACGCTGCCCTCCAATACTAAATTGGTGATCCCTTGATGCCTCAGAACATGTCCTACCAACCGATCCCTTCTTCTGGTCAAGTTGTGTCACAAACTTCTCTTCTCCCCAATCCTATTCAATACTTCCTCATTAGTTATGTGATCTACCCATCTAATCTTCAGCATTCTTCTGTAGCACCACATTTCGAAAGCTTCTATTCTCTTCTTGTCCAAACTATTTATCGTCCATGTTTCACTTCCATACATGGCTACACTTCATACGAATACTTTCAGAAATGACTTCCTGACACTTAAATCAATACTGGATGTTAACAAATTTCTCTTCTTCAGAAACGCTTTCCTTGCCATTGCCAGCCTACATTTTATATCCTCTCTACTTCGACCATCATCAGTTATTTTGCTCCCCAAATAGCAAAACTCCTTTACTACTTTAAGTGCCTCATTTCCTAATCTAATTCCCTCAGCATCACCCGACTTAATTAGACTACATTCCATTATCCTTGTTTTGCTTTTGTTGATGTTCATCTTATATCCTCCTTTCAAGACACTGTCCATTCCATTCAACTGCTCTTCCAAGTCCTTTGCTGTCTCTGACAGAATTACAATGTCATCGGCGAACCTCAAAATTTTTATTTCTTCTCCATGAATTTTAATACCTACTCCGAATTTTTCTTTTGTTTCCTTTACTGCTTGCTCAATATACAGATTGAACAACATCGGGGACAGGCTACAACCCTGTCTTACTCCCTTCCCAACCACTGCTTCCCTTTCATGTCCCTCGACTCTTATAACTGCCATCTGGTTTCTGTACAAATTGTAAATAGCCTTTCGCTCCCTGTATTTTACCCCTGCCACCTTTAGAATTTGAAAGAGAGTATTCCAGTCAACATTGTCAAAAGCTTTCTCTAAGTCTACAAATGCTAGAAACGTAGGTTTGCCTTTCCTTAATCTTTCTTCTAAGATAAGTCGTAAGGTCAGTATTGCCTCACGTGTTCCAGTGTTTCTACGGAATCCAAACTGATCTTCCCCGAGGTTGGCTTCTACTAGTTTTTCCATTCGTCTGTAAAGAATTCGTGTTAGTATTTTGCAGCTGTGACTTATTAAGCTGATAGTTCGGTAATTTTCACATCTGTCAACACCTGCTTTCTTTGGGACTGGAATTATTATATTCTTCTTGAAGTCTGAGGGTATTTCGCCTGTTTCATACATCTTGCTCACCAGATGGTAGAGTTTTGTCAGGACTGGCTCTCCCACGGCCGTCAGTAGTTCCAATGGAATATTGTCTACTCCGGAGGCCTTGTTTCGACTCAGGTCTTTCAGTGCTCTGTCAAACTCTTCACGCAGTATCATATCTCCCATTTCATCTTCATCTACATACTCTTCCATCTTCTTACTGACTATGTTTTGAACCATTCCTGTGACACTAGTTATAGATTCCGATGCTTCACTTCAGGTTCACTGCATCCCTCTGACCTTCTTATTGACAATGAAACACAGAAATTGCATCGGAATTAAAATCAAAAGGCACAATGCCGACTTAAGTACTGGAAGACTGACTCTTCTTTCTGTCCATGTTTGAACCATTCCTGTGACACTAGTTATAGATTCCGATGCTTCACTGCAGGTTTACTGTATCACTCTGACCTTCTTATTGACGGTGACACACAGAAATTGCATCGGAATTAAATACGAAAGGCACAATGCCGACTTAACTACAAGAAGACTGACTCTTCTTACTGACTATGTTTTGAACCATTCCTGTGACACTAGTTATAGATTCCGATGCTTCACTTCAGGTTTACTGTATCCCTCTGACCTTCTTATTGACGATGAAACACAGAAATTGCATCGGAATTAAATAGAATTGGCACTATGCCGCCTTACGTACAAGAAGACTGACCCTTCTTACTGTCTATGTTTTGAACCATTCCTGTGACACTAGTTATAGATTCCGATGCTTCACGTCAGGTTAGCTGTATCCCTTGGACCTTCTTATTGACGATGAAACACAGAAATTGCATCGGAATTAAATAGAAGAGGCACAATGCCGACATAAGTATAAGAAAACTGACTCTTCTTACTGATTATAGTTTGAAACATTCCTGTGACACTAGTTATAGATTTCGATGCTTTACTTCAGGTTTACTGTATACCTTGGACCTTCTTATTGACGATGAAACACAGATATTGCATCGGAATTAAATACAAAAGGCACAATGCCGACTTAGGTACAAGAAGACTGACTCTTCCTACTGTCTATGTTTTGAACCATTCCTGTGACACTAGTTGTGGATTCCGATGCGTCACTTCAGGTTTACTGTATCCCGCTGACCTTCTTATTGACGATATAACACAGAATCTGCATCGGAATTAAATACAAAGGGCACAATGCCAACTTAAGGACAAGAAAACTGACTCTCTTTACTGACTATGTTTTGAACCATTCTTGTGTACTAGTTATAAATTCCGATGCTTCACTCCAGGTTTATTATATCCCTTGGACCTTGTTATTGACGATGAAACACAGAAATTGCATCGGAATGAAATACGAAAGGCACAATGCCGACTTAACTACAAGAAGACTGACTCCTCTTACTGTCTATGTTATGAACCATTCCATTGACACTAGTTATAGATTCCGATGCTTCACTCCAGGTTTACTGTATCCCTTGGACCTCCTTATTGACGACGAAACACAGAAATTGCATCGGAATTAAATAGAAAAGGCACAATGCCGACTTGAGTACAAGAAGACTGACTCTTCTTACTGTCTACGTTTGAACCATTCCTGTGTCACTAGTTACAGATTCCGATGCTTCACTTCAGGTTTACTGTATCCCTCTGACCTTCTTATTGACGGTGAAACACAGAAATTGCATCGGAATTAAATACGAAAGGCACAATACCGACTTAAGTACAAGAAGACTGACTCTTCTTACTGTCTATGTTTGAACCAATCCTGTGACACTAGTTGTAGATTCCGATGCTTCACTTCAGGTTTACTGTATCCCTTGGACCTTCTTATTGACGATGAAACACAGAAATTGCATCGGAATTAAATACAAAAGGCACAATGCCGACTTAAGTACAAGAACAAAGACTCTTCCTACTGTCTAAGTTTTGAACCATTCCTGTGACACTAATTATTTATTCCGACGCTTCACTTCAGGTTTACTGTATCCCTTGTACCTTCTTATTGACGATGAAACACAGAAATTGCATCGGAATTAAATACAAAAGGCACAATGCCGACTTAAGGACAAGAAGACTGACTCTTATTACTGACTATGTTTCGAACCATTCCTGTGACACTAGTTATAGATTCCGATGCTTCACTTCAGGTTCACTGCATCCCTCTGACCTTCTTATTGACAATGAAACACAGAAATTGCATCGGAATGAAATACGAAAGGCACAGTGCCGACTTAACTACAAGAAGACTGACTCTTCTTACTGACTATGTTTTGAACCATTCCTGTGACACTAGTTATAGATTCCGATGCTTCACTTCAGGTTTACTGTATCCATGTGACCTTCTTATTGACGATGAAACACATAATTTGCATGGGAATTAAATACAAAAGGCACAATGCCGACTTAAGTAAAAGAAGACTGAATCTTCTTACTGACTATGTTCTGAACCATTCCTGTGACACTAGTTATAGATTCCGATGCTTCACTTCAGGTTTACTGTATCCCTCTGACCTTCTTATTGACGATGAAACACAGAATTGCATCGGAATTAAATAGAATAGGCACTATGCCGTATTACGTACAAGAAGACTGACCCTTCTTACTGTCTATGCTTTGAACCATTCCTGTGACACTAGTTATAGATTCCGATGCTTCACATCAGGTTAGCTGAATCCCTTGGACCTTCTTATTGACGATGAAACACAGAAATTGCAACGGAATTAAATAGAAAAGGCACAATGCCGACATAAGTATAAGAAAACTGACTCTTCTTACTGATTATAGTTTGAAACATTCCTGTGACACTAGTTATAGATTCCGATGCTTTACTTCAGGTTTACTGTATACCTTGGACCTTCTTATTGACGGTGAAACACAGATATTGCATCGGAATTAAATACAAAAGGCGCAATGCCGACTTAAGTACAAGCAGACTGACTCTTCCTACTGTCTATGTTTTGAACCATTCCTGTGACACTAGTTGTGGATTCCGATGCGTCACTTCAGGTTTACTGTATCCCGCTGACCTTCTTATTGACAATGTAACACAGAATCTGCATCGGAATTAAATACAAAAGGCACAATGCCAACTTAAGGACAAGAAGACTGACTCTCTTTACTGACTATGTTTTGAACCATTCCTGTGTACTAGTTATAAATTCCGATGCTTCACTCCAGGTTTACTATATCCCTTGGACTTTGTTATTGACGATGAAACACAGAAATTGCATCGGAATTAAATAGAAATGGCACAATGCCCACTTAAGTACAGGAAGACTGACTCTTCTTACTGACTATGTTTTGAACCATTCCTGTGACAATAGTTATAGATTCCGAATCTTCACTTCAGGTTTATTGTATCCCTTGAACCTTCTTATTGACAATGAAACACAGAAATTGCATCGGAATTAAATACAAAGGGCACAATTCCAATTTAAGACAAGAAGACAGACTCTTCTTACTGACTTTGTTTTCAACCATTCCTGTGACACTAAATATAGATTCCGATGCTTCACTTCAGGTTTTCTTTACCCCTGTGACCTTCTTATTGACGATGAAACACAGAAATTGCATCGAAATTATATACAAAAGCCACAAAACTTAAGTACAAGAAGCTTGACTCTTCGTACGGTCTATGTTTTGCACCATTTCTGTGACACTAGTTATAGATTCCGATGCTTCACTTCAGGTTTACTGTTTCCCTTGGACCTTCTTATTGAAGATGAAACACAGAAATTGCATCGGAATTAAATACAAAAGGCACAATGCCGACCTAAGTATAAGAAGACTGACTCTTCCTACTGTCTATGTTTTGAACCATTCCTGTGACACTAGTTGTGGATTCCGATGCGTCACTTCAGGTTTACTGTATCCCGCTGACCTTCTTATTGACGATATAACACAGAATCTGCATCGGAATTAAATACAAAGGGCACAATGCCAACTTAAGGACAAGAAAACTGACTCTCTTTACTGACTATGTTTTGAACCATTCTTGTGTACTAGTTATAAATTCCGATGCTTCACTCCAGGTTTATTATATCCCTTGGACCTTGTTATTGACGATGAAACACAGAAATTGCATCGGAATGAAATACGAAAGGCACAATGCCGACTTAACTACAAGAAGACTGACTCCTCTTACTGTCTATGTTATGAACCATTCCATTGACACTAGTTATAGATTCCGATGCTTCACTCCAGGTTTACTGTATCCCTTGGACCTCCTTATTGACGACGAAACACAGAAATTGCATCGGAATTAAATAGAAAAGGCACAATGCCGACTTGAGTACAAGAAGACTGACTCTTCTTACTGTCTACGTTTGAACCATTCCTGTGTCACTAGTTACAGATTCCGATGCTTCACTTCAGGTTTACTGTATCCCTCTGACCTTCTTATTGACGGTGAAACACAGAAATTGCATCGGAATTAAATACGAAAGGCACAATACCGACTTAAGTACAAGAAGACTGACTCTTCTTACTGTCTATGTTTGAACCAATCCTGTGACACTAGTTGTAGATTCCGATGCTTCACTTCAGGTTTACTGTATCCCTTGGACCTTCTTATTGACGATGAAACACAGAAATTGCATCGGAATTAAATACAAAAGGCACAATGCCGACTTAAGTACAAGAACAAAGACTCTTCCTACTGTCTAAGTTTTGAACCATTCCTGTGACACTAATTATTTATTCCGACGCTTCACTTCAGGTTTACTGTATCCCTTGTACCTTCTTATTGACGATGAAACACAGAAATTGCATCGGAATTAAATACAAAAGGCACAATGCCGACTTAAGGACAAGAAGACTGACTCTTATTACTGACTATGTTTCGAACCATTCCTGTGACACTAGTTATAGATTCCGATGCTTCACTTCAGGTTCACTGCATCCCTCTGACCTTCTTATTGACAATGAAACACAGAAATTGCATCGGAATGAAATACGAAAGGCACAGTGCCGACTTAACTACAAGAAGACTGACTCTTCTTACTGACTATGTTTTGAACCATTCCTGTGACACTAGTTATAGATTCCGATGCTTCACTTCAGGTTTACTGTATCCATGTGACCTTCTTATTGACGATGAAACACATAATTTGCATGGGAATTAAATACAAAAGGCACAATGCCGACTTAAGTAAAAGAAGACTGAATCTTCTTACTGACTATGTTCTGAACCATTCCTGTGACACTAGTTATAGATTCCGATGCTTCACTTCAGGTTTACTGTATCCCTCTGACCTTCTTATTGACGATGAAACACAGAATTGCATCGGAATTAAATAGAATAGGCACTATGCCGTATTACGTACAAGAAGACTGACCCTTCTTACTGTCTATGCTTTGAACCATTCCTGTGACACTAGTTATAGATTCCGATGCTTCACATCAGGTTAGCTGAATCCCTTGGACCTTCTTATTGACGATGAAACACAGAAATTGCAATGGAATTAAATAGAAAAGGCACAATGCCGACATAAGTATAAGAAAACTGACTCTTCTTACTGATTATAGTTTGAAACATTCCTGTGACACTAGTTATAGATTCCGATGCTTTACTTCAGGTTTACTGTATACCTTGGACCTTCTTATTGACGGTGAAACACAGATATTGCATCGGAATTAAATACAAAAGGCGCAATGCCGACTTAAGTACAAGCAGACTGACTCTTCCTACTGTCTATGTTTTGAACCATTCCTGTGACACTAGTTGTGGATTCCGATGCGTCACTTCAGGTTTACTGTATCCCGCTGACCTTCTTATTGACAATGTAACACAGAATCTGCATCGGAATTAAATACAAAAGGCACAATGCCAACTTAAGGACAAGAAGACTGACTCTCTTTACTGACTATGTTTTGAACCATTCCTGTGTACTAGTTATAAATTCCGATGCTTCACTCCAGGTTTACTATATCCCTTGGACTTTGTTATTGACGATGAAACACAGAAATTGCATCGGAATTAAATAGAAATGGCACAATGCCCACTTAAGTACAGGAAGACTGACTCTTCTTACTGACTATGTTTTGAACCATTCCTGTGACAATAGTTATAGATTCCGAATCTTCACTTCAGGTTTATTGTATCCCTTGAACCTTCTTATTGACAATGAAACACAGAAATTGCATCGGAATTAAATACAAAGGGCACAATTCCAATTTAAGACAAGAAGACAGACTCTTCTTACTGACTTTGTTTTCAACCATTCCTGTGACACTAAATATAGATTCCGATGCTTCACTTCAGGTTTTCTTTACCCCTGTGACCTTCTTATTGACGATGAAACACAGAAATTGCATCGAAATTATATACAAAAGCCACAAAACTTAAGTACAAGAAGCTTGACTCTTCGTACGGTCTATGTTTTGCACCATTTCTGTGACACTAGTTATAGATTCCGATGCTTCACTTCAGGTTTACTGTTTCCCTTGGACCTTCTTATTGAAGATGAAACACAGAAATTGCATCGGAATTAAATACAAAAGGCACAATGCCGACCTAAGTATAAGAAGACAGACTCTTCCTACTGTCTATGTTTTGAACCATTTCTGTGACACTAGTTATAGATTCCGATGCTTCACTTCAGGTTTACTGTTTCCCTTGGACCTTCTTATTGAAGATGAAACACAGAAATTGCATCGTAATTAAATACAAAAGGTACAATGCCGACATAAGTACATGAAGACCGACTCTTCTTATTGACAATGATTTGAACCATTCCTGTGACACAAGTTATAGATTCCGATGCTTCACTTCAAGTTTACTGTATCCCTTGGACATACTTATTGACGATGAAACACAGAACTTCCATCGGAATTAAATACAAAAGGCAAAATGCCGACTTAAGTACACGAAAACTGACTCTTCTTACTGTCTATGTTTTGAACCATTCCTGTGACACTAGTTATAGATTCCGATGCTACACTCCAGGATTACTGTATCCCTTGGACCTTTTTATTGACGATGAGACAACGAAATTGCATCGGAATTAAATACTAAATGCACAATGCCGACTTAAGTACAAGAGGACTGACTTTTCTTACTGACTATTTTTGAACCATTCCTGTGACTCTAGTTATAGATTCCGATGCTTCACTTCAGGTTTACTGTATCCCTCTGACCTTCTTATTGACGATGAAACACAGAAATTGCATCGGTATTAAATAGAAAAGACACAATGCCGACTTAAGTTCAAGAAGACTGACTCTTCTTACTGTCAATGTTTTGAACCATTTCTGTGACACTAGTTATAGATTCCGATGCTTCACTCCAGGTGTGCTGTATCCCTTGGACCTTGTTATTGACGATGAAACACAGAAATTGCATCGGAATGAAATAGAAAAGGCACAATGCCGACTTAAGTGCAAGAAGACTGACTCTTCTTACTTGCTATGTTTTGAGCCATTCCTGTGACACTAGTTATAAATTCCGAATCTTCACTTCAGGTTTACTGTATCCCTTGGACCTTCTTATTGACGATGAAATACCGAAAGTATATCGGAATTAAATACAAAAGGCAAAATGCCGCCTTAAGTACACGAAGACTGACTCTTCTTACTGTCTATGTTTTGAACCATTCCTGTGACACTAGTTATAGATTCCGATGCTTCACTCCAGGTTTACTGTATCCCTTGGACCTCGTTATTGACGATGAAACACAGAAATTGCATCTGATTTAAATAGAAAAGGCACAATGCCGACTTAAGTACAAGAAGACTGACTCTTCTTACAGACTATGTTTTGAACCATTCCTGTGACACTAGTTATAGATTCCGAAACTTCACTTCAGGTTTACTGTATCCCTTGGACCTTCTTATTGACGATGAAACACAGAAATTGCATCGGAATTAAATACAAAAGGCACAATGCCGACTTAAGTACAAGAACAAAGACTCTTCCTACTGTCTAAGTTTTGAACCATTCCTGTGACACTAATTATTTATTCCGACGCTTCACTTCAGGTTTACTGTATCCCTTGTACCTTCTTATTGACGATGAAACACAGAAATTGCATCGGAATTAAATACAAAAGGCACAATGCCGACTTAAGGACAAGAAGACTGACTCTTATTACTGACTATGTTTCGAACCATTCCTGTGACACTAGTTATAGATTCCGATGCTTCACTTCAGGTTCACTGCATCCCTCTGACCTTCTTATTGACAATGAAACACAGAAATTGCATCGGAATGAAATACGAAAGGCACAGTGCCGACTTAACTACAAGAAGACTGACTCTTCTTACTGACTATGTTTTGAACCATTCCTGTGACACTAGTTATAGATTCCGATGCTTCACTTCAGGTTTACTGTATCCATGTGACCTTCTTATTGACGATGAAACACATAATTTGCATGGGAATTAAATACAAAAGGCACAATGCCGACTTAAGTAAAAGAAGACTGAATCTTCTTACTGACTATGTTCTGAACCATTCCTGTGACACTAGTTATAGATTCCGATGCTTCACTTCAGGTTTACTGTATCCCTCTGACCTTCTTATTGACGATGAAACACAGAATTGCATCGGAATTAAATAGAATAGGCACTATGCCGTATTACGTACAAGAAGACTGACCCTTCTTACTGTCTATGCTTTGAACCATTCCTGTGACACTAGTTATAGATTCCGATGCTTCACATCAGGTTAGCTGAATCCCTTGGACCTTCTTATTGACGATGAAACACAGAAATTGCAATGGAATTAAATAGAAAAGGCACAATGCCGACATAAGTATAAGAAAACTGACTCTTCTTACTGATTATAGTTTGAAACATTCCTGTGACACTAGTTATAGATTCCGATGCTTTACTTCAGGTTTACTGTATACCTTGGACCTTCTTATTGACGGTGAAACACAGATATTGCATCGGAATTAAATACAAAAGGCGCAATGCCGACTTAAGTACAAGCAGACTGACTCTTCCTACTGTCTATGTTTTGAACCATTCCTGTGACACTAGTTGTGGATTCCGATGCGTCACTTCAGGTTTACTGTATCCCGCTGACCTTCTTATTGACAATGTAACACAGAATCTGCATCGGAATTAAATACAAAAGGCACAATGCCAACTTAAGGACAAGAAGACTGACTCTCTTTACTGACTATGTTTTGAACCATTCCTGTGTACTAGTTATAAATTCCGATGCTTCACTCCAGGTTTACTATATCCCTTGGACTTTGTTATTGACGATGAAACACAGAAATTGCATCGGAATTAAATAGAAATGGCACAATGCCCACTTAAGTACAGGAAGACTGACTCTTCTTACTGACTATGTTTTGAACCATTCCTGTGACAATAGTTATAGATTCCGAATCTTCACTTCAGGTTTATTGTATCCCTTGAACCTTCTTATTGACAATGAAACACAGAAATTGCATCGGAATTAAATACAAAGGGCACAATTCCAATTTAAGACAAGAAGACAGACTCTTCTTACTGACTTTGTTTTCAACCATTCCTGTGACACTAAATATAGATTCCGATGCTTCACTTCAGGTTTTCTTTACCCCTGTGACCTTCTTATTGACGATGAAACACAGAAATTGCATCGAAATTATATACAAAAGCCACAAAACTTAAGTACAAGAAGCTTGACTCTTCGTACGGTCTATGTTTTGCACCATTTCTGTGACACTAGTTATAGATTCCGATGCTTCACTTCAGGTTTACTGTTTCCCTTGGACCTTCTTATTGAAGATGAAACACAGAAATTGCATCGGAATTAAATACAAAAGGCACAATGCCGACCTAAGTATAAGAAGACTGACTCTTCCTACTGTCTATGTTTTGAACCATTTCTGTGACACTAGTTATAGATTCCGATGCTTCACTTCAGGTTTACTGTTTCCCTTGGACCTTCTTATTGAAGATGAAACACAGAAATTGCATCGTAATTAAATACAAAAGGTACAATGCCGACATAAGTACATGAAGACCGACTCTTCTTATTGACAATGATTTGAACCATTCCTGTGACACAAGTTATAGATTCCGATGCTTCACTTCAAGTTTACTGTATCCCTTGGACATACTTATTGACGATGAAACACAGAACTTCCATCGGAATTAAATACAAAAGGCAAAATGCCGACTTAAGTACACGAAAACTGACTCTTCTTACTGTCTATGTTTTGAACCATTCCTGTGACACTAGTTATAGATTCCGATGCTACACTCCAGGATTACTGTATCCCTTGGACCTTTTTATTGACGATGAGACAACGAAATTGCATCGGAATTAAATACTAAATGCACAATGCCGACTTAAGTACAAGAGGACTGACTTTTCTTACTGACTATTTTTGAACCATTCCTGTGACTCTAGTTATAGATTCCGATGCTTCACTTCAGGTTTACTGTATCCCTCTGACCTTCTTATTGACGATGAAACACAGAAATTGCATCGGTATTAAATAGAAAAGACACAATGCCGACTTAAGTTCAAGAAGACTGACTCTTCTTACTGTCAATGTTTTGAACCATTTCTGTGACACTAGTTATAGATTCCGATGCTTCACTCCAGGTGTGCTGTATCCCTTGGACCTTGTTATTGACGATGAAACACAGAAATTGCATCGGAATGAAATAGAAAAGGCACAATGCCGACTTAAGTGCAAGAAGACTGACTCTTCTTACTTGCTATGTTTTGAGCCATTCCTGTGACACTAGTTATAAATTCCGAATCTTCACTTCAGGTTTACTGTATCCCTTGGACCTTCTTATTGACGATGAAATACCGAAAGTATATCGGAATTAAATACAAAAGGCAAAATGCCGCCTTAAGTACACGAAGACTGACTCTTCTTACTGTCTATGTTTTGAACCATTCCTGTGACACTAGTTATAGATTCCGATGCTTCACTCCAGGTTTACTGTATCCCTTGGACCTCGTTATTGACGATGAAACACAGAAATTGCATCTGATTTAAATAGAAAAGGCACAATGCCGACTTAAGTACAAGAAGACTGACTCTTCTTACAGACTATGTTTTGAACCATTCCTGTGACACTAGTTATAGATTCCGAAACTTCACTTCAGGTTTACTGTATCCCTTGGACCTTCTTATTGACGATGAAACACAGAAATTGCATCGGAATTAAATACAAAAGGCACAATGCCGACTTAAGGACAAGAAGACTGACTGTTCTTACTGTGACACTAGTTATAGATTCCGAATCTTCACTTCAGGTTTATTGTATCCCTTGGACTTTCTTATTGACGATGAAACACAGAAATTGCATAGGAATTAAATAGAAAAAGCACAATGCTGACTTAAGTACAAGAAGACTGACTCTTCTTACTGACTATGTTTTGAACTATTCCTGTGACACTAGTTATAGATTGCGATGCTTCACTTCAGGTTTACTGTATACCTTGGACCTTCTTATTGACGATGAAACACAGAAATTGCATCGGAATTAAATACAAAAGGCACAATGCCGACTTAAGGACAAGAAGACTGACTCTTCTTACTGACTATGTTTTGAACCATTCCTGTGACACTAGTTATAGATTTCGATGCCTCACTTCAGGTTTACTGTATCCCTTCCACATCCTTATTGACGATGAAACACAGAAATTGTATCGGAATTAAATACAAATGGCACAATGCCGACTTAAGTACAAGAAGACTGACTCTTCTTACTGTCTATGTTTGAACCTTTCCTGTGACACTAGTTATAGATTCCGATGCTTCACTCAGGGTTTACTATATCCCTTGGACCTTTTTATTTTAGATGTAACACAGAAATTGCATCGGAATTAAATACAAAAGGCACAATGCCGACTTAAGGACAAGAAGACTGACTCTTCTTACTGACTATGTTTTGAACCATTCCTGTGACACTAGTTATAGGTTTCGATGCTTCGCTTCAGGTTTACTGTATCCCTTGGACATACTTATTGACGATGAAACACAGAAATTCCATCGGAAATAAATACAAAAGGCAAAATGCCGACTTAAGTACACGAAAACTGACTCCTCTTACTGTCTATGTTTTGAACCATTCCTGTGACACTAGTTATAGACTCCGATGCTACACTCCAGGTATACTGTATCCCTTGGACATTTTTATTGACGATGAAACACAGAAATTGCATCTGATTTAAATACTAAATGCACAATGCCGACTTAAGTACAAGAAGACTGACTTTTCTTACTGACTATTTTTGAACCATTCCTGTGACTCTAGTTATAGATTCCGATGCTTCACTTCAGTTTACTGTATCCCTCTGACCTTCTTATTGACGATGAAACACAGAAATTGCATCGGAATTAAATAGAAAATGCACAATGCCGACTTAAGTTCAAGAAGACTGACTCTTCTTACTGTCTATTTTCTGAACCATTCCTGTGACACTAGTTATAGATTCCGATGCTTCACTCCAGGTTACTGTATCCCTTGGACCTTCTTATTGACGATGAAACACAGAAATTCCGTCGGAATTATATAGAAAAGGCACAATGCCGACTTAAGTATAAGAAAACTGACTCTTCTAACTGATTATAGTTTGAACCATTAGGGTGACACTAGTTATAGATTCCGATGCTTTACTTCAGGTTTACTGTATACCTTGGAAATTCTTATTGACGATGAAACACAGAAATTGCATCGGAATTAAATACAAAAGGCACAATGCCGACTTAAGTACAAGAAGACTGACTCTTCCTACTGTCTATCTTTTGAACCGTTCCTGTGACACTAGTTGTGGATTCCGATGCTTCACTTCAGGTGTACTGCATCCCTTGGACCTTGTTATTGACGATGAAACACAGAAATTGCATCGGAATGAAATAGAAAAGGCACAATGCCGACTTAAGTACAAGAAGATTGACTCTTCTTACTGACTATGTTTGAACCATTCCTGGGACAATAGTTATTGATTCCGAATCTTCACTTCAGGTTTACTGTATCCCTTGGACGTTCTTATTGACGGTGAAATACAGAAATTACATCGGAATTAAATACAAAAGGCAAAATGCCGCCTTAAGTACACGAAGACTGACTCTTCTTACTGTCTATGTTTTGAACCATTCCTGTGACACTAGTTATAGATTCCGATGCTTCGATCCAGGTTTATTGTATCCCATGAACCTTCTTATTGACGATGAAACACAAAAATTGCATCGGAATTAAATACAAAAGGCACAATGCCGAATTAAGGACAAGAACACTGACTCTTCTTACTGACTTTGTTTTGAACCATTCCTGTGACACTAATTATAGATTCCGATGCTTCACTTCAGGTTTAATGTATCCCTCTGACCTTCTTATTGACGATGAAACACAGAAATTGCATCGGAATTAAATACAAAAGCCACAATGCCGACTTAAGTACAAGAAGACTGACTCTTCCTGCTGTCTATGTTTTGAACCATTTCTGTGACTCTAGTTATAGAGTCCGTTGCTTCACTTCAGGTTTACTGTATCCCTTGGACCTTCTTACTGACGACGAATCACAGAAATTGCATCGGAATTAAATACAAAAGGCACAATGCCGACTTAAGTACAACAAGACTGACTCTTCTTACTGTCTATGTATTGAAGCATTACTGTTGCTCTAGTTATAGAATTCGGTGCTTCACTCCAGGTTTACTGTATCCCTTGGACCTTCTTATTGACGAAGAAACACAGAAATTGCATCGGAATTAAATACAAGATGCACAATGCCGACTTAAGGACAAGAAAACTGACTCTTCTTACTGACTGTGTTTTGAACCATTCCTGTGACACTAGTTATAGACTCCGATGCTTCACTTCAGGTATACTGTATCCCTCTGACCTTCTTTTTGACGATGAAACACAGAAATTGCATCGGAATTAAATACAAAAGCCACAATGCCGACTTAAGTATAAGAACACTGACTCTTCCTACTGTCTATGCTTTGAACCATTCCTGTGACACTAGTTATAAATTCCGACGCTTCCCTTCAGGTTTACTGCACCCCTAGTAACTTCTTATTGACGATGAAACACAGAAAATGCATCGGAATTAGATACAAAAGGCACCATGCCGACTTAAGCACATGAAGGACCGACTCAACTTATTGACAATGATTTGAACCTTTCCTGTGGCACTAGTTATAGATTCCAATGCTTCACTTCAGGTTTACTGTATACCTTGGACATTCTTATTGACGATGAAACACAGAAATTGCATCGGAATTAAATACAAAAGGCACAATGCCGACTTAAGTACAAGAAGACTGACTCTTCTTACTGTCTATGTTTTGAACCATTCCTGTGACACTAGTTATAGATTTCGATGCTTCACTTCAGGTTTACTGTATCCCTCTGACCTTCTTATTGACGATGAAACTCAGAAATTGCATCGGACTTAAATACAAAAGCCACAATGCCGACTTAAGTACAAGAAGACTGACATTTCATACGGTCTATGATTTGAACCATTCCTGTACCACTAGTTATAGATTCCGATGTTTCACTTCAGGTTTACTGTTTCCCTTGGACCTTCTTTTTGACGATGAAACACAGAAATTGCATCGGAATTAAATACATAAGACACAATGCCGACTTAAGTATAAGAAGACTGACTCTTCTTACAGTCTATGTTTTGAACCATTACTGTGACTCTAGTTATAGATTTCGATGCTTCACTCTAGGTTTACTGTATCCCTTGGACCTTCTTATTGACGATGAAACACAGAAATTGCATCGGAATTAAATACAAGAGGCACAATGCCGACTTAAGGACAAGAAGACTGACTCTTCTTACTGACTATGCTTTGAACCATTCCTGTGACACTAGTTATAGATTCCGATTATTCACTTCAAGGTTTACTGTATCCCTCTGACCTTCTTATTGACGATGAAATACAGAAATTGTATCGGAATTAAAAACAAAAGGCACAATGCCGACTTAGGTACGAGATGACTGACTCTTCTTACTGACTATGTTTTGAACCATTCCTGTGACACTAGTTATAGATTCCGATGCTTCACTTCAGGTTTACGGTACCCCTATGACCTTCTTATTGACGATGAAACTCAGAAATTACATCGGAATTAAATAGAAAAGGCACAATGCCGACTTAAGTACAAGAAGACTGACTCTTCTTACTGACTATGTTTTGAACCATTCCTGTGACACTAGTTATAGATTCCGATGCTTCACTCAGGGTTTACTATATCCCTTGGACCTTCTTATTGTAGATGTAACACAGAAATTGCATCGGAATTAGATACAAAAGGCACAATGCCGACTTAAGCACATGAAGGACCGACTCATCTTATTGACAGTGATTTGAACCTTTCCTGTGACATTAGTTATAGATTCCGATGCTTCACTTCAGGTTTACTGTATACCTTGGACATTCTTATTGACGATGAAACACAGAAATTGAATCGGAATTAAATACAAAAGGCACAATGCCGACTTAAGGACAAGAAGACTGACTCTTCTTACTGACTATGTTTTGAACCATTCCTGTGACACTAGTTATAGATTCCGATGCTTCACTCAGGGTTTACTATATCCCTTAAACCTTCTTATTGTAGATGTAACACTGAAATTGCATCGGAATTAGATACAAAAGGCACAATGCCGACTTAAGCACATGAAGGACCGACTCATCTTATTGACAATGATTTGAACCTTTCCTGTGACATTAGTTATAGATTCCGATGCTTCACTTCAGGTTTACTGTATACCTTGGACATTCTTATTGACGATGAAACACAGAAATTGCATCGGAATTAAATACAAATGGCACAATGCCGACTTAGGTACAAGAAGACTGACTCTTCTTACTGTCTATGTTTTGAACCTTTCCTGTGACACTAGTTATAGATTCCGATGCTTCACTCAGGGTTTACTATATCCCTTGGACCTTCTTATTGTAGATGTAACACAGAAATTGCATCGGAATTAAATACAAAAGGCACAATGCCGACTTAAGGACAAGAAGACTGACTCTTCTTACTGACTATGTTTTGAACCATTCCTGTGACACTAGTTATAGATTCCGATGCTTTACTTCAGGTTTACTGTATACCTTGGAAATTCTTATTGACGATGAAACACAGAAATTGCATCGGAATTAAATACAATAGGCACAATGCCGACTTAAGTACAAGAAGACTGACTCTTCCTACTGTCTATCTTTTGAACCATTCCTGTGACACTAGTTGTGGATTCCGATGCTTCACTTCAGGTTTACTGTATCCCGCTGACCTTCTTATTGACGATGTAACACAGAAATTGCATTGGAATTAAATACAATAGGCACAATGCCAACTTAAGGACAACAAGACTGACTCTTCTTACTGACTATGTTTTGAACCATTCCTGTGACACTAATTATAGATTCCGATGCTTCGATCCAGGTTTACTGTATCCCTTGGACCTCGTTATTGACGATGAAACACAGAAATTGCATCTGATTTAAATAGAAAAGGCACAATGCCGACTTAAATACAAGAAGACTGACTCTTCTTACTGACTATGTTTTGAACCATTTCTGTGACACTAGTTATAGATTCCGAATCTTCACTTCAGGTTTACTGTATCCCTTGGACCTTCTTATTGACGATGAAACACAGAAATTACATCGGATTTAAATACAAAAGGCAAAATGCCGACTTAAGTACACGAAGACTGACTCTTCTTACTGTCTATGTTTTGAACCTTTCCTGTGACACTCGTTATAGATTCCGATGCTACACTCCAGGTTTATTGTATCTCATGAACATTCTTATTGACGATGAAACACAAAAATTGCATCGGAATTAAATACAAAAGGCACAATGCCGAATTAAGGACAAGAAGACTGACTCTTCTTACTGACTTTGTTTTGAACCATTCCTGTGACACTAATTATAGATTCCGATACTTCACTTCAGGTTTACTGTATCCCTCTGACCTTCTTATTGGCGATGAAACACAGAAATTGCATCGGAATTAAATACAAAAGCCACAATGCCGACTTAAGTACAAGAAGACTGACTCTTCCTACTGTCTATGTTTTGAACCATTTCTGTGACTCTAGTTATAGAGTCCGATGTTTCACTTCAGGTTTACTGAATCCCTTGGACCTTCTTATTGACGACGAATCACAGAAATTGCATCGGAATTAAATACAAAAGGCACAATGCCGACTTAAGTACAAGAAGACTGACTCTTTTTACTATCTATGTATTGAACCATTACTGTTGCTCTAGTTATAGAATTCGGTGCTTCACTCCAGGTTTACTGTATCCCTTGGACCTTCTTATTGACGATGAAACACAGAAATTGCATCGGAATTAAATACTAGATGCCCAATGCCGACTTAAGGACAAGAAAACTGACTCTTCTTACTGACTGTGTTTTGAACCATTCCTGTGACACTAGTTATAGACTCCGATGCTTCACTTCAGGTTTACTGTATCCCTCTGACCTTCTTATTGACGATGAAACACAGAAATTGCATCGGAATTAAATACAAAAAGCACAATGCCGACTTAAGTACTAGAAGACTGACTCTTCTTACTGTCTATGTTTGAACAATTCCTGTGACACTAGTTATAGATTCCGATGCTTCACTTCAGGTTTACTGTATCCCTCTGACATTCTTATTGACGGTGAAACACAGAAATTGCATCGGAATTAAATACGAAAGGCACAATGCCGACTTAAGTAGAAGTAGACTGACTCTTCTTACTGACTATGTTTTGAACCATTCCAGTGACACTAGTTATAGATTCCGATGCTTCACTTCAGGTTTCCTGTATCCCTCTGACCATCTTATTGACGATGAAACACAGAAATTGCATCGGAATTAAATAGAAAATGCACAATGCCGACTTAAGTAGAAGTAGACTGACTCTTCTTACTGACTATGTTTTGAACCATTCCAGTGACACTAGTTATAGATTCCGATGCTTCACTTCAGGTTTCCTGTATCCCTCTGACCATCTTATTGACGATGAAACACAGAAATTGCATCGGAATTAAATTGTAAAGGCACAATGCCGACATAAGTACAAGAAGACTGACTCTTCTTACTGTCTACATCTACATCTATACTCCGCGAGCCACCTTACGGTGTGTGGCGGAGGGTACTTATTGTACCACTATCTGATCCCCCCTTCCCTGTTCCATTCACGAATTGTGCGTGGGATGAACGACTGCTTGTAAGTCTCCGTATTTGCTCTAATTTCTGGGATCTTTTCGTTGTGATCATTACGCGAGATTTATGTGGGCGGTAGTAATATGTTGCCCATCTCTTCCCGGAATGTGCTCTCTCGTAATTTCGATAATAAACCTCTCCGTATTGCGTAACGCCTTTCTTGAAGTGTCCGCCACTGGAGCTTGTTCAGCATCTCCGTAACGCTCTCACGCTGACTAAATATCCCCATGACGAATCGCGCTGCTTTTCGCTGGGTCATGTCTATCTCTTCTATTAATCCAACCTGGTAAGGGTCCCATACTGATGAGCAATATTCAAGAATCGGACGAACAAGCGTTTTGTAAGCTACTTCTTTCGTCGATGAGTCACATTTTCTTAGAATTCCTCCTATGAATCTCATCCTGGCGCCTGCTTTTCCCACTATTTGTTTTATGTGATCATTCCACTTCAGATCGCTCCGGATAGTAACTCCTAAGTATTTTACGGTCGTTACCGCTTCCAATGATTTACCACCTATGGCATAATCGTACTGGAATGGATTTCTGCCCCTATGTATGCGTATTATATTACATTTATCTACGTTTAGGGAAAGCTGCCAGCTGTCGCTCCATGCATTAATCCTCTGCAGGTCCTCCTGGAGTACGTACGAGTCTTCTGATGTTGCTACTTTCTTGTAGACAACCGTGTCATCTGCAAATAGCCTCACGGAGCTACCGATGTTGTCAACTAAGTCATTTATGTATATTGTAAACAATAAAGGTCGTATCACGCTTCCCTGCGGTACTCCCGAAATTACCTCTACATCTGCAGATTTTGAACCGTTAAGAATGACACGTTGTGTTCTTTCTTCTAGGAAATCCTGAATCCAATCACAAACCTGGTCCGATATTCCGTAAGCTCGTATTTTTTTCACTAAACGTAAGTGCGGAACCGTATCAAATGCCTTCCTGAAGTCCAGGAATACGGCATCAATCTGCTCGCCAGTGTCAACGGGACTGTGAATTTCTTGGGCAAATAGGGCGAGCTGAGTTTCACATGATCTCTGTTTGCGGAATCCATGTTGGTTATGATGAAGGAGATTTGTATTATCTAAGAACGTCATAATACGAGAACACAAAACATGTTCCATTATTCTACAACAGATTGACGTAAGCGAAATAGGCCTATAATTATTCGCATCTGATTTATGACCCTTCTTGAAAATGGGAATGACCTGCGCTTTCTTCCAGTCGCTAGGAACTTTACGTTCTTCCAGGGATCTACGATAAATTGCTGATAGAAAGGGGGCAAGTTCTTTAGCATAATCACTGTAGAATCTTAAGGGTATCTCGTCTGGTCCGGATGCTTTTCCGCTACTAAGTGATAGCAGTTGTTTTTCAATTCCGATATCGTTTATTTCAATATTTTCCATTTTGGCGACCGTGCGACGGCTGAAGTCAGGGACCGTGTTACGATTTTCCGCAGGGAAACATTTTCGGAACACTGAATTCAGTATTTCTGCCTTTCTTCGGTCGTCCTCTGTTTCGGGGCCATCGTGGTCAACGAGTGACTGAATAGGGGATTTAGATCCGCTTACCGATTTTACATATGACCAAAACTTTTTAGGGTTCCTGTTTCGATTGTTTGCCAATGTTTTATGTTCGAATTCGTTGAATGCTTCTCTCATTGCTCTCTTTACGCTCTTTTTCGCTTCGTTCAGCTTTTCCTTATCAGCTATGATTCGACTACTCTTAAACCTATGATGAAGCTTTCTTTGTTTCCGTAGTACCTTTCGTACATGATTGTTATACCACGGTGGATCTTTCCCCTCGCTTTGGACCTTAGTCGGTACGAACTTACCTAAGGCGTACTATGTTGTGAACCATTCCTGTGACACTAGTTATAGATTCCGATGCTTCACTCCAGGTTTACTGTATACCTTGGACCTTCTTATTGACGATGAAACACAGAAATTGCATCGGAATTAAATTCAAAAGGCACAATGCCGACTTAAGTACAAGAAGACTGACTCTTCCTACTGTCTATGTTTTGAACCATTCTTGTGACACTAGTTGTGTATTCCGATGCTTCACTTCAGGTTTACTGTATCCCGCTGTCCTTCTTATTGACGATGTAACACAGAAATTGCATCGGAATTAAATACAAAAGGCACAATGCCAACTTAAGGACAAGAAGACAGACTCTTCTTACTGACTATGTTTTGAACCATTCCTGTGACACTAGTTATAGATTCCGCACCTTCACTTCAGGTTTACTGTATCCCTTGGACCTTCTTATTGACGATGAAATACAGAAATTACATCGGAATTAAATACAAAAGGCAAAATGCAAACTTAAGTACACGAAGACTGACTCTTCT
This sequence comes from Schistocerca piceifrons, assembly GCF_021461385.2. Taxonomy (NCBI): domain Eukaryota; kingdom Metazoa; phylum Arthropoda; class Insecta; order Orthoptera; family Acrididae; genus Schistocerca; species Schistocerca piceifrons. The sequence continues at coordinate 113,836 of NW_025727576.1, read as the reverse complement.
TACTGTCTATGTCTTGAACCATTCCTGTGACACTAGTTATAGATTCCGATGCTACACTCCAGGTTTATTGTATTCCTTGAACCTTCTTATTGACGATGAAACACAGAAATTGCATTGGAATCAAATACAAAAGGCACGATGCCGACTTAAGGACAAGAAGACTGATTCTTCTTACTGACTTTGTTTTGAACAATTCCTGTGACACTAATTATAGATTCCGATGCTTCACTTCAGGTTTACTGTATCCCTCTGACCTTCTTATTGACGATGAAACACAGAAATTGCATCGGACTTAACTACAAAACCCACAATGCCGACTTAAGTACAAGAAGACTGACTCTTCATACGGTCTATGCTTTGAACCATTCCTGTACCACTATTTATAGATTCCGATGCTTCACTTCAGGTTTACTGTTTCCCTTGGACCTTCTTATTGACGATGAAACACAGAAATTGCATCGGAATTAAATACATAAGGCACAATGCCGACTTAAGTATAAGAAGACTGACTCTTCCTACTGTCTATGTTTTGAACCATTTCTGTGACACTAGTTATAGAGTCCGATGCTTCACTTCAGGTTCACTGTATCCCTTGGACCTTCTTATTGACGATGAGTAACAGAAATTGCATCGGAATTAAATACAAAAGGCACAATGCCGACTTAAGTACAAGAAGACTGACTCTTCTTACAGTCTATGTTTTGAACCATTACTGTGACTCTAGTTATAGATCTCGATGCTTCATTCCAGGTTTACTGCATCCCTTGGATCTTCTTATTGACGATGAAACACAGAAATTTCATCGGAATTAAATACTTGAGGCACAATGCCGACTTAAGGACAAGAAGACTGACTCTTCTTACTGACTATGTTTTGAACCATTCCTGTGCCACTAGTTATAGATTTCGATGCTTCACTTCAAGGTTTACTGTATCCCTCTGACCTTCTTATTGACGATGAAATACAGAAATTGTATCGGAATTAAATACAAAAGGCACAATGCCGACTTAAGTACAAGATGACTGACACTTCTTACTGACTATGTTTTGAACCATTCCTGTGACACTAGTTATAGATTCCGATGCTTCACTTCAGGTTTACGGTATCCCTCTGACCTTCTTATTGACGATGAAACACAGAAATTACATCGGAATTAAATAGAATAGGCACAATGCCGACTTAAGTACAAGAAAACTGACTCATTTTACTGTCTATGTTTGGAACCAATCCTGTGACACTAGTTGTAGTTTCCGATGCTTCACTTCAGGTTTACTGTTTCCCTTTGACATTCTCATTGACGATGAAACACAGAAATAGCATCGGAATTAAATACAAAAGCCACAATGCCGACTTAAGTATAAGAACACTGACTCTTCCTACAGTCTATGCTTTGAACCATTCCTGTGACACTAGTTACAAATTCCGACGCTTCACTTCAGGTTTACTGTACCCCTAGTACCTTCTTGTTGACGATGAAACACAGAAATTGCATCGGAATTAGATACGAATGGCACAATGCCGACGTAAGGACAAGAAGACTGACTCTTCTTACTGACTATGTTTTGAACCATTCCAGTGACACTAGTTATAGATTTCGATGCTTCACTTCAGGTTTACTGTATCCCTTGGACATCCTTATTGACGATGAAACACAGAAATTGCATCGGAATTAAATACAAATGGCACAATGCCGACTTAAGTACAAGAAGACTGACTCTTCTTACTGTCTATGTTTTGAACCTTTCCTGTGACACTAGTTATAGATTCCGATGCTTCACTCAGGGTTTACTATATCCCTTGGACCTACTTATTGTCGATGTAACACAGAAATTGCATCGGAATTAAATACAAAAAGCACAATGCCGACTTAAGGACAAGAAGACTGACTATTCTTAATGACTATGTTTTGAACCATTCCCGTTACACTAATTAAAGATTCCGATGCTTCACTACAGGTTCACTGTATCCCTCTGACCTTCGTATTGACGATGAAACTCAGAAATTGCATCGGAATTAAATACAAAAGGCACAATGCCAACATAAGTACAAGAAGACTGACGCTTCTTACTGCCTATGTTTTGAACCATTCCATTGACTCTAGTTATAGATTCCGATGCTTCACTCCAGGTTTACTGTATCCCTTGGACCTTCTTATTGGCGATGAAACACAGAAATTGCATCGGAATTAAATAGAAGAGGCACAATGCCGACTTAAGTACAAGAAGACTGACTCTTCTTACTGACTATGTTTTGAACCATTCCTGTGACACTAGTTATAGATTCCGATGGTTCACTTCAGGTTTACTGTATCCCTTGGACCTTCTTATTGTCGATGTAACACAGAAATTGCATCGGAATTAAATACAAAAACACAATGCCAACTTAAGGACAAGAAGACTGACTCTTCTTACTGACTATGTTTGAACCATTCCTGTGACACTAGTTATAGATTCCGATGCTTCACCTCAGGTTTACTGTATCCCTCTGACCTTCTTATTGACGATGAAACACAGAAATTGCATCGGAATTAAATACAAATGTCACAATGCCGACTTAAGTACAAGAACACTGACTCTTCTTACTGTTTATGCTTTGAACCATTCGTGTGACACTAGTTATAGATTCCGATGCTTCACTCCAGGTTTACCGAATCCCTTGGACCTTCTAATTGACGAAGAAACACAGAAATTGAATCGGAATTAAATAGAAAAGGCACAATGTCGACTTATGTACAGGAAGACTGACTCTTCTTACTGATTATAGTTTGAACCATTCCTGTGACACTAGTTATAGATTCCGATCCTTTACTTCAGGTTTACTGTATACCTTGGACCTTCTTATTGACGATGAAACACAGAAAGTGCATCGGAATTAAATACAAAAGGCACAATGCCGACTTAAGTACAAGAAAACTGACTCTTCCTACTGTCTATATTTTTAACCATTCCTGTGACACTAGTTCATGGTTCCGATGCTTCACTTCAGGTTTACTGTATCCCTCTGACCTTCTTATTGACGATGAAACACAGAAATTGCATCGGATTTAATAAGAAAAGGCACAATGTCGACTTAAGTACAAGAAGACTGACTCTTCTTACTGTCTATGCTTTGAACCATTCTTGCGACACTAGTTATAGATTCCGATGCTTCACTCCAGGTTTACTGTATCCCTTGGAATTTCTTATTAACGATGAAACACAGAAATTGCATCGGAATTAAACAGAAAATGCATAATGCCGACTTAAGTACAAGAAGACTGACTCTTCTTACTTACTATGTTTTGAGCCATTCCTGTGACACTAGTTATAGATTCCGATGCTTCACTTCAGGTTTACTGTTTACCTTGGACCCCCTTATTGACGATGAAACACAGAAATTGCAGCGGAATTAAATACAAAAGGCACATTGCCGACTTAAGTACAAGAAGACTGACTCTTATTACTGACTATGTTTTGAACCATTCCTGTGACGCGAGTAATAGATTCCGATGCTTTACTTCAGGTTTACTGTATCCCTCTGACCTTCTTATTGACGATGAAACACAGATATTGCATCGGAATTAAATACAAAAGGCACAATGCCGACTTAAGCACAAGAAGACTGACTCTTCCTACTGTCTATGTTTTGAACCATTCCTGCGACTCTAGTTATAGATTCCGATGCTTCACTTCAGGTTTACTGTATCCCTCTGACCTTATTGCCGATGAAACACAGAAATTGCATCGGAATTAAATACAAAATGCACAATGCCGACTTAAGGACAAGAAGACTGACTCTTCATACGGACTATGCTTTGAACCATTCCTATGACACTAGTTATGGATTCCGATGCTTCACTTCAGGTTAACTGTGTCCCTGTGACCTTCGTATTGACGATGAAACACAGAAAGTGCATCGGAATTAGATACAAAAGGCACAATGCCGACTTAAGTACAAGAAGACTGACTCTTCTTACGGTCAATGTTTCTAACCATTACAGTGACACTAGTTATTGAATCCGATGCTGACTCCAGGTTTACTGTATCCCTTCGACCTTCTTATTGACGATGAAACACAAAATTGCTTCGGAATTAAATACAAAAGACACAATGCCGACTCAAGGACAAGAAGACTGACTCTTCTTACTGACTATGTTTTGCACCACTCCTGTGACACTAGTTATAGATTCCGATGCTTCACTTCAGGTTTACTGTATACCTCTGACCTTCTTATTGACGATGAAATACAGAAATGGCATCGGAATTAAATACAAAAGCCACAATGCCGACTTATGTACAAGAAGACTGACTCTTCTTAATGACTATGTCTTGAACCATTCCTGTGACACTAGTTATAGATTCCGATGCTTCACTTCAGGTTTACTGTATCCCTCTGACCTTCTCATTGACGATGAAACACAGAAATTGTATCGGCTTTAAATAGAAAAGGCACAATGCCGACTTAAGTACAAGAAGACTGACTCTTCTTACTGACTATGTTTGAACCATTCCTGTGACACTAGTTATAGATTCCGATGCTTCACTTCAGGTTTACTGTATCACTTGGACCTTCTCATTGACGATGAAACACAGAAATTGCATCGGAATTAAGTAGAAAAGGCACAATGCCGACTTAAGTACAAGAAGACTGACTCTTCTTACTGACTATGTTTGAACCATTCCTGTGACACTAGTTATAGATTCCGATGCTTCACTTCAGGTTTACTGTATCACTTGGACCTTCTCATTGAGGGTGAAACACAGAAATTGCATCGGAATTAAATACAAATGTCTAAAATGCCGACTTAAGTACATGAAGAGTGAATCTTCTTACTGTCTATGTTTTGAACCATTCCTGTGACACTAGTTATAGATTCCGATGCTACACTCCAGGTTTAATGTATACTTTGGACCTTCGTATTGACGATGAAACACAGAAATTGCGTCGGAATTAAATGCTAAAGGCACAATGCCGACTTAAGGACAAGAAGACTGACTCTTCTTACTGACTTTGTTTTGAACCATTCCTGTGACACTAGCTATAGATTCCGAAGCTTCACTTCAGGTTTATTGTATCTCTCTGACCTTCTTATTGACGATGAAACACAGAAATTGCATCGGAATTAAATAGAAAAGGCACAATGTCGACTTAAGTACAAGAAGACTGACTCTTCTTACTGTCTATGCTTTGAACCATTTTCGCGACACTAGTAATAGATTCCGATGCTTCACTCCAGGTTTACTGTATCCCTTGGATTTTCTTATTAACGATGAAATACAGAAATTGCATCGGAATTAAATAGAAAAGGCACAATGCCGACTTAAGTACAAGAAGACTGACTCTTCTTACTTACCATGTTTTGAACCATTCCTGTGACTCTAGTTATAGATCCCGATGCTTCACTTCAGGTTTACTGTTTACCTTGGACCCTCTTATTGACGATGAAACACAGAAATTGCAGCGGAATTAAATACAAAAGGCACAATGCCGACTTAAGTACAAGAAGACTGACTCTTCATACTGACTATGTTTGAACCATTCCTGTGACACTAGTTATAGATTCCGATGCTTCACTTCAGGTTTACTGTATCCCTTGGACCTTCTCATTGGCGATGAAACACAGAAATTGCATCGGAATTAAATACAAATGGCAAAATGCCGACTTAATTACACGAAGAGTGAATCTTCTTACTGTCTATGATTTGAACCATTCCTGTGACACTACTTATAGATTCCGATGCGACACTCCGGGCTTACTGTATCCCTTGGACCTTCTCATTGACGATGAAACACAGAAATTGCATCGCAAGTTAATACAAAAGGCACAATGCCGACATAAGCACAAGAAGACGGACTCTTTTTACTGTCTAAAATTTGAAACATTCCAGCGACACTAGTTATAGATTCCGATGCTTCACTTCAGGTTTACTGTGTCCCTGTGACCTTCGTATTGACGATGAAACACAGAAAGTGCATCGGAATTAAATACAAAATGCACAATGCCGACTTAAGTACAAGAAGACTGACTCTTCTTACAGTCAATGTTTCTAACCATTACAGTGACACTAGTTATTGAATCCGATGCTTGACTCCAGGTTTACTGTATCCCTTGGACCTTCTTATTGACGATGAAACACAGAAATTGCTTCGGAATTAAATACAAAAGACACAATGCCGACTCAAGGACAAGAAGACTGACTCTTCTTACTGACTATGTTTTTTGCACCACTCCTGTGACACTAGTTATAGATTCCGATGCTTCACTTCAGGTTTACTGTATACCTCTGACCTTCTTATTGACGATGAAACACAGAAATGGCATCGGAAATAAATACAAAAGCCACAATGCCGACTTATGTACAAGAAGACTGACTCTTCTTACTGACTATGTATTGAACCATTCCTGTGACACTAGTTATAGATTCCGATGCTTCACTTCAGGTTTACTGTATCCCTCTGACCTTCTCATTGACGATGAAACACAGAAATTATATCGGCTTTAAATAGAAAAGGCACAATGCCGACTTAAGTACAAGAAGACTGACTCTTCTTACTGACTATGTTTGAACCATTCCTGTGACACTAGTTATAGATTCCGATGCTTCACTTCAGGTTTACTGTATCACTTGGACCTTCTCATTGACGATGAAACACAGAAATTGCATCGGAATTAAGTAGAAAAGGCACAACGCCGACTTAAGTACAAGAAGACCGACTCTTCTTACTGACTATGTTTAAACCATTCCTGTGACACTAGTTATAGATTCCGATGCTTCACTTCAGGTTTACTGTATCACTTGGACCTTCTCATTGACGATGAAACACAGAAATTGCATCGGAATTAAATACAAATGTCAAAATCCCGACTTAAGTACACGAAGAGTGAATCTTCTTACTGTCTATGTTTTGAACCATTCCTGTGACACTAGTTATAGATTCCGATGCTACACTCCAGGTTTAATGCATACTTTGGACCTTCGTATTGACGATGAAACACAGAAATTGCGTCGGAATTAAATGCTAAAGGCACAATGCCGACTTAAGGACAAGAAGACTGACTCTTCTTACTGACTTTGTTTTGAACCATTCCTGTGACACTAGCTGTAGATTCCGAAGCTTCACTTCAGGTTTATTGTATCTCTCTGACCTTCTTATTGACGATGAAACACAGAAATTGCATCGGAATTAAATAGAAAAGGCACAATGTCGACTTAAGTACAAGAAGACTGACTCTTCTTACTGTCTATGCTTTGAACCATTTTTGCGACACTAGTCATAGATTCCGATGCTTCACTCCAGGTTTACTGTATCCCTTGGATTTTCTTATTAACGATGAAACACAGAAATTGCATCGGAATTAAATAGAAAAGGCACAATGCCGACTTAAGTACAAGAAGACTGACTCTTCTTACTTACCATGTTTTGAACCATTCCTGTGACACTAGTTATAGATTCCGATGCTTCACTTCAGGTTTACTGTATCCCTTGGACCTTCTTAAGGACGATGAAACACAGAAATTGCAGCGGAATTAATTACAAAAGGCACAATGCCGACTTAAGTACAAGAAGACTGACTCTTCATACTGACTATGTTTTGAACCATTCCTGTGACACTAGTTATAGATTCCGATGCGACACTCCTGGCTTACTGTATCCCTTGGACCTTCTCATTGACGATGAAACACAGAAAATGCATCGGAAGTTAATACAAAAGGCACAATGCCGACTTAAGTACAAGAAGACTGACTCTTCTTACTGTCTATGTTTTGAACCATTCCTGTGACACTAGTATTAGATTCCGATGCTTCACTTCAGATTTACTGTATCCCTCTGACCTTATTGCCGATGAAACACAGAAATTGCATCGGAATTAAATACAAAATGCACAATGTCGACTTAAGGACAAGAAGACTGACTCTTCATACTGACTATGCTTTGAACCATTCCTATGACACTAGTTATAGATTCCGATGCTTCACCTCAGGTTTACTGTATCCCTTGGACCTTCTTAAGGACGATGAAACACAGAAATTGCAGCGGAAATAAATACAAAAGGCACAATGCCGACTTAAGTACAAGAAGACTGACTCTTCATACTGACTATGTTTTGAACCATTCCTGTGACACTAGTTATAGATTCCGATGCGACACTCCGGGCTTACTGTATCCCTGTGTCCTTCTTATTGACGATGAAACACAGAAATTGCATCGGAATTAAATACAAAAGGCACAATGCCGACTTAAGCACAAGAAGACGGACTCTTTTTACTGTCTAAAATTTGAAACATTCCAGCGACACTAGTTATAGATTCCGATGCTTCACTTCAGGTTTACTGTGTCCCTGTGACCTTCGTATTGACGATGAAACACAGAAAGTGCATCGGAATTAAATACAAAAGTCACAATGCCGACTTAAGTACAAGAAGACTGACTCTTCTTACTTACTATGATTTGAACCATTCCTGTGACACTAGTTATAGATTCCGATGCTTCACTTCAGGTTTACTGTTTACCTTGGACCGTCTTATTGACGATGAAACACAGAAATAGCAGCGGAATTAACTACAAAAGGCACAATGCCGACTTAAGTACAAGAAGACTGACTCTTCTTACTGACTATGTTTTGAACCATTCCTGTGACACTAGTAATAGATTCCGATGCTTTACTTCAGGTTTACTGTATCCCTCTGACCTTCTTATTGACGATGAAACACAGATATTGCATCGGAATTAAATAGAAAAGGCACAATGCCGACTTAAGTACAAGAAGACTGACTCTTCCCACTGTCTATGTTTGGAACCATTCCTGTGACACTAGTATTAGATTCCGTTGCTTCACTTCAGGTTTACTGTATCCCTCTGACCTTATTGCCGATGAAACACAGAAATTGCATCGGAATTAAATACAAAATGCACAATGCCGACTTAAGGACAAGAAGACTGACGCTTCATACTGACTATGCTTTGAACCATTCCTATGACACTAGTTATAGATTCCGATGCTTCACTTCAGGTTAACTGTATCCCTGTGACCTTCTTATTGACGATGAAACACAGAAATTGCATCGGAATTAAATACAAAAGGCACAATGCCGACTTAAGTACAAGAAGACGGACTCTTCTTACTGTCTAAAATTTGAAACATTCCAGTGACACTAGTTATAGATTCCGATGCTTCACTTCAGGTTTACTGTGTCCCTGTGACCTTCGTATTGACGATGAAACACAGAAAGTGCATCGGAATTAAATACAAAAGGCACAATGCCGACTGAAGTACAAGAAGACTGACTCTTCTTACAGTCAATTTTTTCTAACCATTACAGTGACACTAGTTATTGAATCCGATGCTTGACTCCAGGTTTACTGTATCCCTTGGACCTTCTTATTGACGATGAAACACAGAAATTGCATCGGAAGTTAATACAAAAGGCACAAGGCCGACTTAAGTACAAGAAGACTGACTCTTCTTACTGACTATGTTTTGAACCATTTCTGTGACACTAGTTATAGACTCCGATGCTTCACTTCGGGTTTACTGTTTCCCTCTGACCTTCTTATTGACGATGAAACACAGAAATTGCATCGGAATGAAATACAAAATGCACAATGCCGACTTAAGTACAAAAAGACTGACTCCTCTTACTGTCTATGTTTTGAACCATTCCTGTCACACTAGTTATAGATTCCGATGCTTCACTCCAAGTTTACTGTATCCCTTGGACGTTCTAATTGACGATGAAACACAGAAATAGCTTTGGAATTAAATAGAAAAGGCACAATGCCGACATAAGTACAGGAAGGCTGACTCTTCTTACTGATTATAGTTTGAACCATTCCTGTGACACTAGTTATGGATTCCGTTGCTTTACTTCAAGTTTACTGTATACCGTGGACCTTCTTATTGACGATGAAGCACAGAAATTGCATCGGAATTAAATAGAAAAGGCACAATGTCGACTTAAGTACAAGAAGACTCACTCTTCTTACTGTCTATGCTTTGAACCATTCCTGTGACACTAGTTATAGATTCCGATGCTTCATTCCATTTTTACTGTATCCCTTGGACCTTCTTATTGACGATGAAATATAGAAATTGCATCGGAATTAAATAGAAAAGCACAATGCCGACTTAAGTAAAAGAAGACTGACTCTTCTTACTGACTATGTTTGAACCATTCCTGTGACACTAGTTATAGATTCCGATGCTTCACTTCAGGATTACAGTATACCTTGGCCCTTCTTATTGACGATGAAACACAGAAATTGCATCGGAATTAAATACAAAAGGCACAATGCCGACTTAAGTACAAGAAGACTGACTCTTCCAACTGTCTATGCTTTGAACCATTCCTTTGACACTAGTTTTGGATTCCGATGCTTCACTTCAGGTTAACTGTATCCCTCTGACCTTCTTATTGACGATGAAACTCAGAAATTGCATGGGAATTAAATACAAAAGGCACAATGCCGGCTTAAGTACAAGAAGACTGACTCTTCCTACTGTCTATGTTTTGAACCATTCCTGTGACACAAGTTATAGATTCCGACGCTTCACTTCAGGTTTACTGTATCCCTCTGACCTTATTGCGATGAAACACAGAAATTGCATCGGAATTAAATAGAAAAGGCACAATGCCGGCTTAAGGACAGGAAGACTGACTCTTCTTACTGACTTTGCTCTGAACCATTCCTGAGACACTAATTATAGATTCCGATGCTTCACCTCAGGTTTATTGTATCCCTCTGACCTTCTTATTGACGATGAAACACAGAAATTGCATCGGAATTAAATAGAAAATGCACAATACCGACTTAAGTACAAGAAGACTGACTCTTCTTACTGTCTATGTTTAGAACCATTCTTGTGACACTAGTTATAGATTCCGATGCTTCACTCCGGGTGTACTGTATCCCCTGGACCTTCTTATTGACGATGAAATACAGAAATTGCATTGGAATTAATTACAAAAGGCACAATGCCGACTTAAGAACAAGAAGACTGACTCTTCTTACTGACTATGTTTTGAACCATTCCTGTGACTCTAGTTATAGATTCCGATGCTTCACTTCAGGTTGGCTGTATACCTTGGACCTTCTTATTGACCATGAAACACAGAAATTGCATCGGAATTAAATACAAACGGCACAATGCCGACTTAAGTACAAGAAGACTAACTCCTCCTACTGTCTATGCTTTGAACCATTCCTGTGACACTAGTTTTGGATTCCGATGCTTCACTTCAGGTTTACTGCATCCCTTGGACCTTCTTAGTGACGATGAAACACTGAAATTGCATCGGAATTAAATACAATAGGCAAAATGCCGACTTAAGTACACGAAGACTGACTCTTCTTACTGTCTGTGTTTTGAACCATTCCTGTGACACTAGTTATACATTCCGATGCTACACTCCAGGTTTACTGTATCCCTTGGACCTTCTTATTGACGATGAAACACAGAAATTGCATCGGAATTAAATACAAACAGCACAATGCCGACTTAAGTACAAGAAGACTGACACCTCTTACTGACTTTGTTTTGAACCATTCCTGTGACACTAATTATAGATTCCGATGCTTCACTTCAGGTTTGATGTATCCCTCTGACCTTCTTATTGACGATGAAACACAGAAATTGAATCGGAATTAAATAGAAAACGCACAATGTCGACTTAAGTACAAGTAGACTGACTCTTCTTACTGTCTATGTTTAGACCATTCCTGTGACACTAGTTATAGATTCCGATGCTTCACTTCAGGTTTACTGTATCCCTTGGACCTTCTTATTGACGATGAAACACAGAAATTGCATCGGAATTAAATACAGAAGGCACAATGCCGACTTAAGTACAAGACGTCTGACTCTTCTCACTGACTATGTTTTGAACCATTCCTGTGACACTAGTTATAGATTCCGATGCTTCACTTCAGGTTTACTGTGTCTCTTGGTCCTTCTTATTGACGATGTAGCACAGAAATTGCTTTGGAATTTAATACAATAGGCACAATGCCGACTTAAGTACAAGAAGACTGACTCTTCGTACTGTCTATGTTTAGACCATTCCTGTGACACTAGTTATAGATTCCGATGCTTCACTTCAGGTTTACTGTATCCCTCTGACCTTTTTGCCGATGAAACACAGAAATTGCATCGGAATTAAATACAAAAGGCACAATGCCAACTTATGTACAAGAAGAGTGACTCTTCTTACTGATAATAGTTTGAACCATTCCTGTGACACTAGTTAGAGAATCCGATGCCTTACGTCAGGTTTACTGTATCCCTCTGAACTTCTTATTGACGATGAAACACAGAAATTGCATCGGAATTAAATACAAAAGCCACAATGCCGACTTAAGTACAATAAGACTGACTCTTCCTACAGTCTATGATTTGAACCATTTCTGTGACACTAGTTGAAGAGTGCGATGCTTCACCTCAGGGTTTCTGTATCCCTTGGACCTTCTTATTGACGATGAATCACAGAAATTACATCGGAATTAAATACAAAAGGCACAATGCCGGCTTAAGTTCAAGAAGACTGACTCTTCCTACTGTCTATATTTTGAACCATTCCAGTGACACTAGTTATAGATTCCGATGCTTCACTTCAGGTTTACTGTACCCCTCTGACCATCTTATTGACGATGAAACACAGAAATTGCATCGGAATTAAATACAAAAGCCACAATGCCGACTTAAGTACAATAAGACTGACTCTTCCTACAGTCTATGATTTGAACCATTTCTGTGACACTAGTTGAAGAGTGCGATGCTTCACCTCAGGTTTTCTGTATCCCTTGGACCTTCTTATTGACGATGAATCACAGAAATTACATCGGAATTAAATACAAAAGGCACAATGCCGGCTTAAGTTCAAGAAGACTGACTCTTCTTACTGTCTATATTTTGAACCATTCCAGTGACACTAGTTATAGATTCCGATGCTTCACTTCAGGTTTACTGTACCCCTCTGACCATCTTATTGACGATGAAACACAGAAATTGCATCGGAATTAAATACAAAAGCCACAATGGCGACTTAAGTACAATAAGACTGACTCCTCCTACAGTCTATGATTTGAACCATTTCTGTGACACTAGTTGAAGAGTGCGATGCTTCACCTCAGGTTTTCTGTATCCCTTGGACCTTCTTATTGACGAAGAATCACAGAAATTACATCGGAATTAAATACAAAAGGCACAATGCCGGCTTAAGTTCAAGAAGACTGACTCTTCTTACTGTCTATATTTTGAACCATTCCAGTGACACTAGTTATAGATTCCGATGCTTCACTTCAGGTTTACTGTATCCCTTGGCCTCCTTATTGACGATGAAACACAGAAATTGCATCGGAAATTTATACAAAAGGCACAATGCCGACTTAAGTACATGAAGACCGACTCTTCTGATTGACAATGATTTGAACCATTCATGTGACACTAGTTATAGATTCCAATGCTTCACTTCTGGTTTACTGTATCCCTTGGACATAATTATTGACGATGAAACACAGAAATTGCATCGGAATTAAATACAAAATGCACAATGCCGACTTAAGTACAAGAAGACGGACTCCTTTTACTGTCTAAAATTTGAAACATTCCAGTGACACTAGTTATAGATTCCGATGCTTCACCTCAGGTTTACTGTGTCCCTGTGACCTTTGTATTGACGATGAAACACAGAAAGTGCATCGGAATTAAATACAAAAGACACAATGCCGACTCAAGGACAAGAAGACTGACTCTTCTTACTGACTATGTTTTGAACCACTCCTGTGACACTAGTTATAGATTCCGATGCTTCACTTCAGGTTTACTGTATCCCCCTGACCTTCTTATTGACGATGAAACACAGAAATGGCATCGGAATTAAATACAAAAGGCACAATGCCGACTTATGTACAAGAAGACTGACTCTTCTTACTGACTATGTATTGAACCATTCCTGTGACACTAGTTATAGATTCCGATGCTTCACTTCAGGTTTACAGTATCCCTCTGACCTTCTCATTGACGATGAAACACAGAAATTGTATCGGCTTTAAATAGAAAAGGCACAATGCCGACTTAAGTACAAGAAGACTGACTCTTCTTACTGCCTATGATTAGAACCATTCCATTGACACTAGTTAAACATTCCGATGCTTCACTCCAGGTTTACTGTATCCCTTGGTCCTTCTTATTGACGATGAAACACAGAATTTGCATCGGAATTAAGTAGAAAAGTCACAATGCCGACTTAAGTACAAGAGAACTGACTCTTCTTACTGACTATGTTTGAACCATTCCTGTGACACTAGTTATAGATTCCGATGCTTCACTTCAGGTTTACTGTATCCCTTGGACCTTCTCATTGGCGATGAAACACAGAAATTGCATAGGAATTAAATACAAATGGCAAAATGCCGACTTAAGTACACGAAGAGTGAATCTTCTTACTGTCTATGTTTTGAACCACTCCTGTGACACTAGTTATAGATTCCGATGCGACACTCCAGGTTTACTGTATCCCTTGGACCTTCTCATTGACGATGAAACACAGAAATTGCATCGGAAGTTAATACAAAAGGCACAATGCCGACTTAAGTACAAGAAGACTGACTCTTCTTACTGTCTATGTTTTGAACCATTTCTGTGACACTAGTTATAGATTCCGCTGCTACGCTCCAGGTTTAATGTATCCTTTGGACCTTCGTTTTGACGATGAAACACAGAAATTGCGTCGGAATTAAATGCTAAAGGCACAATGCAGACTTAAGGACAAGACGACTGACTCTTCTTACTGACTTTGTTTTGAACCATTCCTGTGACACTAATAAGAGATTCCGATGCTTCACTTCAGGTTTATTGTATCCCTCTGACCTTCTTATTGACGATGAAACACAGAAATTGCATCGGAATTAAATAGAAAAGGCACAATGTCGACTTAAGTACAAGAAGACTGACTCTTCTTACTGTCTATGCTTTGAACCATTCTTGCGACACTAGTTATAGATTCCAATGCTTCGCTCCAGGTTTAAGGTATCCCTTGGATTTTCTTATTAACGATGAAACACAGAAATTGCATCGGAATTAAATAGAAAAGGCACAATGCCGACTTAAGTACAAGAAGACGGACTCTTCTTACTTACTATGTCTTAAACCATTCCTGTGACACTAGTTATAGATTCCGATGCTTCACTTCAGGTTTACTGTTTACCTTGGACCCTCTTATTGACGATGAAACACAGAAATTGCAGCGGAATTAAATACAAAAGGCACAATGCCGACCTAAGTACAAGAAGACTGACTCTCCTTACTGACTATGTTTTGAACCATTCCTGTGACACTAGTAATAGATTCCGATGCTTTACTTCAGGTTTACTGTATTCCTCTGACCTTCTTATTGACGATGAAACACAGATATTGCATCGGAATTAAATACAAAAGGCACAATGCCGACTTAAGTAAAAGAAGACTGACTCTTCCTACTGTCTATGTTTGGAACCATTCCTGTGACACTAGTATTAGATTCCGTTGCCTCACTTCAGGTTTACTGTATCCCTCTGACCTTATTGCCGATGAAACACAGAAATTGCATCGGAATTAAATACAAAATGCACAATGCCGACTTAAGGACAAGAAGACTGACTCTTCATACTGACTATGCTTTGAACCATTCCTATGACTCTAGTTATAGATTCCGATGCTTCACTTCAGGTTAACTGTATCCCTGTGACCTTCTTATTGACGATGAAACACAGAAATTGCATCGGAATTAAATACAAAATGCACAATGCCGACTTAAGTACAAGAAGACGGACTCTTCTTACTGTCTAAAATTTGAACCATTCCTATGACACTAGTTATTGAATCCGATGCTTGACTCCAGGTTTACTGTATCCCTTGGACCTTCTTATTGACGATGAAACACAGAAATTGCTTCGGAATTAAATACAAAAGACACAATGCCGACTCAAGGACAAGAAGACTAACTCTTCTTACTGACTATGTTTTGAACCACTCCTGTGACACTAGTTATAGATTCCGATGCTTCACTTCAGGTTTACTGTATCCCTCTGACCTTCTTAATGACGCTGAAACACAGATATGGCATCGGAATTAAATACAAAAGGCACAATGCCGACATATGTACAAGAAGACTGAATCTTCTTACTGACTTTGTATTGAACCATTCCTGTGACACTAGTTATAGAATCCAATGCTTCACTTCAGGTTTAATGTATCCCTCTGACCTTCTTATTGACGATGAAACACAGATATAGCATCGGAATTAAATACAAAAGGCACAATGCCGACTTAAGTACAAGAAGACTGACTCTTCCTAATGTCTATGTTTGGAACCATTCCTGTGACACTAGTATTAGATTCCGTTGCTTCACTTCAGGTTTACTGTATCCCTCTGACCTTATTGCCTATGAAACACAGAAATTGCATCGGAATTAAATACAAAATGCACAATGCCGACTTAAGGACAAGAAGACTGACTCTTCATACTGACTATGCTTTGAACCATTCCTATGACACTAGTTATAGATTCCGATGCTTCACTTCAGGTTAACTGTATCCCTGTGACCTTCTTATTGACGATGAAACACAGAAATTGCATCGGAGTAAATACAGAAGGCACAATGCCGACTTAAGTACAAGAAGACGGACTCTTCTTGCTGTCTAAAATTTGAACCATTCCTATGACACTAGTTATTGAATCCGATGCTTGACTCCAGGTTTACTGTATCCCTTGGACCTTCTTATTGACGATGAAACACAGTAATTGCTTCGGAATTAAATACAAAAGACACAATGCCGACTCAAGGACAAGAAGACTGACTCTTCTTACTGACTATGTTTTGAACCACTCCTGTGACACTAGTTATAGATTCCGATGCTTCACTTCAGGTTTACTGTATCCCTCTGACCTTCTTAATGACGCTGAAACACAGATATGGCATCGGAATTAAATACAAAAGGCACAATGCCGACATATGTACAAGAAGAGTGACTCTTCTTACTGACTATGTATTGAACCATTCCTGTGACACTACTTATAGATTCCGATGCTTCACTCCGGGTGTACTGTATCCCCTGGACCTTCTCATTGACGATGAAATACAGAAATTGCATTGGAATTAATTACAAAAGGCACAATGCAGACTTAAGAACAAGAAGACTGACTCTTCTTACTGACTATGCTTTGAACTATTCCTGTGACTCTAGTTATAGATTCCGATGCTTCACTTCAGGTTTACTGTATACCTTGGACCTTCTTATTGACGATGAAACACAGAAATTGCATCGGAATTAAATACAAAATTCACAATGCCGACTTAAGTACAAGAAGACTAACTCCTCCTACTGTCTATGCTCTGAACCATTCCTGTGACACTAGTTTTGGATTCCGATGCTTCACTTCGGGTTTACTGTATCCCTTGGACCTTCTTATTGACGATGAAACACAGAAATTGCATCGGAATTAAATACAATAGGCAAAATGCCGACTTAAGTACACGTAGACTGACTCTTCTTACTGTATGTGTTTTGAACCATTCCTGTGACACTAGTTATACATTCCGATGCTACACTCCAGGTTTACTGTATCCCTTGGACGTTCTTATTGACGATGAAACACAGATTTTGCATCGGAATTAAATACAAAAGGCACAATGCCGACATAGTACAAGAAGACTGACTCTTACTATTGTCTATATTTTGAACCATTCCTGTGACACTAGTTGTGGATTCCGATGCTTCACTTCAGGTTTACTGTATCCCTCTGATCTTCTTATTGACGATGAAACACAGAAATTGCATCGGAATTAAATATAAAAGGCACAATGCCAACTTAAGGACAAGAAGACTGACTCTTCTTACTGACTATGTTTTGAACCATTCCTGAGACACTAGTTATAGATTCCGATGCTTCACTCCAGGTTTACTATATCCCTTGGACCTTTTTATTGACGATGAAACACAGAAATTGCATCGGAATTAAATACAAAAGGCACAATGCCGACTTAAGTACAAGAAGACTGACTCTTCCTACGGACTATGTTTTGAACCATTCCTGTGACACTAGTTATAGATTCCGATGCTTCACTTCAGGTTTACTGTGTCCCTTGGTCCTTCGTATTGACGATGTAGCACAGAAATTGCATAGGAATTTAATACAAAAGGCACAATGCCGACTTAAGTACAAGAAGAGTGACTCTTCCTACTGTCTATGCTTTGAACCATTCCTGTGTCACTAGTTTTGGATTCCGATGCTTAGCGTCAGGTTTACTGTATCCCTCTGACCTTCTCATTGACGATGAAACACAGAAATTGCATCGGAATTAAATACAAAAGGCACAATGCCAACTTAAGGACAAGAAGACTGACACTTCTTACTGACATTGTTTTGAACCATTCCTGTGACACTAATTATAGATTCCGATGCTTCACTTCAGGTTTAATGTATCCCTCTGACCTTCGTATTGACGATGAAACACAGAAATTGAATCGGAATTAAATAGAAAACGCACATTGTCGACTTAAGTACAAGTAGACTGACTCTTCTTACTGTCTATGTTTTGAACCATTCTTGTGACACTAGTTATAGATTCCGATGCTTCACTTCTGGTTTACTGTATCCCTCTAACCTTCTCATTGACGATGAAACACAGAAATTGCAACGCAATTAAATAGAAAATGCACAATGCCGACTTAAGTACAAGAAGACTGACTCTTCCTACTGTCTATGTTTTCAAACATTTCTGTGACACTAGTTATAGAGTGCGATGCTTCACTTCAGGTTTACTGTATCCCTTGGACCTTCTTATTGACGATGAAACACAGAAATTGCATCGGAATTAAATACAAAAGGCACAATGCCGACTTAAGTACAAGACGTCTGACTCTTCTTACTGACTATGTTTTGAACCATTCCTGTGACACTAGTTATAGATTCCGATGCTTCACTTCAGGTTTACTGTGTCCCTTGGTCCTTCTTATTGACGATGAAACACAGAAATTGCATCGGAATTAAATGCAAAAGGCACAATGCCGACTTAAGTACAACAAGACTGACTCTTCCTACTGTCTATGTTTTCAACCATTTCTGTGACACTAGTTGTAGAGTGCGATGCTTCACTTCAGGTTTACTGTATCCCTTGGACCTTCTTATTGACGATGAAACACAGAAATTGCATCGGAATTAAATACAAAAATCACAATGCCGACTTAAGTACAAGACGTCTGACTCTTCTTACTGTCTATGTTTTGAACCATTACTGTGACACTAGTTATTGATTCCGATGCTTCACTCCAGGTTTTCTGTATCCCTTGGACCTTCTTATTGACGATGAAACACAGAAATTGCGTCGAAATCAAATAGAAAAGGCACAATGCCGACTTCAGTACAAGAAGACTGACTTTTCTTACTGTCTATGATTTGAACCATTCCTGTGACACTAGTTATAGGTTCCGATGCTTCACTCCAGGTTTACTGTATCCCTTGGACCATCTTATTGACGACGAAACACAGAAATTGCATCGGAATTAAATAGAAAAGGCACAATGCCAACTTATGTACAAGAAGAGTGACTCATCTTACTGATAATAGTTTGAACCATTCCTGTGTCACTAGTTACAGAATCCGATGCTTTACTTCAGGTTTACTGTATCCCTCTGAACTTCTTATTGACGATGAAACACAGAAATTGCATCGGAATTAAATACAAAAGCCACAATGCCGACTTAAGTACAATAAGACTGAGTCTTCCTACAGTCTATGATTTGAACCATTTCTGTGACACTAGTTGAAGAGTCCGATGCTTCACCTCAGGTTTTCTGTATCCCTTGGACCTTCTTATTGACGATGAATCACAGAAATTACATCGGAATTAAATACAAAAGGCACAATGCCGGCTTAAGTTCAAGAAGACTGACTCTTCTTACTGTCTATATTTTGAACCATTCCATTGACACTAGTTATAGATTTCGATGCTTCACTTCAGGTTTACTGTATCCTTCTGACTTTCTTATTGACGATGAAACTCAGAAATTGCATCGGAATTAGATACAAAAGGCACAATGCCGACTTAAGTACAAGAAGTCTGACTCTTCTTACTGTCTATGTTTTGAACCATTACTCTGACACTAGTTATTGATTACGATGCTTCACTCCAGGTTTAGTGTATCCCTTGGACGTTCTTATTGACGATGAAACACAGAAATTGCATCAAAATTAAATAGAAAAGGCACAATGCCGATTTAAGTAGAAGAAGGCTGACTCTTCTTACTGTCTATGTTTGAACCATTAGTGTGGCACTAGTTATAGATTCCGATGCTTCACTCCAGGTTTACTGTATCCCTTGGACCTTCTTATTGACGATGAAACACAGAAATTGCATCGGAATCAAATACAAAAGGCACAATGCCGATTTAAGGACAAGAAGACGGACTCTTCTTACTGACTATGTTTTGAACCATTCCTGTGACACTAGTTATAGATTCCGATGCTTCACTTCAGGTTTACTGTACCCCTCTGACCTTCTTATTGACGATGAAACACAGATATTGCGTCGGAATTAAATACCAAAGGCACAATGCCGACATAAGTACAAGAACACTGTCTCTTCCAACTCTCTATGATTTGAACCATTCCTTTGACACTAGTTATAGATTCCGATGCTTCACTTCAGGTTTACTGTATCCCTTGTACCTTCTTATTAACGATGAAACACAGAAATTGCATCGGAAATTAATACAAAAGGCACAATGCCGACTTAAGTACATGAAGACCGACTCTTCTGATTGACAATGATTTGAACCATTCATGTGACACTAGTTATAGATTCCAATGCTTCACTTCTGGTTTACTGTGTCCCTTGGACATTATTATTGACGATGAAACACAGAAATTGCATCGGAATTAAATACAAAATGCACAATGCCGACTTGAGTACAAGAAGACTGACTCTTGTTACTTTCTATGTTTTGAACCATTCCTGTGACACTAGTTATAGGTTCCGGTGCTTCACTCCAGGTTTAATATATCCCTTGGACCTTCTTATTGACGATGAAACACAGAATTTGCGTCGGAATTAAATACAAAAGGCACAATGCCGACTTAAGGACAAGAAGTCTGACTCCTCTTACTGACTATGATTTGAACCATTCCTGTGACACTAGTTATAGATTTCGATGCTTCACTTCAGGTTTACTGTATCCTTCTGACTTTCTTATTGACGATGAAACTCAGAAATTGCATCGGAATTAGATACAAAAGGCACAATGCCGACTTAAGTACAAGAAGTCTGACTCTTCTTACTGTCTATGTTTTGAACCATTACTCTGACACTAGTTATTGATTGCGATGCTTCACTCCAGGTTTAGTGTATCCCTTGGACGTTCTTATTGACGATGAAACACAGAAATTGCATCAAAATTAAATAGAAAAGGCACAATGCCGATTTAAGTACAAGAAGGCTGACTCTTCCTACTGTATATGCTTTGAACCATTCGTGTGACACTAGTTATAGATTCCGATGCTTCACTCCAAGTTTACTGTGTCCCTTGGACCATCTTATTGACGATGAAACACAGTAATTGCATCGGAATTAAATAGAAAAGGCACAATGCCGACTTAAGTATAAGAAGACTGACTCTTCCTACAGTCTATGTTTTGAACCATTCATTTGACACTAGTTGAAGTGTCCGATGCTTCACTTCAGGTTTTCTGTATCCCTTGGACCTTCTTATTGACGATGAATCACGGAAATTACATCGGAATTAAATACAAAAGGCGCAATGCCGGCTTAAGTTCATGAACACTGACTCTTCTTACTGTCTATATTTTGAACCATTTGAGTGGCACTAGTTATAGATTCCGATGCTTCACTTCAGGTTTACTGTATCCCTTGGACCTCCTTATTGACAATGAAACACAGAAATTGCTTCGGAATTCAATACAAAAGGCACAATGCCGACTTAAGTACACGAAAACTGACTCTTCTTACTGTCTATGTTTGAACCATTAGTGTGGCACTAGTTATAGAGTCCGATGCTTCACTCCAGGTTTACTGTATCCCTTGGACCTTCTTATTGACGATGAAACACAGAAATTGCATCGGAAGTAAATACAAAAGTCACAATGCCGACTTAAGTACAAGAAGACTGACTCATCCTATTGTCTATGCTTTGAACCATTCCTGTGACACTAGTTATAGATTCCGATGCTTCACTTCAGGTTTACTGTATCCCTCTGACCTTATTGCCGATGAAACACAGAAATTGCATCGGAATAAAATACTAAAGGCACGATGCCGACTTAAGGACAAGAAGACTGACTCTTCCTACTGTCTATGCTTTCAACCATTTCTGTGACACTAGTTATAGATTCCGATGCCTCTCTCCAGGTTTACTGTATCCCTTTGACCACCTTATTGACGATGAAACACAGACATTGCATCGGAATTAAATAGAAAAGGCACAATGCCGACTTAAGTACAAGTAGAGTGACTCTTCTTAGTGATTATAGTTTGAACCATTCCTGTGACACTAGTTACAGAATCCGATGCTTTACTTCAGGTTTACTGTATCCCTCTGACCTTCTTATTGACGATGAAACACAGAAATTGCATCGGAATTAAATACAAAAGCCACAATGCCGACTTAAGTACAAGAAGACTGACTCTTCTTACTCTCTATATTTTGAACCATTCCAGTGACACTAGTTATAGATTCCGATGCTTCACTTCAGGTTTACTGTTTCCCTTGGACCTTCTAATTAACGATGAAGCACAGAAATTGCATCGGAATTAAATACAAAAGGAACAATGCCGACTTAAGTACAAGAAGACTGACTCTTCCTACTGTCTATGCTTTCAACCATTTCTGTGACACTAGCTATAGATTCCGATGCTTCTCTCCAGGTTTACTGTATCCCTTGGACCACCTTATTGACGATGAAACACAGAAATTGCATCGGAATTAAATAGAAAAGGCACAATGCCGACTTAAGTACAAGAAGACTGACTCTTCTTAATGTCTATATTTTGAAACATTCCAGTGACACTAGTTATAGATTCCGATGCTTCACTCCAGGTTTGCTGTATCCCTTGGACCTCCTTATTGACGATGAAACACAGAAATTGCATCAGAATCAAATACAAAAGGCACAATGCCGATTTAAGGACAAGAAGACTGACTCTTCTTACTGACTATGTTTTGAACAGTTCCTGTGACGATAGTTATAGATTCCGATGCTTCACTTCAGGTTTACTGTACCCCTCTGACTTTCTTATTGACGATTAAACTCAGAAATTGCTTCGGAATTAGATACAAAAGGTACAATGCCGACTTAAGTATTAGAAGTCTGACTCTTCTTACTGTCTATGTTTTGAACCATTACTGTGACACTAGTTATTGATTCCGATGCTTCACTCCAGATTTACTGTATCCCTTGGACCCTCTTATTGACGATGAAACACAGAAATTGCATCGAAATTAAATAGAAAAGGCACAATGCCGACTAAAGTACAAGAAGGCTGACTCTTCCTACTGATTATAGTTTGAACCATTCCTGTGACACTAGTTACAGAATCCGATGCTTTACTTCAGGTTTACTGTATCCCTCCGACCTTCTTATTGACGATGAAACACAGAAATTGCAACGGAATTAAATAGAAAAGGCACAATGCCGACTTATGTACAAGAAGAGTGACTCTTCTTACTGATAATAGTTTGAACCATTCCGGTGACACTAGTTATAGATTCCGATACTTCACTTCAGGTTTACTGTTTCCCTTGGACCTTCTAATTAACGATGAAACACAGAAATTTCATCGGAATTAAATACAAAAGGCACAATGCCGACTTAAGTATAAGAAGACTGACTCTTCCTACAGTCTACGATTTGAACCATTTCTGTGACACTAGTTGAAGAGTCCGATGCTTCACTTCGGGTTTTCTGTATCCCTTGGACATTCTTATTGACGATGAATCACAGAAATTACATCGGAATTAAATACAAAAGGCACAATGCCGGCTTAAGTTCAAGACGACTGACTCTCCTTACTGTCTTTATTTTGAACCATTTCAGTGACACTAGTTATAGATTCCGATGCTTCACTTCAGGTTTACTGTATCCCTTGGACCTCCTTAATGACGATGAAACACAGAAATTGCATCGGAATTAAATACAAAAGGCACAATCCGACTTAAGTACAAGAAGACTGACTCTTCTTACTGTCTATGTTTGAACCATTAGTGTGGCACTAGTTATAGATTCCGATGCTTCACTCCAGGTTTACTGTATCCCTTGGACCTTCTTATTGACGATGAAGCACAGATATTGCATCG
Source organism: Schistocerca piceifrons (assembly GCF_021461385.2). Classification (NCBI taxonomy): domain Eukaryota; kingdom Metazoa; phylum Arthropoda; class Insecta; order Orthoptera; family Acrididae; genus Schistocerca; species Schistocerca piceifrons. The sequence goes on along the minus strand of NW_025727576.1, from coordinate 89,508 downwards.
GAATCAAATACAAAAGGCACAATGCCGACATAAGGACAAGAAGACTGACTCTTCTTACTGACTTTGTATTGAACCATTCCTGTGACACTAGTTATAGAATCCAATGCTTCACTTCAGGTTTAATGTATCCCTCTGACCTTCTTATTGACGATGAAACACAGATATAGCATCGGAATTAAATACAAAAGGCACAATGCCGACTTAAGTACAAGAAGACTGACTCTTCCTAATGTCTATGTTTGGAACCATTCCTGTGACACTAGTATTAGATTCCGTTGCTTCACTTCAGGTTTACTGTATCCCTCTGACCTTATTGCCTATGAAACACAGAAATTGCATCGGAATTAAATACAAAATGCACAATGCCGACTTAAGGACAAGAAGACTGACTCTTCATACTGACTATGCTTTGAACCATTCCTATGACACTAGTTATAGATTCCGATGCTTCACTTCAGGTTAACTGTATCCCTGTGACCTTCTTATTGACGATGAAACACAGAAATTGCATCGGAGTAAATACAGAAGGCACAATGCCGACTTAAGTACAAGAAGACGGACTCTTCTTGCTGTCTAAAATTTGAACCATTCCTATGACACTAGTTATTGAATCCGATGCTTGACTCCAGGTTTACTGTATCCCTTGGACCTTCTTATTGACGATGAAACACAGTAATTGCTTCGGAATTAAATACAAAAGACACAATGCCGACTCAAGGACAAGAAGACTGACTCTTCTTACTGACTATGTTTTGAACCACTCCTGTGACACTAGTTATAGATTCCGATGCTTCACTTCAGGTTTACTGTATCCCTCTGACCTTCTTAATGACGCTGAAACACAGATATGGCATCGGAATTAAATACAAAAGGCACAATGCCGACATATGTACAAGAAGAGTGACTCTTCTTACTGACTATGTATTGAACCATTCCTGTGACACTACTTATAGATTCCGATGCTTCACTCCGGGTGTACTGTATCCCCTGGACCTTCTCATTGACGATGAAATACAGAAATTGCATTGGAATTAATTACAAAAGGCACAATGCAGACTTAAGAACAAGAAGACTGACTCTTCTTACTGACTATGCTTTGAACTATTCCTGTGACTCTAGTTATAGATTCCGATGCTTCACTTCAGGTTTACTGTATACCTTGGACCTTCTTATTGACGATGAAACACAGAAATTGCATCGGAATTAAATACAAAATTCACAATGCCGACTTAAGTACAAGAAGACTAACTCCTCCTACTGTCTATGCTCTGAACCATTCCTGTGACACTAGTTTTGGATTCCGATGCTTCACTTCGGGTTTACTGTATCCCTTGGACCTTCTTATTGACGATGAAACACAGAAATTGCATCGGAATTAAATACAATAGGCAAAATGCCGACTTAAGTACACGTAGACTGACTCTTCTTACTGTATGTGTTTTGAACCATTCCTGTGACACTAGTTATACATTCCGATGCTACACTCCAGGTTTACTGTATCCCTTGGACGTTCTTATTGACGATGAAACACAGATTTTGCATCGGAATTAAATACAAAAGGCACAATGCCGACATAGTACAAGAAGACTGACTCTTACTATTGTCTATATTTTGAACCATTCCTGTGACACTAGTTGTGGATTCCGATGCTTCACTTCAGGTTTACTGTATCCCTCTGATCTTCTTATTGACGATGAAACACAGAAATTGCATCGGAATTAAATATAAAAGGCACAATGCCAACTTAAGGACAAGAAGACTGACTCTTCTTACTGACTATGTTTTGAACCATTCCTGAGACACTAGTTATAGATTCCGATGCTTCACTCCAGGTTTACTATATCCCTTGGACCTTTTTATTGACGATGAAACACAGAAATTGCATCGGAATTAAATACAAAAGGCACAATGCCGACTTAAGTACAAGAAGACTGACTCTTCCTACTGACTATGTTTTGAACCATTCCTGTGACACTAGTTATAGATTCCGATGCTTCACTTCAGGTTTACTGTGTCCCTTGGTCCTTCTTATTGACGATGTAGCACAGAAATTGCATAGGAATTTAATACAAAAGGCACAATGCCGACTTAAGTACAAGAAGAGTGACTCTTCCTACTGTCTATGCTTTGAACCATTCCTGTGTCACTAGTTTTGGATTCCGATGCTTAGCGTCAGGTTTACTGTATCCCTCTGACCTTCTCATTGACGATGAAACACAGAAATTGCATCGGAATTAAATACAAAAGGCACAATGCCAACTTAAGGACAAGAAGACTGACACTTCTTACTGACATTGTTTTGAACCATTCCTGTGACACTAATTATAGATTCCGATGCTTCACTTCAGGTTTAATGTATCCCTCTGACCTTCGTATTGACGATGAAACACAGAAATTGAATCGGAATTAAATAGAAAACGCACAATGTCGACTTAAGTACAAGTAGACTGACTCTTCTTACTGTCTATGTTTTGAACCATTCTTGTGACACTAGTTATAGATTCCGATGCTTCACTTCAGGTTTACTGTATCCCTCTAACCTTCTCATTGACGATGAAACACAGAAATTGCAACGCAATTAAATAGAAAATGCACAATGCCGACTTAAGTACAAGAAGACTGACTCTTCCTACTGTCTATGTTTTCAAACATTTCTGTGACACTAGTTATAGAGTGCGATGCTTCACTTCAGGTTTACTGTATCCCTTGGACCTTCTTATTGACGATGAAACACAGAAATTGCATCGGAATTAAATACAAAAGGCACAATGCCGACTTAAGTACAAGACGTCTGACTCTTCTTACTGACTATGTTTTGAACCATTCCTGTGACACTAGTTATAGATTCCGATGCTTCACTTCAGGTTTACTGTGTCCCTTGGTCCTTCTTATTGACGATGAAACACAGAAATTGCATCGGAATTAAATGCAAAAGGCACAATGCCGACTTAAGTACAACAAGACTGACTCTTCCTACTGTCTATGTTTTCAACCATTTCTGTGACACTAGTTATAGAGTGCGATGCTTCACTTCAGGTTTACTGTATCCCTTGGACCTTCTTATTGACGATGAAACACAGAAATTGCATCGGAATTAAATACAAAAATCACAATGCCGACTTAAGTACAAGACGTCTGACTCTTCTTACTGTCTATGTTTTGAACCATTACTGTGACACTAGTTATTGATTCCGATGCTTCACTCCAGGTTTTCTGTATCCCTTGGACCTTCTTATTGACGATGAAACACAGAAATTGCGTCGAAATCAAATAGAAAAGGCACAATGCCGACTTCAGTACAAGAAGACTGACTTTTCTTACTGTCTATGATTTGAACCATTCCTGTGACACTAGTTATAGGTTCCGATGCTTCACTCCAGGTTTACTGTATCCCTTGGACCATCTTATTGACGACGAAACACAGAAATTGCATCGGAATTAAATAGAAAAGGCACAATGCCAACTTATGTACAAGAAGAGTGACTCATCTTACTGATAATAGTTTGAACCATTCCTGTGTCACTAGTTACAGAATCCGATGCTTTACTTCAGGTTTACTGTATCCCTCTGAACTTCTTATTGACGATGAAACACAGAAATTGCATCGGAATTAAATACAAAAGCCACAATGCCGACTTAAGTACAATAAGACTGAGTCTTCCTACAGTCTATGATTTGAACCATTTCTGTGACACTAGTTGAAGAGTCCGATGCTTCACCTCAGGTTTTCTGTATCCCTTGGACCTTCTTATTGACGATGAATCACAGAAATTACATCGGAATTAAATACAAAAGGCACAATGCCGGCTTAAGTTCAAGAAGACTGACTCTTCTTACTGTCTATATTTTGAACCATTCCATTGACACTAGTTATAGATTTCGATGCTTCACTTCAGGTTTACTGTATCCTTCTGACTTTCTTATTGACGATGAAACTCAGAAATTGCATCGGAATTAGATACAAAAGGCACAATGCCGACTTAAGTACAAGAAGTCTGACTCTTCTTACTGTCTATGTTTTGAACCATTACTCTGACACTAGTTATTGATTACGATGCTTCACTCCAGGTTTAGTGTATCCCTTGGACGTTCTTATTGACGATGAAACACAGAAATTGCATCAAAATTAAATAGAAAAGGCACAATGCCGATTTAAGTACAAGAAGGCTGACTCTTCTTACTGTCTATGTTTGAACCATTAGTGTGGCACTAGTTATAGATTCCGATGCTTCACTCCAGGTTTACTGTATCCCTTGGACCTTCTTATTGACGATGAAACACAGAAATTGCATCGGAATCAAATACAAAAGGCACAATGCCGATTTAAGGACAAGAAGACGGACTCTTCTTACTGACTATGTTTTGAACCATTCCTGTGACACTAGTTATAGATTCCGATGCTTCACTTCAGGTTTACTGTACCCCTCTGACCTTCTTATTGACGATGAAACACAGATATTGCGTCGGAATTAAATACCAAAGGCACAATGCCGACATAAGTACAAGAACACTGTCTCTTCCAACTCTCTATGATTTGAACCATTCCTTTGACACTAGTTATAGATTCCGATGCTTCACTTCAGGTTTACTGTATCCCTTGTACCTTCTTATTAACGATGAAACACAGAAATTGCATCGGAAATTAATACAAAAGGCACAATGCCGACTTAAGTACATGAAGACCGACTCTTCTGATTGACAATGATTTGAACCATTCATGTGACACTAGTTATAGATTCCAATGCTTCACTTCTGGTTTACTGTGTCCCTTGGACATTATTATTGACGATGAAACACAGAAATTGCATCGGAATTAAATACAAAATGCACAATGCCGACTTGAGTACAAGAAGACTGACTCTTGTTACTTTCTATGTTTTGAACCATTCCTGTGACACTAGTTATAGGTTCCGGTGCTTCACTCCAGGTTTAATATATCCCTTGGACCTTCTTATTGACGATGAAACACAGAATTTGCGTCGGAATTAAATACAAAAGGCACAATGCCGACTTAAGGACAAGAAGACTGACTCCTCTTACTGACTATGATTTGAACCATTCCTGTGACACTAGTTATAGATTTTGATGCTTCACTTCAGGTTTACTGTATCCTTCTGACTTTCTTATTGACGATGAAACTCAGAAATTGCATCGGAATTAGATACAAAAGGCACAATGCCGACTTAAGTACAAGAAGTCTGACTCTTCTTACTGTCTATGTTTTGAACCATTACTCTGACACTAGTTATTGATTGCGATGCTTCACTCCAGGTTTAGTGTATCCCTTGGACGTTCTTATTGACGATGAAACACAGAAATTGCATCAAAATTAAATAGAAAAGGCACAATGCCGATTTAAGTACAAGAAGGCTGACTCTTCCTACTGTATATGCTTTGAACCATTCGTGTGACACTAGTTATAGATTCCGATGCTTCACTCCAAGTTTACTGTGTCCCTTGGACCATCTTATTGACGATGAAACACAGTAATTGCATCGGAATTAAATAGAAAAGGCACAATGCCGACTTAAGTATAAGAAGACTGACTCTTCCTACAGTCTATGTTTTGAACCATTCATTTGACACTAGTTGAAGTGTCCGATGCTTCACTTCAGGTTTTCTGTATCCCTTGGACCTTCTTATTGACGATGAATCACAGAAATTACATCGGAATTAAATACAAAAGGCGCAATGCCGGCTTAAGTTCATGAAGACTGACTCTTCTTACTGTCTATATTTTGAACCATTTGAGTGACACTAGTTATAGATTCCGATGCTTCACTTCAGGTTTACTGTATCCCTTGGACCTCCTTATTGACAATGAAACACAGAAATTGCTTCGGAATTCAATACAAAAGGCACAATGATGACTTAAGTACACGAAAACTGACTCTTCTTACTGTCTATGTTTGAACCATTAGTGTGGCACTAGTTATAGAGTCCGATGCTTCACTCCAGGTTTACTGTATCCCTTGGACCTTCTTATTGACGATGAAACACAGAAATTGCATCGGAAGTAAATACAAAAGTCACAATGCCGACTTAAGTACAAGAAGACTGACTCATCCTATTGTCTATGCTTTGAACCATTCCTGTGACACTAGTTTTGAAATTGCGATGCTTCACTTCAGGTTTACTGTATCCCTCTGACCTTCCTATTAACGATGAAACACAGAAATTGCATGGGAATTAAATACAAAAGGCACAATGCCGACTAAAATACAAGAAGACTGACTCTTTGTACTGTCTATGTTTTGAACCATTCCTGTGACACTAGTTATAGATTCCGATGCTTCACTTCAGGTTTACTGTATCCCTCTGACCTTATTGCCGATGAAACACAGAAATTGCATCGGAATAAAATACTAAAGGCACGATGCCGACTTAAGGACAAGAAGACTGACACTTCCTACTGTCTATGCTTTCAACCATTTCTGTGACACTAGTTATAGATTCCGATGCCTCTCTCCAGGTTTACTGTATCCCTTTGACCACCTTATTGACGATGAAACACAGACATTGCATCGGAATTAAATAGAAAAGGCACAATGCCGACTTAAGTACAAGTAGAGTGACTCTTCTTAGTGATTATAGTTTGAACCATTCCTGTGACACTAGTTACAGAATCCGATGCTTTACTTCAGGTTTACTGTATCCCTCTGACCTTCTTATTGACGATGAAACACAGAAATTGCATCGGAATTAAATACAAAAGCCACAATGCCGACTTAAGTACAAGAAGACTGACTCTTCTTACTCTCTATATTTTGAACCATTCCAGTGACACTAGTTATAGATTCCGATGCTTCACTTCAGGTTTACTGTTTCCCTTGGACCTTCTAATTAACGATGAAGCACAGAAATTGCATCGCAATTAAATACAAAAGGAACAATGCCGACTTAAGTACAAGAAGACTGACTCTTCCTACTGTCTATGCTTTCAACCATTTCTGTGACACTAGTTATAGATTCCGATGCTTCTCTCCAGGTTTACTGTATCCCTTGGACCACCTTATTGACGATGAAACACAGAAATTGCATCGGAATTAAATAGAAAAGGCACAATGCTGACTTAAGTACAAGAAGACTGACTCTTCTTAATGTCTATATTTTGAAACATTCCAGTGACACTAGTTATAGATTCCGATGCTTCACTCCAGGTTTGCTGTATCCCTTGGACCTCCTTATTGACGATGAAACACAGAAATTGCATCAGAATCAAATACAAAAGGCACAATGCCGATTTAAGGACAAGAAGACTGACTCTTCTTACTGACTATGTTTTGAACAGTTCCTGTGACGATAGTTATAGATTCCGATGCTTCACTTCAGGTTTACTGTACCCCTCTGACTTTCTTATTGACGATTAAACTCAGAAATTGCTTCGGAATTAGATACAAAAGGTACAATGCCGACTTAAGTATTAGAAGTCTGACTCTTCTTACTGTCTATGTTTTGAACCATTACTGTGACACTAGTTATTGATTCCGATGCTTCACTCCAGATTTACTGTATCCCTTGGACCCTCTTATTGACGATGAAACACAGAAATTGCATCGAAATTAAATAGAAAAGGCACAATGCCGACTAAAGTACAAGAAGGCTGACTCTTCCTACTGATTATAGTTTGAACCATTCCTGTGACACTAGTTACAGAATCCGATGCTTTACTTCAGGTTTACTGTATCCCTCCGACCTTCTTATTGACGATGAAACACAGAAATTGCAACGGAATTAAATAGAAAAGGCACAATGCCGACTTATGTACAAGAAGAGTGACTCTTCTTACTGATAATAGTTTGAACCATTCCGGTGACACTAGTTATAGATTCCGATACTTCACTTCAGGTTTACTGTTTCCCTTGGACCTTCTAATTAACGATGAAACACAGAAATTTCATCGGAATTAAATACAAAAGGCACAATGCCGACTTAAGTATAAGAAGACTGACTCTTCCTACAGTCTACGATTTGAACCATTTCTGTGACACTAGTTGAAGAGTCCGATGCTTCACTTCGGGTTTTCTGTATCCCTTGGACATTCTTATTGACGATGAATCACAGAAATTACATCGGAATTAAATAGAAAAGGCACAATGCCGGCTTAAGTTCAAGACGACTGACTCTCCTTACTGTCTTTATTTTGAACCATTTCAGTGACACTAGTTATAGATTCCGATGCTTCACTTCAGGTTTACTGTATCCCTTGGACCTCCTTAATGACGATGAAACACAGAAATTGCATCGGAATTAAATACAAAAGGCACAATCCGACTTAAGTACAAGAAGACTGACTCTTCTTACTGTCTATGTTTGAACCATTAGTGTGGCACTAGTTATAGATTCCGATGCTTCACTCCAGGTTTACTGTATCCCTTGGACCTTCTTATTGACGATGAAGCACAGATATTGCATCGGAATCAAATACAAAAGGCACAATGCCGACATAAGGACAAGAAGACTGACTCTTCTTACTGACTATGTTTTGAAACATTCCTGTGACACTAGTTATAGATTCCGATGCTTCACTTCAGGTTTACTGTACCCCTCTGACCTTCTTATTGACGATGAAATACAGAAATTGCATCGGAATTAAATACAAAAGGCACAATGCCGACTTAAGTACATGAAGACAGACTCTTCTTATTGTCTATGTTTTTTAACCATTCCTGTGACACTAGTTATAGTTTCCGATGCTTCACTTCAGGTTTACTGTATCCCTTGGACCTTCTTATTGACGATGAAACACAGAAATTGCATCGGAATTAAATACAAAAGGCACAATGCCGACTTAAGTACAAGAAGACTGACTCCTCTTACAGTCAATGTTTCTAACCATTACAGTGACACTAGTTAATGAATCCGATGCTTGACTCCAGGTTTACTGTATCCCTTAAACCTTCTTATTGACGATGAAACACAGAAATTGCTTCGGAATTAAATACAAAAGACACAATGCCGACTCAAGGACAAGAAGACTGTCTCTTCTTATTGACTATGTTTTGAACCACTCCTGTGACACTAGTTATAGATTACGATGCTTCACTTCAGGTTTACTGTATCCCTCTGTCCTTCTTGTTGTCGATGAAACACAGAAATGGCATCGGAATTAAATACAAAAGGCCCAATGCCGACTTATGTACAAGAAGACTGACTCTTCAAACTGACTATGTATTGAACCATTCCTGTGACACTAGTTATAGATTCCGATGCTTCACTTCAGGTTTACTGTATCCCTCTGACCTTCTCATTGACGATGAAACACAGAAATTGTATCGGCTTTAAATAGAAAAGGCACAATGCCGACTTAAGTACAAGAAGACTGACTCTTCTTACTGCCTATGATTAGAACCACTCCATTGACACTAGTTAAAGATTCCGGTGCTTCACTACAGGTTTACTGTATCCCTTGGACCTTCTTATTGACGATGAAACACAGAATTTGCTTCGGAATTAAGTAGAAAAGGCACAATGCCGACTTAAGTACAAGAAGACTGAATCTTCTTACTGACTATGTTTGAACCATTCCTGTGACACTAGTTATAGATTCCGATGCTTCACTTCAGGTTTACTGTATCCCTTGGACCGTCTCATTGACGATGAAACACAGAAATTGCATCGGAATTAAATACAAATGGCAAAATGCCGACTTAAGTACACGAAGAGTGAATCTTCTTACTGTCTATGTTTTGAACCATTCCTGTGACACTAGTTATAGATTCCGATGCGACACTCCAGGATTACTGTATCCCTTGGACCTTCTCATTGACGATGAAACACAGAAATTGCATCGGAAGTTTATACAAAAGGCACAATGCCGACTTAAGTACAAGAAGACTGACTCCTCTTACTGTCTATGTTTTGAACCATCCCTGTCACACTAGTTATAGATTCCGATGCTTCACTCCAAGTTTACTGTATACCTTGGACGTTCTAATTGACGATGAAACACAGAAATTGCATTGGAATTAAATAGAAAAGGCACAATGCCGACTTAAGTACAGGAAGACTGACTCTTCTTACTGATTATAGTTTGAACCATTCCTGTGACACTAGTTATGGATTCCGTTGCTTTACTTCTGGTTTACTGTATACCGTGGACCTTCTTATTGACGATGAGACACAGAAATTCCATCGGAATTAAATAGAAAAGGCACAATGTCGACTTAAGTACAAGAAGACTGACTCTTCTTACTGTCTATGCTTTGAACCATTCCTGTGACACTAGTTATAGATTCCGATGCTTCACTCCAGGTTTACTGTATCCCTTGGACCTTCTTATTGACGATGAAATATAGAAATTGCATCGGAATTAAATAGAAAAAGCACAATGCCGACTTAAGTACAAGAAGACTGACTCTTCTTACTGACTATGTTTTGAACCATTCCTGTGACACTAGTTATAGATTCCGATGCTTCACTTCAGGATTACAGTATACCTTGGCCCTTCTTATTGACGATGAAACACAGATATTGCATGGGAATTAAAGACAAAAGGCACAATGCCGACTTAAGTACAAGAAGACTGACTCTTCCAACTGTCTATGTTTTGAACCATTCCTGTGACACTAGTTACAGATTCCGACGCTTCACTTCAGGTTTAATGTATCCCCCTGACCTTATTGCCGATGAAACACAGAAATCGCATCGGAATTAAATAGAAAAGGCACAATGCCGGCTTAAGGACAAGAAGACTGACTCTTCTTACTGACTTTGCTCTGAACCATTCCTGAGACACTAATTATAGATTCCGATGCTTCACTTCAGGTTTATTGTATCCCTCTGACCTTCTTATTGACGATGAAACACAGAAATTGCATCGGAATTAAATAGAAAATGCACAATGCCGACTTAAGTACAAGAAGACTGACTCTTCTTACTGTCTATGTTTTGAACCATTCTTGTGACACTAGTTATAGATTCCGATGCTTCACTCCGTGTGTACTGTATCCCCTGGACCTTCTTATTGACGATGAAATACAGAAATTGCATCGGAATTAAATACAAAAGGCACAATGCCGACTTATGAACAAGAAGACTGACTCATCTTACTGACTATGATTTGAACCATTCCTGTGACTCTAGTTATAGATTCCGATGCTTCACTTCAGGATTACTGTATACCTTGGACCTTCTTATTGACGATGAAACACAGAAATTGTATCGGAATAAAATACAAAAGGCTCAATGCCGACTTAAGTACAAGAAGACTAACTCCTCCTACTGCCTATGTTTTGAATCATTCCTGTGACACTAGTTTTGGATTCCGATGCTTCACTTTAGGTGTACTGTATCCCGCTGACGTTCTTATTGACGATGAAACACTGAAATTACATGGGAATGTAATTCAAAAGGCACAATGCCGACTTAAGTACAAGAAGACTGACTCTTCCTACTGTCTACGTTTTGAACCATTCCTGTGACATTAGTTATAGATTCCGATGCTTCACTTCAGGTTTACTGTTTCCCTTGGACCTTCTTATTGACGATGAAACACAGAAATTGCATCGGAATTAAATACAATAGGCAAAATGCCGACTTAAGTACACGAAGACTGACTCTTCTTACTGTCTGTGTTTTGAACCATTCCTGTGACACTAGTTATACATTCCGATGCTACACTCCAGGTTTACTGTATCCCTTGGACCTTCTTATTGACGATGAAACACAGAAATTGCATCGGAATTAAATACAAAAGGCACAATGCAACTTAAGTACAAGAAGACTGACTCTTCTTAATGACTATGTTTAGAACCATTCCTGTGACACTAGTTATAAATTCCGATGCATTACTTCAGGTTTACTGTATCCCTCTGGCCTTCGTAGTGACGATGACACACAGATGTTGCATCGGAATCAAATAGAAAAGGCACAATGCCGACTTAAGTACAAAAAGACTGACTCTTCTTACTGTCATTGTTTTGAACCATTCCTGTGACACTAGTTATAGATTCCGATGCTTCACTTCAGGTTTACTGTATCCCTTGGACCTTCTTATTGACGATGAAAAACAGAAATTGCATCGGAATTTAACACAAAAGGCACAATGCCGACTTAAGTACAAGAAGAGTGACTCTTCCTACTGTCTATGCTTTGAACTATTCCGGTGACACTAGTTATAGATTCCGATACTTCACTTCAGGTTTACTGTTTCCCTTGGACCTTCTAATTAACGATGAAACACAGAAATTGCATCGGAATTAAATACAAAAGGCACAGTGCCGACTTAAGTATAAGAAGACTGACTCTTCCTACAGTCTACGATTTGAACCATTTCTGTGACACTAGTTGAAGAGTCCGATGCTTCACTTCGGGTTTTCTGTATCCCTTGGACATTCTTATTGACGATGAATCACAGAAATTACATCGGAATTAAATACAAAAGGCACAATGCCAGCTTAAGTTCAAGACGACTGACTCTTCTTACTGTCTTTATTTTGAACCATTCCAGTGACACTAGTTATAGATTCCGATGCTTCACTTCAGGTTTACTGTATCCCTTGGACCTCCTTAATGACGATGAAACACAGAAATTGCATCGGAATTAAATACAAAAGGCACAATCCGACTTAAGTACAAGAAGACTGACTCTTCTTACTGTCTATGTTTGAACCATTAGTGTGGCACTAGTTATTGATTCCGATGCTTCACTCCAGGTTTACTGTATCCCTAGGACCTTCTTATTGACGATGAAGCACAGAAATTCCATCGGAATCAAATACAAAAGGCACAATGCCGACATAAGGACAAGAAGACTGACTCTTCTTACTGACTATGTTTTGAACCATTCTTGTGACACTAGTTATAGATTCCGATGCTTCACCTCAGGTTTACTGTATCCCTCTGTCCTTCTTGTTGACGATGAAACACAGAAATGGCATCGGAATTAAATACAAAAGGCACAATGCCGACTTATGTACAAGAAGACTGACTCTTCAAACTGACTATGTATTGAACCATTCCTGTGACACTAGTTATAGATTCCGATGCTTCACTTCAGGTTTACTGTATCCCTCTGACCTTCTCATTGACGATGAAACACAGAAATTGTATCGGCTTTAAATAGAAAAGGCACAATGCCGACTTAAGTACAAGAAGACTGACTCTTCTTACTGCCTATGATTAGAACCATTCCATTGACACTAGTTAAAGATTCCGATGCTTCACTCCAGGTTTACTGTATCCCTTGGACCTTCTTATTGACGATGAAACACAGAATTTGCTTCGGAATTAAGTAGAAAAGGCACAATGCCGACTTAAGTACAAGATGACTGACTCTTCTTACTGACTATGTTTGAACCATTCCTGTGACACTAGTTATAGATTCCGATGCTTCACTTCAGGTTTACTGTATCCCTTGGACCGTCTCATTGACGATGAAACACAGAAATTGCATCGGAATTAAATACAAATGACAAAATGCCGACTTAAGTACACGAAGAGTGAATCTTCTTACTGTCTATGTTTTGAACCATTCCTGTGACACTAGTTATAGATTCCGATGCGACGCTCAAGGTTTACTGTATCCCTTGGACCTTCTCATTGACGATGAAACACAGAAATTGCATCGGAAGTTAATACAAAAGGCACAATGCCGACTTAAGTATAAGAAGACTGACTCTTCTTACTGACTATGCTTTGAACCATTTCTGTGACACTAGTAATAGATTCCGATACTTCACTTCGGGTTTACTGTATCCCTCTGACCTACTTATTGACGATGAAACACAGAAATTGCATCGGAATGAAATACAAAAGGCACAATGCCGACTTAAGTACAAAAAGACTGACTCCTTATACTGTCTATGTTTTGAACCATTCCTGTCACACTAGTTATAGATTCCGATGCTTCACTCCATGTTTACTGTATCCCTTGGACGTTCTAATTGACGATAAAACACAGAAATTGCATCGGAATTGAATAGAAAGGGCACAATGCTGACTTAAGTACAGGAAGACTGACTCTTCTTACTGATTATAGTTTGAACCATTCCTGTGACACTAGTTATGGATTCCGTTGCTTTACTTCAGGTTTACTGTATACCGTGGACCTTCTTATTGAGGATGAGACACAGAAATTCCATCGGAATTAAATAGAAAAGGCACAATGTCGACTTAAGTACATGAAGACTGACTCTTCTTACTGTCTATGCTTTGAACCATTCCTGTGACACTAGTTATAGATTCCGATGCTTCACTCCAGGTTTACTGTATCCCTTGGACCATCTTATTGACGATGAAATATAGAAATTGCATCGGAATTAAATAGAAAAAGCACAATGCCGACTTAAGTACAAGAAGACTGACTCTTCTTACTGACTATGTTTTGAACCATTCCTGTGACACTAGTTATAGATTCCGATGCTTCACTTCAGGATTACAGTATTCCTTGGCCCTTCTTGTTGACGATGAAACACAGATATTGCATCGGAATTAAATACAAAAGGCACAATGCCGACTTAAGTACAAGAAGACTGACTCTTCCAACTGTCTATGCTTTGAACCATTCCTGTGACACTAGTTTTGGATTCCGATGGTTCACTTCAGGTTAACTGTATCCCTCTGACCTTCTTATTGACGATGAAACACAGAAATTGCATGGGAATTAAATACAAAATGCACAATGCCGACTTAAGTACAAGAAGACTGACTCTTCCAACTGTCTATGTTTTGAACCATTCCTGTGACACTAGTTAAAGATTCCGACGCTTCACTTCAGATTTAATGTATCCCCCTGACCTTATTGCCGATGAAACACAGAAATTGCATCGGAATTAAATAGAAAAGGCACAATGCCGGCTTAAGGACAAGAAGACTGACTCTTCCTACTGACTTTGCTCTGAACCATTCCTGAGACACTAATTATAGATTCCGATGCTTCACTTCAGGTTTATTGTATCCCTCTGACCTTCTTATTGACGATGAAACACAGAAATTGCATCGGAATTAAATAGAAAATGCACAATGCCGACTTAAGTACAAGAAGACTGACTCTTCTTACTGTCTATGTTTTGAACCATTCTTGTGACACTAGTTATAGATTCCGATGCTTCACTCCGTGTGTACTGTATCCCCTGGACCTTCTTATTGACGATGAAATACAGAAATTGCATCGGAACTAAATACAAAAGGCACAATGCCGACTTAAGAACAAGAAGACGGACTCTTCTTACTGACTATGTTTTGAACCATTCCTGTGACTCTAGTTACAGATTCCGATGCTTCACTTCAGGTTTACTGTATACCTTGGACCTTCTTATTGACGATGAAACACAGAAATTGTATCGGAATAAAATACAAAAGGCACAATGCCGACTTAAGTACAAGAAGACTAACTCCTCCTACTGTCTATGTTTTGAATCATTCCTGTGACACTAGTTTTGGATTCCGATGCTTCACTTCAGGTTTACTGTATCCCTCTGTCCTTCTTGTTGACGATGAAACACAGAAATGGCATCGGAATTAAATACAAAAGGCACAATGCCGACTTATGTACAAGAAGACTGACTCTTCCTACTGTCTACGTTTTGAACCATTCCTGTGACACTAGTTATAGATTCCGATGCTTCACTTCAGGTTTACTGTTTCCCTTGGACCTTCTTATTGACGATGAAACACAGAAATTGCATCGGAATTAAATACAATAGGCAAAATGCCGACTTAAGTACACGAAGACTGACTCTTCTTACTGTCTGTGTTTTGAACCATTCCTGTGACACTAGTTATACATTCCGATGCTACACTCCAGGTTTACTGTATCCCTTGGACCTTCTTATTGACGATGAAACACAGAAATTGCATCGGAATTAAATACAAAAGGCACAATGCAACTTAAGTACAAGAAGACTGACTCTTCTTAATGACTATGTTTAGAACCATTCCTGTGACACTAGTTATAAATTCCGATGCTTCACTTCAGGTTTACTGTATCCCTCTGGCCTTCGTAGTGACGATGACACACAGATGTTGCATCGGAATCAAATAGAAAAGGCACAATGCCGACTTAAGTACAAAAAGACTGACTCTTCTTACTGTCATTGTTTTGAACCATTCCTGTGACACTAGTTATAGATTCCGATGCTTCGCTCCAGGTTTACTGAATCCCATGTACCTTCTAATTGACGTTGAAACACAGAAATTATATCGGAATTCAATAGAAAAGGCACAATGCCGACTTAAGTACAGGAAGACTGACGCTTCTTACTGATTATAGTTTGAACCATTCCTGTGACACTAGTTATAGGTTCCGATGCTTTACTTCAGGTTTACTGTATTCCTTGGCCCTTCTTATTGACGATGAAACACAGAAATTGCATCTGAATTAAATACAAAAGGCACAATGCCGACTTAAGTACAAGAAGACTGACTCTTACTATTGTCTATATTTTGAACCATTCCTGTGACACTAGTTGTGGATTCCGATGCTTCACTTCAGTTTTACTGTATCCCTCTGACTATCTTATTGACGATGAAACACAGAAATTGCATCGGAATTAAATACAAAAGGCACAATGCCAACTTAAGGACAAGAAGACTGACTCTTCTTACTGACTATTTTTGAATCATTCCTGAGACACTAGTTATAGATTCCGATGCTTCACTCCAGGTTTACTATATCCCTTCGACATTGTTGTTGACGATGAAACACAGAAATTGCATCGGAATTAAATACAAAAGGCACAATGCCGACTTAAGTACAAGAAGAGTGACTCTTCCTACTGTCTATGCTTTGAACTATTCCGGTGACACTAGTTATAGATTCCGATACTTCACTTCAGGTTTACTGTTTCCCTTGGACCTTCTAATTAACGATGAAACACAGAAATTGCATCGGAATTAAATACAAAAGGCACAGTGCCGACTTAAGTATAAGAAGACTGACTCTTCCTACAGTCTACGATTTGAACCATTTCTGTGACACTAGTTGAAGAGTCCGATGCTTCACTTCGGGTTTTCTGTATCCCTTGGACATTCTTATTGACGATGAATCACAGAAATTACATCGGAATTAAATACAAAAGGCACAATGCCAGCTTAAGTTCAAGACGACTGACTCTTCTTACTGTCTTTATTTTGAACCATTCCAGTGACACTAGTTATAGATTCCGATGCTTCACCTCAGGTTTACTGTATCCCTTGGACCTCCTTAATGACGATGAAACACAGAAATTGCATCCGAATTAAATACAAAAGGCACAATCCGACTTAAGTACAAGAAGACTGACTCTTCTTACTGTCTATGTTTGAACCATTAGTGTGGCACTAGTTATTGATTCCGATGCTTCACTCCAGGTTTACTGTATCCCTAGGACCTTCTTATTGACGATGAAGCACAGAAATTCCATCGGAATCAAATACAAAAGGCACAATGCCGACATAAGGACAAGAAGACTGACTCTTCTTACTGACTATGTTTTGAACCATTCCTGTGACACTAGTTAAAGATTCCGACGCTTCACTTCAGATTTAATGTATCCCCCTGACCTTATTGCCGATGAAACACAGAAATTGCATCGGAATTAAATAGAAAAGGCACAATGCCGGCTTAAGGACAAGAAGACTGACTCTTCCTACTGACTTTGCTCTGAACCATTCCTGAGACACTAATTATAGATTCCATTGCTTCACTTCAGGTTTATTGTATCCCTCTGACCTTCTTATTGACGATGAAACACAGAAATTGCATCGGAATTAAATAGAAAATGCACAATGCCGACTTAAGTACAAGAAGACTGACTCTTCTTACTGTCTATGTTTTGAACCACTCTTGTGACACTAGTTATAGATTCCGATGCTTCACTCCGTGTGTACTGTATCCCCTGGACCTTCTTATTGACGATGAAATACAGAAATTGCATCGGAACTAAATACAAAAGGCACAATGCCGACTTAAGAACAAGAAGACTGACTCTTCTTACTGACTATGTTTTGAACCATTCCTGTGACTCTAGTTATAGATTCCGATGCTTCACTTCAGGTTTACTGTATACCTTGGACCTTCTTATTGACGATGAAACACAGAAATTGTATCGGAATAAAATACAAAAGGCACAATGCCGACTTAAGTACAAGAAGACTAACTCCTCCTACTGTCTATGTTTTGAATCATTCCTGTGACACTAGTTTTGGATTCCGATGCTTCACTTCAGGTTTACTGTATCCCTCTGTCCTTCTTGTTGACGATGAAACACAGAAATGGCATCGGAATTAAATACAAAAGGCACAATGCCGTTTTATGTACAAGAAGACTGACTCTTCCTACTGTCTACGTTTTGAACCATTCCTGTGACACTAGTTATAGATTCCGATGCTTCACTTCAGGTTTACTGTTTCCCTTGGACCTTCTTATTGACGATGAAACACAGAAATTGCATCGGAATTAAATACAATAGGCAAAATGCCGACTTAAGTACACGAAGACTGACTCTTCTTACTGTCTGTGTTTTGAACCATTCCTGTGACACTAGTTATACATTCCGATGCTACACTCCAGGTTTACTGTATCCCTTGGACCTTCTTATTGACGATGAAACACAGAAATTGCATCGGAATTAAATACAAAAGGCACAATGCAACTTAAGTACAAGAAGACTGACTCTTCTTAATGACTATGTTTAGAACCATTCCTGTGACACTAGTTATAAATTCCGATGCTTCACTTCAGGTTTACTGTATCCCTCTGGCCTTCGTAGTGACGATGACACACAGATGTTGCATCGGAATCAAGTAGAAAAGGCACAATGCCGACTTAAGTACAAAAAGACTGACTCTTCTTACTGTCATTGTTTTGAACCATTCCTGTGACACTAGTTATAGATTCCGATGCTTCGCTCCAGGTTTACTGAATCACATGTACCTTCTAATTGACGTTGAAACACAGAAATTATATCGGAATTCAATAGAAAAGGCACAATGCCGACTTAAGTACAGGAAGACTGACGCTTCTTACTGATTATAGTTTGAACCATTCCTGTGACACTAGTTATAGGTTCCGATGCTTTACTTCAGGTTTACTGTATTCCTTGGCCCTTCTTATTGACGATGAAACACAGAAATTGCATCTGAATTAAATACAAAAGGCACAATGCCGACTTAAGTACAAGAAGACTGACTCTTACTATTGTCTATATTTTGAACCATTCCTGTGACACTAGTTGTGGATTCCGATGCTTCACTTCAGTTTTACTGTATCCCTCTGACCATCTTATTGACGATGAAACACAGAAATTGCATCGGAATTAAATACAAAAGGCACAATGCCAACTTAAGGACAAGAAGACTGACTCTTCTTACTGACTATGTTTTGAATCATTCCTGAGACACTAGTTATAGATTCCGATGCTTCACTCCAGGTTTACTATATCCCTTCGACATTGTTGTTGACGATGAAACACAGAAATTGCATCGGAATTAAATACAAAAGGCACAATGCCGACTTAAGTACAAGAAGACTGACTCTTCTTACTGACTATGTTTTGAACCATTCCTGTGACACTAGTTGTAGATTCCAATGCTTCACTTCAGGTTTACTGTATCCCTTGGACCTTCTTATTGACGATGAAAAACAGAAATTGCATCGGAATTTAACACAAAAGGCACAATGCCGACTTAAGTACAAGAAGAGTGACTCTTCCTACTGTCTATGCTTTGAACTATTCCGGTGACACTAGTTATAGATTCCGATACTTCACTTCAGGTTTACTGTTTCCCTTGGACCTTCTAATTAACGATGAAACACAGAAATTGCATCGGAATTAAATACAAAAGGCACAGTGCCGACTTAAGTATAAGAAGACTGACTCTTCCTACAGTCTACGATTTGAACCATTTCTGTGACACTAGTTGAAGAGTCCGATGCTTCACTTCGGGTTTTCTGTATCCCTTGGACATTCTTATTGACGATGAATCACAGAAATTACATCGGAATTAAATACAAAAGGCACAATGCCAGCTTAAGTTCAAGACGACTGACTCTTCTTACTGTCTTTATTTTGAACCATTCCAGTGACACTAGTTATAGATTCCGATGCTTCACTTCAGGTTTACTGTATCCCTTGGACCTCCTTAATGACGATGAAACACAGAAATTGCATCGGAATTAAATACAAAAGGCACAATCCGACTTAAGTACAAGAAGACTGACTCTTCTTACTGTCTATGTTTGAACCATTAGTGTGGCACTAGTTATTGATTCCGATGCTTCACTCCAGGTTTACTGTATCCCTAGGACCTTCTTATTGACGATGAAGCACAGAAATTCCATCGGAATCAAATACAAAAGGCACAATGCCGACATAAGGACAAGAAGACTGACTCTTCTTACTGACTATGTTTTGAACCATTCCTGTGACACTTGTTATAGATTCCGATGCTTCACCTCAGGTTTACTGTATCCCTCTGTCCTTCTTGTTGACGATGAAGCACAGAAATGGCATCGGAATTAAATACAAAAGGCACAATGCCGACTTATGTACAAGAAGACTGACTCTTCAAACTGACTATGTATTGAACCATTCCTGTGACACTAGTTATAGATTCCGATGCTTCACTTCAGGTTTACTGTATCCCTCTGACCTTCTCATTGACGATGAAACACAGAAATTGTATCGGCTTTAAATAGAAAAGGCACAATGCCGACTTAAGTACAAGAAGACTGACTCTTCTTACTGCCTATGATTAGAACCATTCCATTGACACTAGTTACAGATTCCGATGCTTCACTCCAGGTTTACTGTATCCCTTGGACCTTCTTATTGACGATGAAACACAGAATTTGCTTCGGAATTAAGTAGAAAAGGCACAATGCCGACTTAAGTACAAGAAGACTGACTCTTCCTACTGACTATGTTTGAACCATTCCTGTGACACTAGTTATAGATTCCGATGCTTCACTTCAGGTTTACTGTATCCCTTGGACCGTCTCATTGACGATGAAACACAGAAATTGCATCGGAATTAAATACAAATGACAAAATGCCGACTTAAGTACACGAAGAGTGAATCTTCTTACTGTCTATGTTTTGAACCATTCCTGTGACACTAGTTATAGATTCCGATGCGACGCTCCAGGTTTACTGTATCTCTTGGACCTTCTCATTGACGATGAAACACAGAAATTGCATCGGAAGTTAATACAAAAAGCACAATGCCGACTTAAGTATAAGAAGACTGACTCTTCTTACTGATTATAGTTTGAACCATTCCTGTGACACTAGTTATGGATTCCGTTGCTTTACTTCAGGTTTACTGTATACCGTGGACCTTCTTATTGAGGATGAGACACAGAAATTCCATCGGAATGAAATAGAAAAGGCACAATGTCGACTTAAGTACAAGAAGACTGACTCTTCCAACTGTCTATGCTTTGAACCATTCCTGTGACACTAGTTTTGGATTCCGATGGTTCACTTCAGGTTAACTGTATCCCTCTGACCTTCTTATTGACGATGAAACTCAGAAATTGCATGGGAATTAAATACAAAATGCACAATGCCGACTTAAGTACAAGAAGACTGACTCTTCCAACTGTCTATGTTTTGAACCATTCCTGTGACACTAGTTAAAGATTCCGACGCTTCACTTCAGATTTAATGTATCCCCCTGACCTTATTGCCGATGAAACACAGAAATTGCATCGGAATTAAATACAAAAGGCACAATGCCGACTTAAGTACAAGAAGACTGACCCTTCCAACTGTCTATGCTTTGAACCATTCCTGTGACACTAGTTTTGGATTCCGATGGTTCACTTCAGGTTAACTGTATCCCTCTGACCTTCTTATTGACGATGAAACTCAGAAATTGCATGGGAATTAAATACAAAATGCACAATGCCGACTTAAGTACAAGAAGACTGACTCTTCCAACTGTCTATGTTTTGAACCATTCCTGTGACACTAGTTAAAGATTCCGACGCTTCACTTCAGATTTAATGTATCCCCCTGACCTTATTGCCGATGAAACACAGAAATTGCATCGGAATTAAATAGAAAAGGCACAATGCCGGCTTAAGGACAAGAAGACTGACTCTTCCTACTGACTTTGCTCTGAACCATTCCTGAGACACTAATTATAGATTCCGATGCTTCACTTCAGGTTTATTGTATCCCTCTGACCTTCTTATTGACGATGAAACACAGAAATTGCATCGGATTTAAATAGAAAATGCACAATGCCGACTAAGTACATGAAGACTGACTCTTCTTACTGTCTATGTTTTGAACCATTCTTGTGACACTAGTTATAGATTCCGATGCTTCACTCCGTGTGTACTGTATCCCCTGGACCTTCTTATTGACGATGAAATACAGAAATTGCATCGGAACTAAATACAAAAGGCACAATGCCGACTTAAGAACAAGAAGACTGACTCTTCTTACTGACTATGTTTTGAACCATTCCTGTGACTCTAGTTATAGATTCCGATGCTTCACTTCAGGTTTACTGTATACCTTGGACCTTCTTATTGACGATGAAACACAGAAATTGTATCGGAATAAAATACAAAAGGCACAATGCCGACTTAAGTACAAGAAGACTAACTCCTCCTACTGTCTATGTTTTGAATCATTCCTGTGACACTAGTTTTGGATTCCGATGCTTCACTTCAGGTATACTGTATCCCTCTGTCCTTCTTGTTGACGATGAAACACAGAAATGGCATCGGAATTAAATACAAAAGGCACAATGCCGACTTATGTACAAGAAGACTGACTCTTCAAACTGACTATGTATTGAACCATTCCTGTGACACTAGTTATAGATTCCGATGCTTCACTTCAGGTTTACTGTATCCCTCTGACCTTCTCATTGACGATGAAACACAGAAATTGTATCGGCTTTAAATAGAAAAGGCACAATGCCGACTTAAGTACAAGAAGACTGACTCTTCTTACTGCCTATGATTAGAACCATTCCATTGACACTAGTTAAAGATTCTGATGCTTCACTCCAGGTTTACTGTATCCCTTGGACCTTCTTATTGACGATGAAACACAGAATTTGCTTCGGAATTAAGTAGAAAAGGCACAATGCCGACTTAAGTACAAGAAGACTGACTCTTCTTACTGACTATGTTTGAACCATTCCTGTGACACTAGTTATAGATTTCGATGCTTCACTTCAGGTTTACTGTATCCCTTGGACCGTCTCATTGACGATGAAACACAGAAATTGCATCGGAATTAAATACAAATGACAAAATGCCGACTTAAGTACACGAAGAGTGAATCTTCTTACTGTCTATGTTTTGAACCATTCCTGTGACACTAGTTATAGATTCCGATGCGACACTTCAGGTTTACTGTATCCCTTGGACCTTCTCATTGACGATGAAACACAGAAATTGCATCGGAAGTTAATACAAAAGGCACAATGCCGACTTAAGTATAAGAAGACTGACTCTTCTTACTGACTATGCTTTGAACCATTTCTGTGACACTAGTTATAGATTCCGATACTTCACTTCGGGTTTACTGTATCCCTCTGACCTTCTTATTGACGATGAAACACAGAAATTGCATCGGAATGAAATACAAAAGGCACAATGCCGACTTAAGTACAAAAAGACTGACTCCTTTTACTGTCTATGTTTTGAACCATTCCTGTCACACTAGTTATAGATTCCGATGCTTCACTCCATGTTTACTGTATCCCTTGGACGTTCTAATTGACGATGAAACACAGAAATTGCATCGGAATTAAATAGAAAAGGCACAATGTCGACTTAAGTACATGAAGACTGACTCTTCTTACTGTCTATGCTTTGAACCATTCCTGTGACACTAGTTATAGATTCCGATGCTTCACTCCAGGTTTACTGTATCCCTTGGACCTTCTTATTGACGATGAAATATAGAAATTGCATCGGAATTAAATAGAAAAAGCACAATGCCAACTTAAGTACAAGAAGACTGACTCTTCTTACTGACTATGTTTTGAACCATTCCTGTGACACTAGTTATAGATTCCGATGCTTCACTTCAGGATTACAGTATACCTTGGCCCTTCTTATTGACGATGAAACACAGATATTGCATCGGAATTAAATACAAAAGGCACAATGCCGACTTAAGTACAAGAAGACTGACTCTTCCAACTGTCTATGCTTTGAACCATTCCTGTGACACTAGTTTAGGATTCCGATGGTTCACTTCAGGTTAACTGTATCCCTCTGACCTTCTTATTGAGGATGAAACTCAGAAATTGCATGGGAATTAAATACAAAATGCACAATGCCGACTTAAGTACAAGAAGACTGACTCTTCCAACTGTCTATGTTTTGAACCATTCCTGTGACACTAGTTAAAGATTCTGACGCTTCACTTCAGATTTAATGTATCCCCCTGACCTTATTGCCGATGAAACACAGAAATTGCATCGGAATTAAATAGAAAAGGCACAATGCCGGCTTAAGGACAAGAAGACTGACTCTTCCTACTGACTTTGCTCTGAACCATTCCTGAGACACTAATTATAGATTCCGATGCTTCACTTCAGGTTTATTGTATCCCTCTGACCTTCTTATTGACGATGAAACACAGAAATTGCATCGGAATTAAATAGAAAATGCACAATGCCGACTTAAGTACAAGAAGACTGACTCTTCTTACTGTCTATGTTTTGAACCATTCTTGTGACACTAGTTATAGATTCCGATGCTTCACTCCGTGTGTACTGTATCCCCTGGACCTTCTTATTGACGATGAAATACAGAAATTGCATCGGAACTAAATACAAAAGGCACAATGCCGACTTAAGAACAAGAAGACTGACTCTTCTTACTGACTATGTTTTGAACCATTCCTGTGACTCTAGTTATAGATTCCGATGCTTCACTTCAGGTTTACTGTATACCTTGGACCTTCTTATTGACGATGAAACACAGAAATTGTATCGGAATAAAATACAAAAGGCACAATGCCGACTTAAGTACAAGAAGACTAACTCCTCCTACTGTCTATGTTTTGAATCATTCCTGTGACACTAGTTTTGGATTCCGATGCTTCACTTCAGGTTTACTGTATCCCGCTGACGTTCTTATTGACGATGAAACACTGAAATTGCATGGGAATGTAATTCAAAAGGCACAATGCTGACTTAAGTACAAGAAGACTGACTCTTCCTACTGTCTACGTTTTGAACCATTCCTGTGACACTAGTTATAGATTCCGATGCTTCACTTCAGGTTTACTGTTTCCCTTGGACCTTCTTATTCACGATGGAACACAGAAATTGCATCGGAATTATATACAATAGGCAAAATGCCGACTTAAGTACACGAACACTGACTCTTCTTACTGTCTGTGTTTTGAACCATTCCTGTGACACTAGTTATACATTCCGATGCCACACTCCAGGTTTACTGTATCCCTTGGACCTTCTTAATGACGATGAAACACAGAAATTGCACCGGAATTAAATACAAAAGGCACAATGCCGACTTAAGTACAAGAAGACTCACTCTTCTTAATGACTATGTTTAGAACCATTCCTGTGACACTAGTTATAAATTCCGATGCTTCACTTCAGGTTTACTGTATCCCTCTGGCCTTCGTAGTGACGATGACACACAGATGTTGCATCGGAAATAAATAGAAAAGGCACAATGCCGACTTAAGTACAAAAAGACTGACTCTTCTTACTGTCATTGTTTTGCACCATGCCTGTGACACTAGTTATAGATTCCGATGCTTCGCTCCAGGTTTACTGAATCCCTTGTACCTTCTAATTGACGTTGAAACACAGAAATTATATCGGAATTCAATAGAAAAGGCACAATGCCGACTTAAGTACAGGAAGACTGACGCTTCTTACTGATTATAGTTTGAACCATTCCTGTGACACTAGTTATAGATTCCGATGCTTTACTTCAGGTTTACTGTATACCTTGGCCCTTCTTATTGACGATGAAACACAGAAATTGCATCTGAATGAAATACAAAAGGCACAATGCCGACTTAAGTACAAGAAGACTGACTCTTACTACTGTCTATATTTTGAACCATTCCTGTGACACTAGTTGTGGATTCCGATGCTTCACTTCAGGTTTACTGTATCCCTCTGACCTTCTTATTGACGATGAAACACAGAAATTACATCGGAATTAAATACAAAAGGCACAATGATAACTTAAGGACAAGAAGACAGACTCTTCTTACTGACTATGTTTTGAACCATTCCTGAGACACTTGTTATAGATTCCGATGCTTCACTCCAGGTTTACTATTTCCCTTGGACCTTGTTGTTGACGATGAAACACAGAAATTGCATCGGAATTAAATACAAAAGGCACAATGCCGACTTAAGTACAAGAAGACTGACTCTTCTTACTGACTATGTTTTGAACCATTCCTGTGACACTAGTTATACATTCCAATGCTTCACTTCAGGTTTACTGTATCCCTTGGACCTTCTTATTGACGATGAAGCACCGAAATTGCATCGGAATTTAACACAAAAGGCACAATGCCGACTTAAGTACAAGAAGAGTGACTCTTCCTACTGTCTATGCTTTGAACCATTCCTGTGTCACTAGTTTTGGATTCCGATGCTTCACTTCAGGTTTACTGTATCCCTCTGACCTTCTCATTGACGATGCAACACAGAAATTGCATCGGAATTAAATAGAAAAGGCATAATGCCAACTTAAGTAAAAGAAGACTGACTCTACTTACTGTCTATGATTTGAACCATTCCTGTGACACTAGTTGTAGATTCCGATGCTCCACATGAGGTTTACTGTATCCCTTGGACCTTCTTATTGACGCTGAAACACAGAAATTGCGTCGGATTAAATACAAAAGGCACAATGCCGACTTAAGTACAAGAACACCGACTCATCCTACTGTCTATGCTTTGAACCATTCCTGTGACACTAGTTATAAATTCCGATGCTTCACTTCAGGTTTACTGTATCCCTTGTACCTTCTTATTGACGTTGTAACACAGAAATTGCATCGGGAAAAATACAAAAGGCACAAAGGCGACTTAAGTACATGAAAACCGTCTCTTCTTACTGACAATGATTTGATCCATTCCTGTGACACTAGTTATAGATTCCGATGCTTCACTTCAGGTTTACCGTATCCCTTGGACCTTCTTATTGACGATGAAACACAGAAATTGCATCGGAAAGAAATACAAAAGGCACAATGGCGACTTCAGTACATGAAAACCGACTCTTCTTATTGACAATGATTTGAACCATTCCTGTGACACTAGTTATAGATTCCGATGCTACACTCCAGGTTTATTGTATCCTTTGGACCTTCTTATTGACGATGAAACACAGAAATTGCATCGGAATTAAATACAAAAGGCACAATGCCGACTTAAGGACAAGAAGACTGACTCTTCTTACTGACTTTGTTTGAACCATTCCTGTGACACTAATTATAGATTCCGATGCTTCACTTCAGGTTTAATGTATCCCTCTGACCTTCTTATTGACGATGAAACACAGAAATTGAATCGGAATTAAATAGAAAAGGCACAATGTCGACTGAAGTACAAGTAGACTGACTCTTCTTACTGTCTATGCTTTGAACCATTCTTGTGACACTAGTTATAGATTCCGATGCTTCACTCTAGGTTTACTGTATCCCTTGGACCATCTTATTGACAATGAAATACAGAAATTGCAACGCAATTAAATAGAAAATGCACAATGCCGACTTAAGTACAAGAAGACTGACTCTTCGTACTGTCTACGTTTTGAACGATTCCTGTGACACTAGTTATAGATTCCGATGCTTCACTTCAGGTTTACTGTATCCCTTGGACGTCCTTATTGACGATGAAACACAGAAATTGCATCGGAATTAAATACAAAAGGCACAATGCCGACTTAAGTACAAGAAGACTGACTCTTCCTACGGTCTATGTTCTCAACCATTTCTGTGACGGTAGTTATAGAGTGCGATGCTTCACTTCAGGTTTACTGTATCCCTTGGACCTTCTTATTGACGATGAAACACAGAAATTGCATCGGAATTAAATACAAAATGCACAATGCCGACTCAGGTACAAGACGTCTGACTCTTCTTACTGTCTATGTTTTGAACCATTACTGTGACACTAGTTATTGATTCCGATGCTTCACTCCAGGTTTTCTGTATCCCTTGGACCTTCTTATTGACGATGAAACACAGAAATTGCATCGAAATCAAATAGAAATGGCACAATGCCGACTTCAGTACAAGAAGACTGACTTTTCTTACTGTCTATGTTTTGAACCATTCCTGTGACACTAGTTATAGGTTCCGATGCTTCACTCCAGGTTTACTGTATCCCTTGGACCATCTTATTGACGACGAAACACAGAAATTGCAACGGAATTAAATAGAAAAGGCACAATGCCGACATATGTACAAGAAGAGTGACACTTCTTACTGATAATAGTTTGAACCATTCCTGTGACACTAGTTACAGAATCCGATGCTTTACTTCAGATGTACTGTATCCCTCTGACCTTCTTATTGACGATGAAACTCAGAAATTGCATCGGAATTAAATACAAAAGCCAAAATGCCGACTTAAGTACAAGAAGACTGACTCTTCTTACTCTCTATATTTTGAACCATTCCAGTGACACTAGTTATAGATTCCGATGCTTCACTTCAGGTTTACTGTTTCCCTTGGACCTTCTAATTAACGATGAAGCAAAGAAATTGCATCGGAATTAAATACAAAAGGAACAATGCCGACTTAAGTATAAGAAGACTGACTCTTCCTACAGTCAATGATTTGAACCATTTCTGTGACACTAGTTGAAGAGTCCGATGCTTCACTTCAGGTTTTCTGTATCCCTTGGACCTTCGTATTGACGATGAATCACAGAAATTACATCGGAATTAAATACAAAAGGCACAATGCCGGCTTAAGTTCAATAAGACTGACTCTTCTCACTGTCTATATTTTGAACCATTCCAGTGACACTAGTTATAGATTCCGATGCTTCACTTCAGGTTTACTGTATCCCTTGGACCTCCTTATTGACGATGAAACTCAGAAATTGCATTGGAATTAAATACAAAAGGCACAATGCCGACTTAAGTACAAGAAGACTGACTCTTCTTACTGTCTATGTTTGAACCATTAGTGTGGAACTAGTTATAGATTCCGATACTTCACTCCAGGTTTACTGTATCCCTTGGACCTCCTTATTGACGATGAAACACAGAAATTGCATCAGAATCAAATACAATAGGCACAATGACGATTTAAGGACAAGAAGACTGACTCTTCTTACTGACTATGTTTGAACCATTCCTGTGACAGTAGTTATAGATTCCGATGCTTCACTTCAGGTGTACTGTACCCCTCTGACCTTCTTATTGACGATGAAACACAGAAATTGAATCGGAATTAAATACAAAAGGCACAATGCCGACTTAAGTATATGAAGACTGACTCTTCTTATTGTCTATGTTTGAACCATTCCTGTGACACTAGTTACAGATTCCGATGCTTCACTTCAGGTTTACTGTATCCTTTGTACCTTCTTATTGACGATGAAACACAGAAATTGCATCGGAAATTATTACAAAAGGCACAATACCGACTTAAGTACATGAAGACCGACTCTTCTGATTGACAATGATTTGAACGATTCATGTGACAATAGTTATAGGTTCCGGTGCTTCACTCCAGGTTTAATATATCCCTTGGACCTTCTTATTGACGATGAAACACAGAATTTGCGTCGGAATTAAATACAAAAGGCACAATGCCGACTTAAGGACAAGAAGACTGTCTCCTCTTACTGACTTTCTTTTGAACCATTCCTGTGACACTAGTTATAGAGTCCGATGCTTCACTTCAGGTTTACTGTATCCCTCTGACTTTCTTATTGACGATTAAACTCAGAAATTGCATCGGAATTACATACAAAAGGCACAATGCCGACTTAAGTACAAGAAGTCTGACTCTTCTTACTGTCTATGTTTTGAACCATTACTGTGACAGTAGTTATTGATTCCGATGCTTCACTCCAGGTTTACTGTATCCCTTGGGCCCTCTTATTGACGATGAAACACAGAAATTGCATCGAAATTAAATAGAAAAGGCACAATGTCGACTTAAGTACAAGGAGGCTGACTCTTCTTACTGATTATAGTTTGAACCATTCCTGTGACACTAGTTACAGAATCCGATGCTTTACTTCAGGTTTACTGTATCCCTCTGACCTTCTTATTGACGATGAAACACAGAAATTGCATCGGAATTAAATACAAAAGCCACAATGCCGACTTAAGTACAAGAAGACTGACTCTTCTTATTCTCTATATTTTGAACTATTCCGGTGACACTAGTTATAGATTCCGATGCTTCACTTCAGGTTTACTGTTTCCCTTGGACCTTCTAATTAACGATGAAACACAGAAATTGCACCGGAATTAAATACAAAAGGCACAATGCCGACTTAAGTATAAGAAGACTGACTCTTCCTACAGTCTACGATTTGAACCATTTCTGTGACACTAGTTGAAGAGTCCGATGCTTCACTTCGGGTTTTCTGTATCCCTTGGACCTTCTTATTGACGATGAATCACAGAAATTACATCGGAATTAAATACAAAAGGCACAATGCCGGCTTAAGTTCAAGACGACTGACTCTTCTTACTGTCTATATTTTGAACCTTTCCAGTGACACTAGTTATAGATTCCGATGCTTCACTTCAGGTTTACTGTATCCCCTGGACCTCCTTAATGACGATGAAACACAGAAATTGCATCGGAAAAAAATACAAAAGGCACAGTGGCGACTTCAGTACATGAAAACCGACTCTTCTTATTGACAATGATTTGAACCATTCCTGTGACACTAGTTATAGATTCCGATGCTACACTTCAGGTTAATTGTATCCTTTGGACCTTCTTATTGAC
The DNA here is from genome assembly GCF_021461385.2 of Schistocerca piceifrons. NCBI lineage: Eukaryota > Metazoa > Arthropoda > Insecta > Orthoptera > Acrididae > Schistocerca > Schistocerca piceifrons. The sequence continues at coordinate 58,620 of NW_025727576.1, read as the reverse complement.
GATGAAACACAGAAATTGCATCGGAATTAAATAGAAAAGGCACAATGCCAACTTAAGTAAAAGAAGACTGACTCTTCTTACTGTCTATGATTTGAACCATTCCTGTGACACTAGTTGTAGATTCCGATGCTTCACTTCAGGTTTACTGTATCCCTTGGACCTTCTTATTGACGATGAAACACAGAAATTGCATCGGAAAAAAATACAAAAGGCACAATGGCGACTTCAGTACATGAAAACCGACTCTTCTTATTGACAATGATTTGAACCATTCCTGTGACACTAGTTATAGATTCCGATGCTACACTCCAGGTTTATTGTATCCTTTGGACCTTCTTATTGACGATGAAACACAGAAATTGCATCGGAATTAAATACAAAAGGCACAATGCCGACTTAAGGACTAGAAGACTGACTCTTCTTACTGACTTTGTTTGAACCATTCCTGTGACACTAATTATACATTCCGATGCTTCACTTCAGGTTTAATGTATCCCTCTGACCTTCTTATTGACGATGAAACACAGATATTGCATCGGAATTAAATACAAAATGCACAATGCCGACTTAAGGACAAGTAGACTGACTCTTCTTACTGACTTTGTTTTGAATCATTCCGGTGACACTAGTTATAGATTCCGATGCTTCACTTCAGGTTTACTGGTTCCCTTGGACCTCCTTATTGACGATGAAACACAGAAATTGCATCGGAATTAAATACAAAAGGCAGAATGCCGACTTAAGTACAAGAAGCATGACTCTTCCTACTGTCTATGTTTTCAACCATTTCTGTGACACTAGTTATAGAGTGCGATGCTCCATTTCAGGTTTACTGTATCCCTTGGACCTTCTTATTGACGATGAAACACAGAAATTGCATCGGAATTAAATACAAAAGGCACAATGCCGACTTAAGTACAAGACGTCTGCCTCTTCTTACTGTCTATGTTTTGAACCATTACTGTGACACTAGTTATTAATTCCGATGCTTCACTCCAGGTTTTCTGTATCCCTTGGACCATCTTATTGACGATGAAACACAGAAATTGCATCGGAATTAAATACAAAAGCCACAATGCCGACTTAAGTACAAGAAGACTGACTCTTCCTACAGTCTATGATTTGAACCATTTCTGTGACACTAGTTGAAGAATCCGATGCTTCACTTCAGGTTTTCTGTATGCGTTGGACATTATTATTGACGATGAAACACAGAAATTGCATCGGAATTAAATACAAAATGCACAATGCCGACTTGAGTACAAGAAGACTGACTCTTGTTACTTTCTATGTTTTGAACCATTCCTGTGACACTAGTTATAGGTTCCGGTGCTTCACTCCAGGTTTAATATATCCCTTGGACCTTCTTATTGACGATGAAACAAGAATTTGCGTCGGAATTAAATACAAAAGGCACAATGCCGACTTAAGGACAAGAAGACTGACTCCTCTTACTGACTATGATTTGAACCATTCCTGTGACACTAGTTACAGAATCCGATGCTTTACTTCAGGTTTACTGTATCCCTCTGACCTTCTTATTGACGATGAAACACAGAAATTGCATCGGAATTAAATACAAAAGCCACAATGCCGACTTAAATACAAGAAGACTGACTCTTCTTGCTCTCTATAATTTCAACCATTCCAGTGACACTAGTTATAGATTCCGATGCTTCACTTCATGTTTACTGTTTCCCTTGGACCTTCTAAATAACGATGAAGCACAGAAATTGCATCGGAATTAAATACAAAAGGAACAATGCCGACTTAAGTATAAGAAGACTGACTCTTCCTACAGTCAATGATTTGAACCATTTCTGTGACACTAGTTGAAGAGTCCGATGCTTCACTTCAGGTTTTCTGTATCCTTTGGACCTTCTTATTGACGATGAATCATAGAAATTACATCGGAATTAAATACAAAATGCACAATGCCGGCTTAAGTTCAATAAGACTGACTCTTCTTACTGTCTATATTTTGAACCATTCCAGTGACACTAGTTATAGATTCCGATGCTTCACTTGAGGTTTACTGTATCCCTTGGACCTCCTTATTGACGATGAAACACAGAAATTGCATCGGAATTAAATACAAAAGGCACAATGCCGACTTTAGTACAAGAAGACTGACTCTTCTTACTGTCTATGTTTGAACCATTAGTGTGGCACTAGTTATAGATTCCGATGCTTCACTCCAGGTTTACTGTATCCCTTGGACCTCCTTATTGACGATGAAACACAGAAATTGCATCAGAATCAAATACAAAAGGCACAATGCCGATTTAAGGACAAGAAGACTGACTCTTCTTACTGACTATGTTTTGAACCATTCCTGTGACACTAGTTACAGATTCCGATGCTTCACTTCAGGTTTACTGTATCCCTTGTACCTTCTAATTGACGATGAAACACAGAAATTGCATCGGAAATTAATACAAAAGGCACAATGCCGACTTAAGTACATGAAGACCGACTCTTCTGATTGACAATGATTTGAACCATTCATGTGACATTAGTTATAGATTCCGATGCTTCCCTTCAGGTTTACTGTATCCCTTGGACATTCTTATTGACGATGAATCACAGAAATTGCATCGGAATTAAATACAAAATGCACAATGCCGACTTGAGTACAAGAAGACTGACACTTCTTATTTTCTATGCTTTGAACCATTCCTGTGACACTAGTTATAGGTTCCGGTGCTTCACTCCAGGTTTAATATATCCCTTGGACCTTCTTATTGACGATGAAACACAGAATTTGCGTCGGAATCAAATACAAAAGCCACAATGCCGACATAAGGACAAGAAGACTGACTCTTCTTACTGACTATGTTCTGAACCATTCCTGTGACACTAGTTATAGATTCCGATGCTTCACTTCAGGTTTACTGTACCCCTCTGACCTACTTATTGACGATGAAACACAGAAATTGCATCGGAATTAAATACAAAAGGCACAATGCCGACTTAAGTACATGAAGACAGACTCTTCTTATTGTCTATGTTTTTTAACCATTCCTGTGACACTAGTTATAGTTTCCGATGCTTCACTTCAGGTTTACTGTATCCCTTGGACCTTCTTATTGACGATGAAACACAGAAATTGCATCGGAATTAAATGCAAAAGGCACAATGCCGACTTAAGTACAAGAAGACTGACTCTTCTTACTGTCTATGTTTTGAACCATTCCTGTGACACTAATTGTAGATTCCGATGCTTCACTTCAGGTTTATTGTATCCCTTGGACCTTCTTATTGACGATGAAACACAGAAATTGCATCGGAATTAAATACAAAAGGCACAATGCCGACTTAAATACAGGAACACTGTCTCTTCCTACTCTCTATGACTTGAACCATTCCTTTGACACTAGTTATAGATTCCGATGCTTCACTTCAGGTTTACTGTATCCCTTGTACCTTCTTATTGACGATGAAACACAGAAATTGCATCGGAAATTAATACAAAAGGCACATGGCCGACTTAAGTACATGAAGTCCGACTCTTCTAATTGACAATGATTTGAACCATTCATGTGAGATTAGTTATAGATTCCGATGCTTCACTTTAGGTTTACTGTATCCCTTGGACATTCTTATTGACGATGAAACACAGAAATTGCATCGGAATTAAATACAAAATGCACAATGCCGACTTGAGTACAAGAAGACTGACTCTTCTTACTTTCTATGTTTTGACCCATTCCTGTGACACTAGTTATAGGTTCCGGTTCTTCACTCCAGGTTTTATATATCCCTTGGACCTTCTTATTGACGATGAAACACAGAATTTGCGTCGGAATTAAATACAAAAGGCACAATGCCGACTTAAGGACAAGAAGACTGACTCTTCTTACTGACTATGATTTGAACCATTCCTGTGACACTAGTTATAGATTCCGAAGCTTCACTTCAGGTTTACTGTATCCTTCTGACTTTCTTATTGACGATGAATCTCAGAAATTACATCGGAATTAAGTACAAATGGCACAATGCCGACTTAAGTACAAGAAGACTGACTCTTCTTACTGTCTATGTTTTGAACCATTCCATTGACACTAGTTATATATTCCGACGCATCACTCCAGGTTTACTGTATCCCTTGGACCTTCTTATTGACGATGAAACACAGAAATTGCATAGGAATTAAATACAAAAGGCTCAATGCCGACTTAAGTACAAGAAGACTGACTCTTCTTACTGACTTCGTTTTGAACCATTCCTGTGACACTAGTTATAGATTCCGAGGCTTCACTTCAGGTTTACTGTATAATTTGGACCTACGTATTGACGATGAAACATAGAAATTGAATCGGAATTAAATACAAAAGGCACAATGCCGACTTACGTACATGAAGACCGACTCTTCTTACTGTCTATGTTTTGAACCATTCTCTGTGACACTAGTTATAGATTCCGATGCTACACTCCAGATTTACTGTATTATTTTGACCTTCTTATTGACGATGAAACACAGAAATTGCATCGGAATTTAATACAAAAGGCACAATGCCGACTTAAGTACAAGAAGACTGACTCTTCCTACTGTCTATGTTGTGAACTATTCCCGTGACACTAGTTACAGAGTCCGATGCTTCACTTTCGGTTTATTGTATCCCTTGGACCTTCTTATTGACGATGAAAAACAGAAACAGCATCGGAAGTAAATACAAAAGGCACAATGCCGACTTAAGGACAAGAAGACTGACTCATCTTAATGACCATGATTCGAACCATTCCTGTAACACTAGTTATAGATTCCGATGCTTTACTTCAGGTTTACTGTATCACTCTGACCTTCTTATTAACGATGAAACACGGAAATTTCATCGGAAATAAATAGAAAAGGCACTATGCCGACATAAGTACAGTAAGACTGACTCTTCTTACTGACTATGCTTTGAACCATTCCTGTGACACTTGTTATAGATTCCGATGGTTCACTTCAGGTTTACTGTGTCCCTCTGACCTTCGTATTGACGATGAAACACAGAAATTGCATCGGAATCAAATAGAAAATGCACAATGCAGACTTAAGTACAAGAAGACTGACTCTTCTTACTGTCTATGTTTTCAACCATTCCTGCGACAATAGTTATAGATTCCGATGCCTGACTTCATTTTTACTATATCCCTTGGACCTTCTTACTGACGATGATACACAGAAATTGGATCGGAATTAAACACAAAAGGTACAATGCCGACTTAAGTACAAGAAGACTGACTCTTCCTACTGTCTATGTTTTGAACCATTCCTGTGACACTAGTTATAGATTCCGATGCTTCACTTCAGGTTTACTGTCTCCCTTGGACCTTCGTATTGACGATGAAACACAGAAATTGCATCGGAATTAAATACAAAATGCACAATGTCGACTTAAGTACATGAAGACTGACTCATCTTACTGACTATGCTTTGAACCATTCCTGTGACACTAGTCATAGATTCCGATGCTTCACTTCAGGTTTACTGTATCCCTTGGACCTTCTTATTGACGATGAAACACAGAAATTGCATCGGAATTAAATACAAAAGCCACAATGCTGACTTAAGGACAAGAAGACTGACTCTTCTTACTGACTATGTTTTGAACCATTCCTGTGACACTAGTTATAGATTCCGATGCTTCACTCCAGGTTTACTGTATCCCTTGGACCTTCTTATTGACGATGAAACACAGATATTGCATCGGAATTAATTACAAACGGCACAATGCCGACTTAAGGACAAGAAGACTGACTCTTCTTACTGACTATCTTTTGAACCATTCCTGTGACACTAGTTATAGAATCCGATGCTTCACTTCCGGTTTACTGTATCCCTCTGACCATCGCATTGACGATGAAACACAGAAATTGCACCATAATTAAATACAAAAGGAACAATGCCAACATAAGTAAAAGAAGGCTGACTATTCTTACTGTCTATGTTTTGAACCAATCCATTGAGACTAGTTATAGATTCCGATGCTTCACTCCAAGTTTACTGTATCCCTTGGAGCTTCTTATTGACGACGAAAGACAGAAATTGCATCGGAATTAAATTCAAAAGACATAATTCCGACTTAAGGGCAAGAAGACCGACTCTTCTTACAGACTATGTTCTGAACCATTCCTGTGACACTAGTTATAGATTCCGATGCTTCACTTCAGGTTTACTGTATCCCTTGGACCTCCTTATTGATGATGAAACTCAGAAATTGCATCGGAATTAAATACAAAATGCACAATGCCGACTTATGTACAAAAAGACTGACTCTTCTTACTGACTATGTTTGAACCATTCCTGTGACACTAGTTATAGATTCCGATGCTTCACTACAGGTTTACTGTATTCCACTGACCTTCTTATTGACGATGAAACACAGAAATTGCATCGGAATTAAATACAAATGGCACTATGCCGACTTAAGTACAAGAAGACTGACTCTTCTTACTGTCTATATTTTGAAACATTCCAGTGACACTAGTTATGTATTCCGATGCTTCACTTCAGGTTTACTGTATTCCTTGGACCTTCTTATTGACGATGAAACACAGAAAATGCATCGGAATTAAATACAAAAGGCACAATGCCGACTTAAGTACAAGAAGACTGACTCTTCTTACTGTCTATGTTTTGAACCATTACTATGACACAAGTTATTGATTCCGATGCTTCACTCCAGGTTTACTGTATCCCTTGGACCTTCTTATTGACGATGAAACACAGAGATTGCATCGGAATTAAATACAAAAGGCACAATGCCGACTCAAGGACACGAAGACTGACTCTTCTTACTGACTATGCTTTGAACAATTCCTGTGACACTAGTTATAGATTGCGATGCTTCACTTCAGGTTTACTGTATCCCTCTGACCTTCTTACTGACGGTGAAACACAGAAATTGCATCGGAATTGAATACGAAAGGCACAATGCCGACTTAAGTACAAGAAGACCGACTCTTCTTACTGACTATGTTTTGAACCATTCCTGTGACACTAGTTATAGATTCCGATGCTTCACTTCAGGTTTACTGTATCCCTCTGGCCTTCGTATTGACGACGAAACACAGAAATTGCACCGGAATTAAATACAAAAGGCAGAATGCCGACTTAAGTACAAGAACACTGCCACTTCTTACTGTCCAGGTTTTGAACCTTTCCTGTGACACTAGTTATACTTTCGATGCTTCACTTCAGGTTTACTGTATCCCTTGTACCTTCTTATTGACGATGAAACACAGAAATTGCAACGGAATTAAATACAAAAGGCACAATGGCGACTTAAGTACATGAAAACCGACTTTTCTTATTGAGAATGATTTGACCCATTCCTGTGACACTAGTTATAGATTCCGATGCTTCACTTCAGGTTTACTGTATCCCTCTGACCTTCTTATTGACGATGAAACTCAGATATTGCACCGGAATTAAATACAAAAGGCACAATGAAGACATAAGTACAAGAAGACTGACTCTTCTTACTGTCTATGTTTTGAACCATTCTATTGACAGTAGATATAGATTCCGATGCTTCACTCTAGGTTTACTGTATCCCTTGGACCTTCTTATTGACGATGAAACACAGAAATTGCATCGGAATTAAATAGAAAGGGCACAATGCCGTCTTAAGTACAAGAAGACTGACTCCTCTTACTGACCATGTTATGAACCATTCCTGTGACACTAGTAATAGATTCCGATGCTTCACTTCAGGTTTACTGTATCCCTTGGACCTTGTCATTGACGATGAAACACAGATATTGCATCGGAATTAAATACAAAAGGCAAAATGCCGACTTAAGTACACGAAGACTGACTCTTCTTACTGGCTATGTTTTAAACCATTCCTGTGACACTAGTTATAGATTCCGATGCTACACTCCATGTCTACTGTATCCCTTGGACCTTCTTATTGACGATGAAACACAGAATTGAATCGGAGATAAATAGAAAAGGCACAATGCCGTTTTAAGTACAAGAAGACTGACTCTTCCTACTGACTATGTTTTGAACCATTCCTGTGACACTAGTTATAGATTCCGATGCTTCACTTCAAGTTTACTGTATCCCTCTGACCTTCTTATTGACGATGAAAGACAGAAATTGCATCTGAATTAAATACAGAAGGCACAATGCCGACTTAAGTACAAGATGACTGACTCTTCTTACTGTCTATGTTTTGAACCATTCCTGCGACACTAGTTATAGATTCCGATGCTTCACTCCAGGTTTACTGTATCCCTTGGACCTTCTTATTGACGATGAAACACAGAAATTGCATCGGAATTAAATACAAAAGGCACAATGCCGACTTAAGTACAAGAAGAGTGACTCCTCTTACTGACCATGTTATGAACCATTCCTGTGACACTAGTTATAGATTCCGATGCTTCACTTCAGGTTTACTGTATCCCTTGGACCTTGTCATTGACGATGAAACACAGATATTGCATCGGAATTAAATACAAAAGGCAAAATGCCGACTAAAGTACACGAAGACTGACTCTTCTTACTGTCTATGTTTTGAACCATTCCTGTGACACTAGTTATAGATTCCGATGCTACACTCCATGTCTACTGTATCCCTTGGACCTTCTTATTGACGATGAAACACAGAAATTGAATCGGAGATAAATAGAAAAGGCACAATGCCGTTTTAAGTACAAGAAGACTGACTCTTCCTACTGACTATGTTTGAACCATTCCTGTGACACTAGTTATAGATTCCGATGCTTCACTTCAAGTTTACTGTATCCCTCTGACCTTCTTATTGACGATGAAAGACAGAAATTGCATCTGATTTAAATACAGAAGGCACAATGCCGACTTAAGTACAAGATGACTGACTCTTCTTACTGTCTATGTTTTGAACCATTCCTGCGACACTAGTTATAGATTCCGATGCTTCACTCCAGGTTTACTGTATCCCTTGGACCTTCTTATTGATGATGAAACACAGAAATTGCATCGGAATTAAATACAAAAGGCACAATGCCGACTTAAGTACAAGAAGAGTGACTCTTCTTACTGATTATAGTTCGAACCATTCCTGGGACACTAGTTACAGAATCCGATGCTTTACTTCAGGTTTACTGTACACCTTGGACCTTCTTATTGACGATGAAACACAGAAATTACATCGGGATTAAATACAAATGGCACATTGCCGACTTAAGTACAAGAACACTGTCTCTTCCTACTCTCTATATTTGAACCATTTCCTTGACACTAGTTATAGATTCCGATACTCCTTTCAGGTATACTGTATCCCTTGTACCTTCTTGTTGACGATGAAACACAGATATTGCATCGGAATTAAATACAAAAGGCACAATGCCGACTTAAGTACATGAAGACCGACTGTTCTTATTGACAATGATTTGAACTATTCCTGTGACACTAGTTATAGATTCCGATGCTTCACTTCAGGTTTACTGTATCCCTTGGACCCTATTATTGGGGATGAAACACAGAAATTGCAACGGAATTTAATTGAAAAGTCACAATGCCGACTTAAGTACAAGAAGACTGACCCTTCTTACTGACTATGTTTTGAACCATTCCTGTGACACTAGTTATAGATTCCGAGGCATCCCTTCAGGTTTACTGTATCCCTTGGGCCTTCGTATTGACGATGAAACACAGAAATTGAATAGGAATTAAATACAAAAGGCACAATGCCGACTTAAGTACATGAAGACTGACTCTTCTTACTGTCTATGTTTTGAACCATTCCTGTGACGCTAGTTATAGATTCCGATGCTACACTCCAGGTTTACTGTATCCCTTGGATCTTCTTATTGACGATGAAACACAGAAATTTCATCGGAATTAAAAACAAAAGGCACAATGCCGACTTAAGTACAAGAAAACTGACTCTTCCTACTGTCTATGTTCTGAACTATTCCTGTAACACTAGTTATAGATTCCGATGCTTCACTTCAGGTTTACTGTATCCCTTCGGTCCTTCTTATTGACGATGAAACACAGAAATAGCATCGGAATTAAATACAAAAGGCACAATGCCGACTTAAGGACAAGAAGACTGACTCATCTTACTGACTATGTTTTGAACCATTCCTGTAACACTAGTTACAGATTCCGACGCTTCACTTCAGGATTACTGCATCCCTCTGACCTTCTTATTGACGATGAAACACAGAAAATGCTTCGGAATTAAATAGAAAATGCACCAGGCCGGCTTAAGTTCAAGAAGAATGACTCTTCTTTCTGTCTATGTTTTGAACCACTCCTGCGACACTAAATATAGATTCCGATGCTTGACTTCAGTTTTACTGTATCCCTTGGACCCTCTTATTGACGATGAAACACAGAAATTGCATCGGAATTAAATACAAAAGGCACAATGCCGACTGAAGTACAAGAGACTGACTCTTCTTACTGTCTATGTTTGAACCATTCCTGTGACACTAGTTATAGATTCCAATGCTACACTTAAGGTTTACTGTATCCCTTGGAACTAATTATTGACGATGAAACACAGAAATTGCATCGGAATTAAATACAAATGGCACAATGCCGACTTAAGTACAAGAAGACTGACTCTTCTTACTGTCTATGTTTTGAACCAATCCTGTGAAACTAGTTACGGATTCCGATGCTTCACTTCAGGTTTACTGTATCCCTTGGACCTTCTTATTGACGATGAAACACAGAAACACAGAAAGTGCATCGGAATTAAACACAAAAGGCACAATGCCGACTTAAGTAATAAAAGACTGACTCCTCTTACTGACTATGTTTTGAACCACTCCTGTGACACTAGTTAAAGATTCCGATGCTTGACTTCAGGTCTACTGTATCCCTTAGACCTTCTTATGGACGATGAAATTCAAAAATTGCATCGGAATTAAATACAAAAGACACAAAGCCGACTTAAGTACAAGAGACTGACTCTTCTTACTGACTATGCTATGAACCATTCCTGTGACACTAGTTATAGATTCTGATGCTTCTCTTCAGGTTTACTTTATCCCTCTGACATTCTTATTGACGATGAAACAGTGAATTTGCATCGGAATTAAATACGAAAGGCACAATGATGACTTAAGTATATGAAGACTGACTCTTCTTACAGTCTATGATTTGAACCATTCTATTGACACTAGTTATAGTTTCCGATGCTTCACTCCATGTTTACTCTATCCCTTGGACCTTCTTATTGACGATGAAACCAATAATTTGCATCGGAATTAAATACAAAAGGCACAATGCCGACTTAAGTACAAGAAGACTGACTCTTCTTACTGTCTATTGTTAGAACCATTCCATTGACACTAGTTATAGATTCCGATGCTTCACTCCAGGTTTACTGTATCCCTTGGACCTTCTTATTGACGATGAAACACAGAAATAGCATCGGAATTAAATAGTAAAAGCACAATGCCGACTTAAGTACAAGAACACTGACACTTCTTACTGTCTATGTTTTGAACCATTCCTGCGACATTAGTTATAGATTCCGTTGCTTGACTTCAGTTTTACTGTATCCCTTGGACCTTCCTATTGACGATGAAACACAGATATTGCATCGGAATTAAAAACAAAAGGCACAATGCCCACCTAAGTACAAGAGACTGACTCCTCTTTCTGTCTATGTTTTAAACCATTCCTGTGACACTAATTATAGATTCCGATGCTTCACTTCCGGTTTACTGTATCCCTTGGACCTTCTAATTGACGATGAAACACAGAAATTGCATCGGAATTAAATACAAAATGCACAATGCCGACTTAAGTACAAGAGGACTGACTCTTCCTACTGTCTATCCTTTTATCCATTCCTGTGTCAGTAGTTATAGATTCCGATGCATGACGTCAGTTTTACTATATCCCTTGGACCTGCTTATTGACGATGAAACACAGAAATTGCATCGGAATTACATACAAATGGCACAATGCCGACTTAAGTACAGGAGACTGACTTTTCTTACTGACAATATTTTGAACCATTTCTGTGACACTAGTTATAGATTCCGATGCTTCACTTCAGGTTTACTGTATCCCACTGACCTTCTTATTGACGATGTAACACAGAAATTGCTTCGGAATTAAATAGAAGAGGCACAATGCCGATTTAAGTACAAGAAGACTTACTCTTCTTGCTGACTATGATATGAACCATTCCTGTGACACTAGTTGTAGATTCCGATGCTACACTTCAGGTTTACCGTATCCCTCTGACCTTCTTATTGACGATGAATCACAGAAATTGCATCGGAATTAAATACAAATGGCACAATGCCGACTTAAGTACTGTCTATGCTTTGAACCATTCCTGTGACACTAGTTATAGATTCCGATGCTTCACTCCAGGTTTACTGTATCCCTTGGACCTTCTTATTTACGATAAAACACAGAAATTGCATCGGAATTAAATACAAGAGGCATAAGGCCGACTTAAGGACAAGAAGACTGACTCTTCTTACTGACTATGTTTTGGACCATTCCTGTGACACTAGTTATAGATTCCGATGCTTCACTTCAGGTCTACTATATCCCTCTGACCTTCCTATTGACGATGAAACACAGAAATTGCACCGGAATGAAATACAAAAGGCACAATGCCGACTTAAGTAAAAGAAGACTGTATCTTCTCACTGTCTATGTTATGAACCATTCCTGTGGCACTAGTTATACATTCCGATGCTGCACTCCAGGTTTACTGTATCCCTTGGACCTTGTCAATGACGATGATACACAGAAATTGCATCGGAATTAAAAAAAAAGGCACAATGCCGACTTAAGGACAAGAAGACTGACTCTTCTTACTGTCTATGTTTTGAACCATTCCACTGACACTAGTTATAGATTCCGATGCTTCACTCCAGGTTTACTGTATCGCTTGGACCTTCTTATTGACGATGAAACTCTGAAATTGCATCGGCATTAAATAGAAAAGGCACAATGCCGACTTAAGTACAAGAAGACTGACCCTTCTTACTGACTATGTTTGAACCATTCCTGTGACACTAGTTATTGATTCCGATGCTTCACTTCAGGTTCACTGTATCTATTGGACCTTCTTATTGAGGATGAAACATAGAAATTGCATCGGAATTAAATACAATAATCACAATGCCGACTTAAGTACATGAAGACTGACTCTTCTTAGTGACTATGATTTGAACCATTACTGTGACCCTAGTTATAGATTCCGATGCTTCACTTCATGTTTACTGTATCCCTTGGACCATCTTATTGACGATTAAACACAGAAATTGCATCGGAATTAAATACAAAAGGCACAATGCCGACTTAAGTACATGAAGACCGACACTTCTTACTGACTATGTTTTGAACCATACCTCTGACACTAGTTATAGATTCCGATGCTTCACTTCAGGTTTCCTGTATCCCTTGGACCTTCTTATTAACGATGAAACACAGAAATTGCATCGGAATTTAATACAAAAGGCACAACGCCGACTTAAGTACTGTCTATGTTTTGAACCATACCTGTGACACTTCTTATAGATTCAGATGCGTCACTCCAGGTTTACTGTATCCCTTGGACCTTCTTATTGACGGTGAAACACAGAAATTGCATCGGAATTAAATACAAATGGCACAATGCCGACTTAAGGACAAGAAGACTGACTCATCTTACTGACTATGTTTTGAACCATTCCAGTGACACTAGTTATAGATTCCGATGCTTCACTTCAGGTTTACTGTATCCCTCTGACCTTCCTGCTGACGATGAAACACAGAAATTGCACCGGAATTAAATACAAAAGGCACGATACCGACATAAGTACTTGAAGACTGACTCTTCTTACTGTCTATGTTTTGAACCATTCCATTGACACTAGTTATGGATTACGATGCTTCACTCCAGGTTTACTGTATCCCTTGGACCATCTTATTCACGATGAAACACAGAAATTGCATCGGAATTAAATACAAAATGCACAATGCCGGCTTAAGGACAAGAAGACTGACTCTTCTTACTGACTATGTTTTGAACCATTCCTGTGAACTAGTTATAGATTCCGAAGCTTCACTTCAGGTTTACTGCATCACACTGACCTTCGTGTTGACGATGAAACACAGAAATTGCAACGGAATTAAATACAAAAGGCACAATGCCGACTTAAGTACATGAAGACTGTATCTTCTTACTGTCTATGTTTTGCACCATACCTGTGACACTAGTTATGGATTCCGATGCTTCACTCCTGGTTTACTGTATCCCTTGGACCTTCTGATTGACGATGAAACACAGGAATTGCATCGGAAATGAATACAAAAGGCACAATGCCGACTTTAGAACAAGAAGACTGACTCTCCTTACTGACTATGTTTAGAACCAATCCTGTGACACTAGTTATAGATTCTGATGCTTCACTTCAGGTTTACTCTATCCCTTGGACCTTCGTATTGACGATGAAACACAGAAATAGCATCGGAATTAAATACAAAAGGCACTATGCCGACTTAAGGACAAGAAGACTGACTCTTCTTACTGACTATGAATTGAACCATTCCTGTGACACTAGTTATAGATTCCGATGCTTCACTTCAGGTTTACTGTATCCCTCTGACCTTCTTATTGACGATGAAACACAGAAATTGCATCGGAATTAAATACAAAAGGCACAATGCCGACTTAAGGACAAGATGACTGACTCTCCTTACTGACTATGCTTAGAACCTATCCTGTGACACTAGTTATAGATTCCGATGCTTCACTTCAGCTTTGCTGTATCCCTTGGACCTTCTAATTGACGATGAAACTCAGAAATTGCATTGGAATTAAATACAAGAGGCACAACGCCGACTTAAGTACAAAAAGACTGACACTTCTTACTGACTATGTTTGAACCATTCCTGTGACACTAGTTATAGATTCCGATGCTTCACTTCAGGTTTACTCTATCCCTTGGACCTTCTTATTGACGATGAAACACAGAAATTGCATCGGAATTAAATACAAAAGGCACAATGTCGACTTAAGTACAATAAGACTGACTCTTCTTACTGTCTATGCTTTGAACCATTCCTGTGAGACTAGTTATAGATTCCGATGCTTCACTTCAGGTTTACTGTATCCCTTGGACCTTCGTATTGACGATGACACACAGAAGTTCCATCGGAATTAAATACAAAGGGCACAATGCCGACTTAAGGACAAGAAGACTGACTCTTCTTACTGTCTATGTTTTGAACCAATCCTGTGACTATAGTTATAGGTTTCGATGCTTCACTTCAGGTTTACTGTATCCCTTGGACCTTCTTATTGACGATGAAACTCAGAAATTGCATCGGAATTACATACAAAGGGCACAATGCCGACTTAAGTACAAAAAGACTGACTCTTCTTACTGACTATGTTTGAACCATTCCTGTGACACTAGTTATAGATTCCGATGCTTCACTTCACTTTTACTGTGTCCCTCTGTCCTTCTTATTGACGATGAAACACAGAAATAGGAACGGAATTAAATAGAAAATGCACAATGCCGTCTTAAGTACAAGCAGACTGACTCTTCTTAGTGTCTATGTTCTGAACCACACCTGTGACGCTAGTTACACATTCCGACGCTTCACTTCAGGTTTACTGTTTCCCTTATACCTTGTTATTGAGGATGAAACACAGAAATTGCATCGGAATTAAATACAAAAGGCACAATGCCAACTTAAGTACAAGAAGACTGACTCTTCTTACTGAATATGTGTTGAACCATTCCTGTGTCACTAGTTATAGATTCCGATGCATGACGTCAGTTTTACTGTATCACTTGAACCTTCTTATTGACGATGAAACACAGAAATTGCATCGGAATTAAATACAAAGGGCACAATGCCGACTTAAGTACAAGAAGACTTTCTCTTCTTGCTGACTATGATTTGAACCATTCCTGTGACACTAGTTGTAGATTCCGATGCTACACTTCAGGTTTACTGTATCCCTCTGACCGTCTTTTTGACGATGAAACACAGAAATTGCATCGGAATTAAATACAAATGGCACAATGCCGACTTAAGTACTGTCTATGCTTTGAACCATTCCTGTGACACTAGTTATAGATTCCGATGCTTCACTCCGGGTTTACTGTATCCCTTGAACCTTCTTATTGACGATAAAACACAGAAATTGCATCGGAATTAAATACAAGAAGCATAAGGCCGACTTAAGGACAAGAAGACTGACTCTTCTTACTGACTATCTTTTGAACCATTCCTGTGACACTAGTTATAGATTCCGATGCTTCACTTCAGGTCTACTATATCCCTCTGACCTTCCTATTGACGATGAAACACAGAAATTGCACTGGAATTAAATACAAAAGGCACAATGCCGACTTAAGTACCAGAAGACTGTATCTTCTTACTGTCTATGTTGTGAACCATTCCTGTGGCACTAGTTATACATTCCGATGCTGCACTCCAGGTTTACTGTATCCCTTGGACCTTCTCAATGACGATGAAACACAGAAATTGCATCGGAATTAAATACAAAAGGCACAAATCCGACTTAAGGACAAGAAGACTGACCCTACTTACTGACCATGTTTGAACCATTCCTGTGACACTAGTTATTGATTCCGATGCTTCACTTCAGGTTTACTGTATCTATTGGACCTTCTTATTGAGGATGAAACACAGAAATGGCATGGGAATTAAATACAAAAGGCTCAATGACGACTTAAGTACATGAAGACTGACTCTTGATACTGACTATGTTTTGAACCATTCCTGTGACACTAGTTATAGATTCCTAAGCTTCACTTCAGGTTTACTGTATCCCTTGGACCTTCTTATTGACGATGAAACACAGAAATTGCATCGGAATTAAATACAAAAGGCACAATACCGACTTAAGTACAAGAAGACTGACTCTTCCTACTATCTATGATTTGAACCATTCCTGTGACACAAGTTATAGAATCCGAAGCTTCACCTCAGGTTCACTCTAGCCCTCTGACCTTCTTATTGACGATGAAACACAGAAATTGCATCGGAATTAAATAGAAAATGCACAATGCCGTCTTAAGCACAAGCAGACTGACTCTTCTTAGTGTCTATGTTTTGAACCACACCTGTGACGCTAGTTACACATTCCGACGCTTCACTTCAGGTTTACTGTATCCCTTATACCTTGTTATTGAGGATGAAACACTGAAATTGCATCGGAATTAAATACAAAAGGCACAATTCCAACTTAAGTACAAGAAGACTGAATCTTCTTACTGACAATGTGTTGAACCATTCCTGTGACACTAGTTATAGATTCCGATGCTTCACTCCAGGTTTACTGTATCCCTTGGACCTTCTCAATGACGATTATACACAGAATTGCATCGGAATTAAATACGAAAGGCACAATGCCGACTTAAGTACAAGAAGACTGACTGTTCTTACTGTCTATGATTTGAACCATTCCATTGACACTAGTTATAGATTCCGATGCTTCACTTTAGGTTTACTGTATCTCTCTCACCTTCCTATTGACGATGAAACACAGAAATTGCACCGGAATTAAATACAAAAGGCACAATGCCGACATAAGTACTTGAAGACTGACCCTTCTTACTGTCTATGTTTTGAACCATTCCATTGACACTAGTCATAGATTCCGATGCTTCACTTCAGGTTTACTGTATCCCTTTGACCTTCTTATTGACGATGAAACACTGAAATTGAATCGGAATTAAATAGAAAAGGCACAATGCCGACTTAAGTGCAGGAAGACTGACTCTTCTTACTGACTATGTTTTGAACCATACCTGTGACACTAGTTAAAGATTCCGATGCTTCACTTCAGGTTTACATTATCCCTTGGACCTTCTTATTGACGATGAAACACAGAAATTGCATCGGAATTAAATACAAAAGGCACAATGCCGACTTAAGTACATGAAGACTGACTCTTCTTAGTGACTATGATTTCAACCATTCCTGTGACCCTAGTTATAGATTCCGATGCTTCACTTCAGGTTTACTGTATCCCTTGGACCATCTTATTGACGATGAAACACAGAAATTGCATTTGAATTAAATACAAAAGGCACAATGCCGACTTAAGTACATGAAGACCGACACTTCTTACTGACTATGCTTTTGAACCATTCCTCTGACACTAGTTATAGATTCCGATGCTTCACTTCAGGTTTCCTGTATCCCTTGGACCTTCTTATTAACAATGAAACACAGAAATTGCATTGGAATTTAATACAAAAGGCACAATGCCGACTTAAGTACTGTCTATGTTTGAACCTTACCTGTGACACTAGTTATAGATTCCGATGCTTTACTCCAGGTTTACTGTATCCCTTGGGCTTCTTATTGACGATGAAACACAGAAATTGCATCGGAATTAAATACAAAAAGCACAATGCCGACTTAAGGACAAGAAGACTGACTCATCTTACTGACTATGTTTTGAACCATTCCTGTGAACTAGTTATAGATTCCGAAGCTTCACGTCAGGTTTACTGCATCACACTGACCTTCGTGTTGACGATGAAACACAGAAATTGCAACGGAGTTAAATACAAAAGGCACAATGCTGACTGAAGTAGAAGAAGACTGTATCTTCTTACTGTCTATGTTTTGCACCATACCTGTGACACTAGTTATAGATTCCGATGCTTCACTCCAGGTTTACTGTATCCCTTGGACCTTCTGATTGACGATGAAACACAGAAATTGCATCGGAATTAAATACAAAAGGCACAATGCCGACTTAAGGACAAGAAGACTGACTCTCCTTACTGACCATGTTTAGAACCAATCCTGTGACACTAGTTATAGATTCCGATGCTTCACTTCAGGTTTACTGTATCCCTCTGACCTTCGTATTGACAAGAAACACAGAAATTGCACTGCAATTAAATACAAAAGGCACAATGCCGACTTAAGTACATGAAGACTGACTCTTCTTAGTCACTATGCTTTGAACCATTCCTGTGACTCTAATTATAGATTCCGATGCTTCACTTCAGGTTTACTGTATCCCTTGGACCTTCTTATTGATGATGAAACACAGAAATTGCATCGGAATTAAATACAAAAGGCACAATGCCGACTTAAGTACTGTCTATGTTTTGAACCATTCCTGTGACACTAGTTATAGATTCCGATGCTTCACTCCAGGTTTACTGTATCCCTTGGACCTTCTGATTGACGATGAAACACAGAAATTGCATCGGAATTAAATACAAAAGGCACAATGCCGACTTAAGGACAAGAAGACTGACTCTCCTTACTGACCATGTTTAGAACCAATCCTGTGACACTAGTTATAGATTCCGATGCTTCACTTCAGGTTTACTGTATCCCTCTGACCTTCGTATTGACAAGAAACACAGAAATTGCACTGCAATTAAATACAAAAGGCACAATGCTGACGTAAGTACATGAAGACTGACTCTTCTTAGTGACTATGCTTTGAACCATTCCTGTGACTCTAATTATAGATTCCGATGCTTCACTTCAGGTTTACTGTATCCCTTGGACCTTCTTATTGATGATGAAACACAGAAATTGCATCGGAATTAAATACAAAAGCCACAATGCCGACTTAAGTACTGTCTATGTTTTGAACCATTCCTGTGACACTAGTTATAGATTCCGATGCTTCACTCCAGGTTTACTGTATCCCTTGGACCTTCTTATTGACGATGAAACACAGAAATTGCATCGGAAATAAATACAAAAGGCACAAGGCCGACTTAAGTACAAGAAGAATGACCCTTCTTACTGACCATGTTTTGAACCATTCCAGTGACACTAGTTATAGATTCCGATGCTTCACTCCAGGTTTACTGTATCCCTTGGACCTTCTTATTGTCGTTGAAACACTGACATTGCATCGGAATTAAATAGACAATGCAAAATGCCGACTTAAGTACAAGAAGACTGACTCTTCTTACTGACTATGCATTGAACCATTCCTGTGACACTAGTTATAGATTGCGATGCTTCATTTCAGGTTTACTGTATCCCTTGGACCTTCTTATTAACGATGAAACACAGAAATAGCATCGGATTGAAATACAAAAGGCACAATGCCGACTTAGGTACATGAAGACTGACTCTTCTTACTGTCTATGTTTTGAACCATTCCTGTGACACTAGTTATAGATTCCGATGCTTCACTCCAGGTTTACTGTATCCCTTGGACCTTCTTATTGACGATGAAACACAGAAATTGCATCGGAATTAAAGACAATAGGCACAATGCCGACTTAAGAACAAGAAGACTCACTCTTCTTACTTACTATGTTTTAAACCATTCCTGTGACACTAGTTATAGATTCTGATGCTTCACTTTAGGTTTACTGTATCCCTCTTTCCTTCTTATTGACGATGAAACACAGAAATTGCATCGGAGTTAAATACAAAAAGTACAATACCGACTTAAGTACAAGTAGACTGTATCTTCTTACTGTCTATGATTTGAACCATTCCTGTGAGACTAGTTATAGATTCCGATGCTTCACTCCAGGTTTACTGTATCCCTTGGACCCTCTTATTGAAGATGAAACACAGAAATTGCATCGGAATTAAATACAAAAGGCACAATGCCGACTTAAGGACAAGAAGACTGACTCTTCCTACTGTCTATGTTTTGAACCATTCCTGTGACACTTGTTATTGTTTCCGATGCTTCACATCAAGTTTACTGTATCCCTGTGACCTTATTGACGATGAAACACAGAAATTGCATCGGAATTAAATACAAAAGGCACAATACCGACTTAAGTACAAGAAGACTGACTGTTCTTACTGTCTATGTTTTGAAACATTCCTGTGACACTAGTTAGCGATTCCGACGCTTCATTTCAGGTTCTTTCTATCATTTGGACCTTCTTATTGACGATGAAACACAGAAATTACATCGGAATTAAACACAAAATGCACATTGCCGACTTAAGTACAAAAAGACTGACTCTTCTTACTGACTATGTTTTGAACCAATTCTGTGGCACTAATTATAGATTCCGATGCCTCACTTCAGGTTTACTGTATCCCTCTGACCTTCTTATTGACGATGAAACACAGAAATTGCACCGGAATCAAATTGAAAAGTCTCAATGCCGACTTAAGTACCAGAAGACTGACTCTTCTTAATGTCTATGCTTTGAACCATTCCTGTGACACTAGTTATAGATCCCGATGCGTGACTTCAGGTTTACTGTATCCCTTAAACCTTCTTATTGACGATGAAACACAGAAATTGCATCGGAATTAAATACAAAAGGCACAATGCCGACTTAAGTACTGTCTATGTTTTGAACCATTCCTGTGACACTAGTTATAGATTCCGATGCTCACTCCAGGTTTACTGTATCCCTTGGACCTTCTTATTGACGATCAAACACAGAAATTGCATCGGAATTAAATACAAAAAGCACAAGGCCGACTTAAGTACAAGAAGACTGACCCATCTTACTGACTACGTTTTGAACCATTCCAGTGAC
This sequence comes from Schistocerca piceifrons, assembly GCF_021461385.2. NCBI lineage: Eukaryota > Metazoa > Arthropoda > Insecta > Orthoptera > Acrididae > Schistocerca > Schistocerca piceifrons. The sequence continues at coordinate 37,176 of NW_025727576.1, read as the reverse complement.
ACTAGTTATAGATTCCGATGCTTCACTCCAGGTTTACTGTATCCCTTGGACCTTCTTATTGACGTTGAAACACTGACATTGCATCGGAATTAAATAGAAAATGCAAAATGCCGACTTAAGTACAAGAAGACTGACTCTTCTTACTGACTATGCATTGAACCATTCCTCTGACACTAGTTATAGATTGCGATGCTTCACTTCAGGTTTACTGTATCCCTTGGACCTTCTTATTAACGATGAAACACAGAAATTGCATCGGAACTGAATACAAAAGGCACAATGCCGACTTAGGTACATGAAGACTGACTCTTCTTACTGTCTATGTTTTGAACCATTCCTGTGACACTAGTTATGGATTCCGATGCTACACTCCAGGTTTACTGTATCCCTTGGACCCTTCTATTGACGAAGAAACACAGAAATTGCATCGGAATTAAATACAAAAGGCACAATGCCGACTTAAGGAGAAGAAGACTGACTCTTCTTACTGACTATGTTTTGAACCATTCCTGTGACATTAGTTATAGATTCCGAAGCTTCACTTCAGGTTTACTGTATCCCTCTGACCTTCTTATTGACGATGAAACACAGAAATTGCATCGGAATTAATCCAAAAGGCACAATGCCGACTCAAGTACAAGAAGACTGTATCTTCTTACTGTCTATGATTTGAACCATTCCTGTGACGCTAGTTATAGATTCCGATGCTTCACTCTAGGTTTACTGTATCCCTTGGACCTTCTTATGGACGATGAAACACAGAAATTGCATCGGAATTAAATACAAAAGGCACAATGCCGACTTAAGCACATGACGACTGTCTCTTCTACTGACTATGTTTCGAACCATTCCTGTGACACTAGTTATAGATTCCGAGGCTTCACTTCAGGTTTACTGTATCCCTCTGACCATCTTATTGACAATGAAACACAGAAATTGCACCGGAATTAAATACAAAAGGCACAATGCCGACTTAACTACAAGTAGACTGACACTTCTTACTATCTATGTTTTGAACTATTCCGCTGACACTAGTTATAGATTCCGATTCTTCACTCCAGGTTTTTCTGTATCCCTTGGACCATCTTACTGACAATGAAACACTGAAATTTCATCGGAATTAAATACAAAAGGCAAAATGCCGACTTAAGTAGAAAAAGACTGACTCTTCTTACTGACTATGTTTGAACCATTCCTGTGACACTAGTTATAGATTCCGATGCTTCACTTCAGTTTTACTGTGTCCCTCTGTCCTTCTTATTGACGACGAAACACAGAAATTGCATCGGAAATAAATACAAAAGGCACAATGCAGACTTAAGTACAAGAAGACTGACTCTTCTTACTGACTATGTTTTGAACCATTCCTGTGACACTAGTTATGGATTCCAAAGCTTCACTTTAGGTTTACTGTATCCCTCTGACCTTGTTATTGACGATGAAACACAGAAATTGCATCGGAATTAAACAGAAAAGCACAATGCCGACTTAAGTACAAGAGGACTGACTCTTCCTACTGTCTATGCTTTTATCCATTCCTGTGTCACTAGTTATAGATTCCGATGCATGACGTCAGTTTTACTGTATCCCTTCGACCTTCTTGTTGACGATGAAGCACAGAAATTGCATCGGAATTAAATACAAATGGCACAATGCCGACTTAAGTGCAGGAGACTGACTTTTCTTACTGACTATATTTTGAACCATTTCTGTGACACTAGTTATAGGTTCCGATGCTTCACTTCAGGTTTACTGTATCCCTATGACCTTCTTATTGACGATGTAACACAGAAATTGCTTCGGAATTAAATAGAAAAGGCACAATGCCGACTTAAGTACAAGAAGACTTACTCTTCTTGCTGACTATGATTTGAACCATTCCTGTGACACTAGTTGTAGATTCCGATGCCTCACTCCAGGTTTACTGTATCCCTTGGACCTTCGTATTGACGATAAAACACAGAAATTGCATCGGAATTAAATACAAGAGGCATAAGGCCGACTTAAGGACAAGAAGACTGACTCTTCTTACTGACTATGTTTTGAACCATTCCCGTGACACTAGTTATAGATTCCGATCCTTCACTTCAGGTCTACTATATCCCTCTGACCTTCCTATTGACGATGAAACACAGAAATTGCACTGGAATTAAATACAAATGCACAATGCCGACTTAAGTACAAGAAGACTGTATCTTCTTACTGTCTATGTTTTGAACCATTCCTGTGGCACTAGTTATACATTCCGATGCTGCACTCCAGGTTTACTGTATCCCTTGGACCTTCTCAATGACGATGAAACACAGAAATTGCATCGGAATTAAATACAAAAGGCACAATGCCGACTTAAGGACAAGAAGACTGACTCTTCTTACTGTCTATGTTTTGAACCATTCCACTGACACTAGTTATAGATTCCGATGCTTCACTCCAGGTTTACTGTATCCCTTGGACCATCTTATTGACGAAGAAACTCTGAAATTGCATCGGCATTAAATAGAAAAGGCACAATGCCGACTTAAGTACAAGAAGACTGTCCCTTCTTACTGACTATGTTTGAACCATTCCTGTGACACTAGTTATTGATTCCGATGCCTCACTTCAGGTTTACTGTATCTATTGGACCTTCTTATTGAGGATGAAACACAGAAATGTCATGGGAATTAAATACAAAAGGCACAATGCCGACTTAAGTACATGAAGACTGACTCTTGTTACTGACTATGTTTTGAACCATTCCTGTGACACTAGTTATAGATTCCGAAGCTTCACTTCAGGTTTACTGTATCCCTTGGACCTTCTTATTGACGATGAAACACAGAAACTGCATCGGAATTAAATACAAAAGGCACAATACCGACTTAAGTACAAGAAGACTGACTCTTCTTACAGTCTATGATTTGAACCATTCGTGTGACACTAGTTAGCGATTCCGATGCTTCACTTCAGGTTTACTGTATCATTTGCACCTTCATATTGACGACGAAACACAGAAATTACATCAGAATTAAATACAAAATGCACATATCCGACTTAAGTAAAAAAAGACTGACTCTTCTTACTGACTATGTTTTGAAACATTCCTGTGACACTAGGAATAGATTCCGAAGCTTCACTTCAGGTTTACTGTATCCCTTGGACCTTCTTATTGACGATGATACACAGAAATTGCATCGGAATTAAATACAAATAGCACAATGCCGACTTAAGTACAAGAAGACTGACTCTTTTTACTGTCTATGATTTGAACCATTCCATTGACACTAGTTATAGATTCCGATGCTTCACTTCAGGTTTACTGTATCCCTCTCACCTTCCTATTGACGATGAAACACAGAAATTGCACCGGAATTAAATACAAAAGGCACAATGCCGACATAAGTACTTGAAGACTGACTCTTCTTACTGTCTATGTTTTGAACCATTCCATTGACACTAGTTATAGATTCCGATGCTTCACTTCAGGTTTACTGTATCCCTTTGACCTTCGTATTGACGATGAAACACTGAAATTGCATCGGAATTAAATAGAAAAGGCACAATGCCGACTTAAGTGCAAGAAGACTGACTCTTCTTACTGACTATGTTTGAACCATACCTGTGACACTAGTTATAGATTCCGATGCTTCACTTCAGGTTTACTGTATCCCTCTCACCTTCCTATTGACGATGAAACACAGAAATTGCACCGGAATTAAATACAAAAGGCACAATGCCGACATAAGTACTTGAAGACTGACTCTTCTTACTGTCTATGTTTTGAACCATTCCATTGACACTAGTTATAGATTCCGATGCTTCACTTCAGGTTTACTGTATCCCTTTGACCTTCGTATTGACGATGAAACACAGAAATGGCATGGGAATTAAATACAAAAGGCTCAATGACGACTTAAGTACATGAAGACTGACTCTTGATACTGACTATGTTTTGAACCATTCCTGTGACACTAGTTATAGATTCCGAAGCTTCACTTCAGGTTTACTGTATCCCTTGGACCTTCTTATTGACGATGAAACACAGAAATTGCATCGGATTTAAATACAAAAGGCACAATGCCGACTTAAGTACAAGAAGACTGACTCTTCTTAGTGTCTTTGTTTTGAACCATTCCTGTGACACTAGTTATAGATTCCGATGCTTCACTCCAGGTTTACTGTATCCCTTGGACCTTCTCAATGACGATTATACACAGAATTGCATCGGAATTAAATACGAAAGGCACAATGCCGACTTAAGTACAAGAAGACTGACTGTTCTTACTGTCTATGATTTGAACCATTCCATTGACACTAGTTATAGATTCCGATGCTTCACTTTAGGTTTACTGTATCTCTCTCACCTTCCTATTGACGATGAAACACAGAAATTGCACCGGAATTAAATACAAAAGGCACAATGCCGACATAAGTACTTGAAGACTGACCCTTCTTACTGTCTATGTTTTGAACCATTCCATTGACACTAGTCATAGATTCCGATGCTTCACTTCAGGTTTACTGTATCCCTTTGACCTTCTTATTGACGATGAAACACTGAAATTGAATCGGAATTAAATAGAAAAGGCACAATGCCGACTTAAGTGCAGGAAGACTGACTCTTCTTACTGACTATGTTTTGAACCATACCTGTGACACTAGTTAAAGATTCCGATGCTTCACTTCAGGTTTACAGTATCCCTTGGACCTTCTTATTGACGATGAAACACAGAAATTGCATCGGAATTAAATACAAAAGGCACAATGCCGACTTAAGTACATGAAGACTGACTCTTCTTAGTGACTATGATTTCAACCATTCCTGTGACCCTAGTTATAGATTCCGATGCTTCACTTCAGGTTTACTGTATCCCTTGGACCATCTTATTGACGATGAAACACAGAAATTGCATTTGAATTAAATACAAAAGGCACAATGCCGACTTAAGTACATGAAGACCGACACTTCTTACTGACTATGCTTTTGAACCATTCCTCTGACACTAGTTATAGATTCCGATGCTTCACTTCAGGTTTCCTGTATCCCTTGGACCTTCTTATTAACAATGAAACACAGAAATTGCATTGGAATTTAATACAAAAGGCACAATGCCGACTTAAGTACTGTCTACGTTTGAACCTTACCTGTGACACTAGTTATAGATTCCGATGCTTTACTCCAGGTTTACTGTATCCCTTGGGCTTCTTATTGACGATGAAACACAGAAATTGCATCGGAATTAAATACAAAAAGCACAATGCCGACTTAAGGACAAGAAGACTGACTCATCTTACTGACTATGTTTTGAACCATTCCTGTGAACTAGTTATAGATTCCGAAGCTTCACGTCAGGTTTAATGCATCACACTGACCTTCGTGTTGACGATGAAACACAGAAATTGCAACGGAGTTAAATACAAAAGGCACAATGCTGACTGAAGTAGAAGAAGACTGTATCTTCTTACTGTCTATGTTTTGCACCATACCTGTGACACTAGTTATAGATTCCGATGCTTCACTCCAGGTTTACTGTATCCCTTGGACCTTCTGATTGACAATGAAACACAGAAATTGCATCGGAATTAAATACAAAAGGCACAATGCCGACTTAAGGACAAGAAGACTGACTCTCCTTACTGACCATGTTTAGAACCAATCCTGTGACACTAGTTATAGATTCCGATGCTTCACTTCAGGTTTACTGTATCCCTCTGACCTTCGTATTGACAAGAAACACAGAAATTGCACTGCAATTTAATACAAAAGGCACAATGCCGACTTAAGTACATGAAGACTGACTCTTCTTAGTCACTATGCTTTGAACCATTCCTGTGACTCTAATTATAGATTCCGATGCTTCACTTCAGGTTTACTGTATCCCTTGGACCTTCTTATTGATGATGAAACACAGAAATTGCATCGGAATTAAATACAAAAGGCACAATGCCGACTTAAGTACTGTCTATGTTTTGAACCATTCCTGTGACACTAGTTATAGATTCCGATGCTTCACTCCAGGTTTACTGTATCCCTTGGACCTTCTGATTGACGATGAAACACAGAAATTGCATCGGAATTAAATACAAAAGGCACAATGCCGACTTAAGGACAAGAAGACTGACTCTCCTTACTGACCGTGTTTAGAACCAATCCTGTGACACTAGTTATAGATTCCGATGCTTCACTTCAGGTTTACTGTATCCCTCTGACCTTCGTATTGACAAGAAACACAGAAATTGCACTGCAATTAAATACAAAAGGCACAATGCCGACTTAAGTACATGAAGACTGACTCTTCTTAGTGACTATGCTTTGAACCATTCCTGTGACTCTAATTATAGATTCCGATGCTTCACTTCAGGTTTACTGTATCCCTTGGACCTTCTTATTGATGATGAAACACAGAAATTGCATCGGAATTAAATACAAAAGCCACAATGCCGACTTAAGTACTGTCTATGTTTTGAACCATTCCTGTGACACTAGTTATAGATTCCGATGCTTCACTCCAGGTTTACTGTATCCCTTGGACCTTCTTATTGACGATGAAACACAGAAATTGCATCGGAAATAAATACAAAAGGCACAAGGCCGACTTAAGTACAAGAAGAATGACCCTTCTTACTGACCATGTTTTGAACCATTCCAGTGACACTAGTTATAGATTCCGATGCTTCACTCCAGGTTTACTGTATCCCTTGGACCTTCTTATTGTCGTTGAAACACTGACATTGCATCGGAATTAAATAGACAATGCAAAATGCCGACTTAAGTACAAGAAGACTGACTCTTCTTACTGACTATGCATTGAACCATTCCTGTGACACTAGTTATAGATTGCGATGCTTCATTTCAGGTTTACTGTATCCCTTGGACCTTCTTATTAACGATGAAACACAGAAATAGCATCGGATTGAAATACAAAAGGCACAATGCCGACTTAGGTACATGAAGACTGACTCTTCTTACTGTCTATGTTTTGAACCATTCCTGTGACACTAGTTATAGATTCCGATGCTTCACTCCAGGTTTACTGTATCCCTTGGACCTTCTTATTGACGATGAAACACAGAAATTGCATCGGAATTAAAGACAATAGGCACAATGCCGACTTAAGAACAAGAAGACTCACTCTTCTTACTTACTATGTTTTAAACCATTCCTGTGACACTAGTTATAGATTCTGATGCTTCACTTTAGGTTTACTGTATCCCTCTTTCCTTCTTATTGACGATGAAACACAGAAATTGCATCGGAGTTAAATACAAAAAGTACAATACCGACTTAAGTACAAGAAGACTGTATCTTCTTACTGTCTATGATTTGAACCATTCCTGTGAGACTAGTTATAGATTCCGATGCTTCACTCCAGGTTTACTGTATCCCTTGGACCCTCTTATTGAAGATGAAACACAGAAATTGCATCGGAATTAAATACAAAAGGCACAATGCCGACTTAAGGACAAGAAGACTGACTCTTCCTACTGTCTATGTTTTGAACCATTCCTGTGACACTTGTTATTGTTTCCGATGCTTCACATCAAGTTTACTGTATCCCTGTGACCTTATTGACGATGAAACACAGAAATTGCATCGGAATTAAATACAAAAGGCACAATACCGACTTAAGTACAAGAAGACTGACTGTTCTTACTGTCTATGTTTTGAAACATTCCTGTGACACTAGTTAGCGATTCCGACGCTTCATTTCAGGTTCTTTCTATCATTTGGACCTTCTTATTGACGATGAAACACAGAAATTACATCGGAATTAAACACAAAATGCACATTGCCGACTTAAGTACAAAAAGACTGACTCTTCTTACTGACTATGTTTTGAACCAATTCTGTGGCACTAATTATAGATTCCGATGCCTCACTTCAGGTTTACTGTATCCCTCTGACCTTCTTATTGACGATGAAACACAGAAATTGCACCGGAATCAAATTGAAAAGTCTCAATGCCGACTTAAGTACCAGAAGACTGACTCTTCTTAATGTCTATGCTTTGAACCATTCCTGTGACACTAGTTATAGATCCCGATGCGTGACTTCAGGTTTACTGTATCCCTTAAACCTTCTTATTGACGATGAAACACAGAAATTGCATCGGAATTAAATACAAAAGGCACAATGCCGACTTAAGTACTGTCTATGTTTTGAACCATTCCTGTGACACTAGTTATAGATTCCGATGCTCACTCCAGGTTTACTGTATCCCTTGGACCTTCTTATTGACGATCAAACACAGAAATTGCATCGGAATTAAATACAAAAAGCACAAGGCCGACTTAAGTACAAGAAGACTGACCCATCTTACTGACTACGTTTTGAACCATTCCAGTGACACTAGTTATAGATTCCGATGCTTCACTCCAGGTTTACTGTATCCCTTGGACCTTCTTATTGACGTTGAAACACTGACATTGCATCGGAATTAAATAGAAAATGCAAAATGCCGACTTAAGTACAAGAAGACTGACTCTTCTTACTGACTATGCATTGAACCATTCCTCTGACACTAGTTATAGATTGCGATGCTTCACTTCAGGTTTACTGTATCCCTTGGACCTTCTTATTAACGATGAAACACAGAAATTGCATCGGAACTGAATACAAAAGGCACAATGCCGACTTAGGTACATGAAGACTGACTCTTCTTACTGTCTATGTTTTGAACCATTCCTGTGACACTAGTTATGGATTCCGATGCTACACTCCAGGTTTACTGTATCCCTTGGACCCTTCTATTGACGAAGAAACACAGAAATTGCATCGGAATTAAATACAAAAGGCACAATGCCGACTTAAGGAGAAGAAGACTGACTCTTCTTACTGACTATGTTTTGAACCATTCCTGTGACATTAGTTATAGATTCCGAAGCTTCACTTCAGGTTTACTGTATCCCTCTGACCCTCTTATTGACGATGAAACACAGAAATTGCATCGGAATTAATCCAAAAGGCACAATGCCGACTCAAGTACAAGAAGACTGTATCTTCTTACTGTCTATGATTTGAACCATTCCTGTGACGCTAGTTATAGATTCCGATGCTTCACTCTAGGTTTACTGTATCCCTTGGACCTTCTTATGGACGATGAAACACAGAAATTGCATCGGAATTTAATACAAAAGGCACAATGCCGACTTAAGTACAAGAAGACTGACTCATTTTACTGTCTATGATTTGAACCATTCCATTGACACTAGTTATAGATTCCGATGCTTCACTTCAGGTTTACTGTATCCCTCTCACCTTCCTATTGACGATGAAACACAGAAATTGCACCGGAATTAAATACAAAAGGCACAATGCCGACATAAGTACTTGAAGACTGACTCTTCTTACTGTCTATGTTTTGAACCATTCCATTGACACTAGTTATAGATTCCGATGCTTCACTTCAGGTTTACTGTATCCCTTTGACCTTCGTATTGACGATGAAACACTGAAATTGCATCGGAATTAAATAGAAAAGGCACAATGCCGACTTAAGTGCAAGAAGACTGACTCTTCTTACTGACTATGTTTGAACCATACCTGTGACACTAGTTATAGATTCCGATGCTTCACTTCAGGTTTACTGTATCCCTCTCACCTTCCTATTGACGATGAAACACAGAAATTGCACCGGAATTAAATACAAAAGGCACAATGCCGACATAAGTACTTGAAGACTGACTCTTCTTACTGTCTATGTTTTGAACCATTCCATTGACACTAGTTATAGATTCCGATGCTTCACTTCAGGTTTACTGTATCCCTTTGACCTTCGTATTGACGATGAAACACAGAAATGGCATGGGAATTAAATACAAAAGGCTCAATGACGACTTAAGTACATGAAGACTGACTCTTGATACTGACTATGTTTTGAACCATTCCTGTGACACTAGTTATAGATTCCGAAGCTTCACTTCAGGTTTACTGTATCCCTTGGACCTTCTTATTGACGATGAAACACAGAAATTGCATCGGATTTAAATACAAAAGGCACAATGCCGACTTAAGTACAAGAAGACTGACTCTTCTTAGTGTCTTTGTTTTGAACCATTCCTGTGACACTAGTTATAGATTCCGATGCTTCACTCCAGGTTTACTGTATCCCTTGGACCTTCTCAATGACGATTATACACAGAATTGCATCGGAATTAAATACGAAAGGCACAATGCCGACTTAAGTACAAGAAGACTGACTGTTCTTACTGTCTATGATTTGAACCATTCCATTGACACTAGTTATAGATTCCGATGCTTCACTTTAGGTTTACTGTATCTCTCTCACCTTCCTATTGACGATGAAACACAGAAATTGCACCGGAATTAAATACAAAAGGCACAATGCCGACATAAGTACTTGAAGACTGACCCTTCTTACTGTCTATGTTTTGAACCATTCCATTGACACTAGTCATAGATTCCGATGCTTCACTTCAGGTTTACTGTATCCCTTTGACCTTCTTATTGACGATGAAACACTGAAATTGAATCGGAATTAAATAGAAAAGGCACAATGCCGACTTAAGTGCAGGAAGACTGACTCTTCTTACTGACTATGTTTTGAACCATACCTGTGACACTAGTTAAAGATTCCGATGCTTCACTTCAGGTTTACAGTATCCCTTGGACCTTCTTATTGACGATGAAACACAGAAATTGCATCGGAATTAAATACAAAAGGCACAATGCCGACTTAAGTACATGAAGACTGACTCTTCTTAGTGACTATGATTTCAACCATTCCTGTGACCCTAGTTATAGATTCCGATGCTTCACTTCAGGTTTACTGTATCCCTTGGACCATCTTATTGACGATGAAACACAGAAATTGCATTTGAATTAAATACAAAAGGCACAATGCCGACTTAAGTACATGAAGACCGACACTTCTTACTGACTATGCTTTTGAACCATTCCTCTGACACTAGTTATAGATTCCGATGCTTCACTTCAGGTTTCCTGTATCCCTTGGACCTTCTTATTAACAATGAAACACAGAAATTGCATTGGAATTTAATACAAAAGGCACAATGCCGACTTAAGTACTGTCTACGTTTGAACCTTACCTGTGACACTAGTTATAGATTCCGATGCTTTACTCCAGGTTTACTGTATCCCTTGGGCTTCTTATTGACGATGAAACACAGAAATTGCATCGGAATTAAATACAAAAAGCACAATGCCGACTTAAGGACAAGAAGACTGACTCATCTTACTGACTATGTTTTGAACCATTCCTGTGAACTAGTTATAGATTCCGAAGCTTCACGTCAGGTTTAATGCATCACACTGACCTTCGTGTTGACGATGAAACACAGAAATTGCAACGGAGTTAAATACAAAAGGCACAATGCTGACTGAAGTAGAAGAAGACTGTATCTTCTTACTGTCTATGTTTTGCACCATACCTGTGACACTAGTTATAGATTCCGATGCTTCACTCCAGGTTTACTGTATCCCTTGGACCTTCTGATTGACAATGAAACACAGAAATTGCATCGGAATTAAATACAAAAGGCACAATGCCGACTTAAGGACAAGAAGACTGACTCTCCTTACTGACCATGTTTAGAACCAATCCTGTGACACTAGTTATAGATTCCGATGCTTCACTTCAGGTTTACTGTATCCCTCTGACCTTCGTATTGACAAGAAACACAGAAATTGCACTGCAATTAAATACAAAAGGCACAATGCCGACTTAAGTACATGAAGACTGACTCTTCTTAGTCACTATGCTTTGAACCATTCCTGTGACTCTAATTATAGATTCCGATGCTTCACTTCAGGTTTACTGTATCCCTTGGACCTTCTTATTGATGATGAAACACAGAAATTGCATCGGAATTAAATACAAAAGGCACAATGCCGACTTAAGTACTGTCTATGTTTTGAACCATTCCTGTGACACTAGTTATAGATTCCGATGCTTCACTCCAGGTTTACTGTATCCCTTGGACCTTCTGATTGACGATGAAACACAGAAATTGCATCGGAATTAAATACAAAAGGCACAATGCCGACTTAAGGACAAGAAGACTGACTCTCCTTACTGACCATGTTTAGAACCAATCCTGTGACACTAGTTATAGATTCCGATGCTTCACTTCAGGTTTACTGTATCCCTCTGACCTTCGTATTGACAAGAAACACAGAAATTGCACTGCAATTAAATACAAAAGGCACAATGCCGACTTAAGTACATGAAGACTGACTCTTCTTAGTGACTATGCTTTGAACCATTCCTGTGACTCTAATTATAGATTCCGATGCTTCACTTCAGGTTTACTGTATCCCTTGGACCTTCTTATTGATGATGAAACACAGAAATTGCATCGGAATTAAATACAAAAGCCACAATGCCGACTTAAGTACTGTCTATGTTTTGAACCATTCCTGTGACACTAGTTATAGATTCCGATGCTTCACTCCAGGTTTACTGTATCCCTTGGACCTTCTTATTGACGATGAAACACAGAAATTGCATCGGAAATAAATACAAAAGGCACAAGGCCGACTTAAGTACAAGAAGAATGACCCTTCTTACTGACCATGTTTTGAACCATTCCAGTGACACTAGTTATAGATTCCGATGCTTCACTCCAGGTTTACTGTATCCCTTGGACCTTCTTATTGTCGTTGAAACACTGACATTGCATCGGAATTAAATAGACAATGCAAAATGCCGACTTAAGTACAAGAAGACTGACTCTTCTTACTGACTATGCATTGAACCATTCCTGTGACACTAGTTATAGATTGCGATGCTTCATTTCAGGTTTACTGTATCCCTTGGACCTTCTTATTGACGATGAAACACAGAAATTGCATCGGAGTTAAATACAAAAAGTACAATACCGACTTAAGTACAAGAAGACTGTATCTTCTTACTGTCTATGATTTGAACCATTCCTGTGAGACTAGTTATAGATTCCGATGCTTCACTCCAGGTTTACTGTATCCCTTGGACCCTCTTATTGAAGATGAAACACAGAAATTGCATCGGAATTAAATACAAAAGGCACAATGCCGACTTAAGGACAAGAAGACTGACTCTTCCTACTGTCTATGTTTTGAACCATTCCTGTGACACTTGTTATTGTTTCCGATGCTTCACATCAAGTTTACTGTATCCCTGTGACCTTATTGACGATGAAACACAGAAATTGCATCGGAATTAAATACAAAAGGCACAATACCGACTTAAGTACAAGAAGACTGACTGTTCTTACTGTCTATGTTTTGAAACATTCCTGTGACACTAGTTAGCGATTCCGACGCTTCATTTCAGGTTCTTTCTATCATTTGGACCTTCTTATTGACGATGAAACACAGAAATTACATCGGAATTAAACACAAAATGCACATTGCCGACTTAAGTACAAAAAGACTGACTCTTCTTACTGACTATGTTTTGAACCAATTCTGTGGCACTAATTATAGATTCCGATGCCTCACTTCAGGTTTACTGTATCCCTCTGACCTTCTTATTGACGATGAAACACAGAAATTGCACCGGAATCAAATTGAAAAGTCTCAATGCCGACTTAAGTACCAGAAGACTGACTCTTCTTAATGTCTATGCTTTGAACCATTCCTGTGACACTAGTTATAGATCCCGATGCGTGACTTCAGGTTTACTGTATCCCTTAAACCTTCTTATTGACGATGAAACACAGAAATTGCATCGGAATTAAATACAAAAGGCACAATGCCGACTTAAGTACTGTCTATGTTTTGAACCATTCCTGTGACACTAGTTATAGATTCCGATGCTCACTCCAGGTTTACTGTATCCCTTGGACCTTCTTATTGACGATCAAACACAGAAATTGCATCGGAATTAAATACAAAAAGCACAAGGCCGACTTAAGTACAAGAAGACTGACCCATCTTACTGACTACGTTTTGAACCATTCCAGTGACACTAGTTATAGATTCCGATGCTTCACTCCAGGTTTACTGTATCCCTTGGACCTTCTTATTGACGTTGAAACACTGACATTGCATCGGAATTAAATAGAAAATGCAAAATGCCGACTTAAGTACAAGAAGACTGACTCTTCTTACTGACTATGCATTGAACCATTCCTCTGACACTAGTTATAGATTGCGATGCTTCACTTCAGGTTTACTGTATCCCTTGGACCTTCTTATTAACGATGAAACACAGAAATTGCATCGGAACTGAATACAAAAGGCACAATGCCGACTTAGGTACATGAAGACTGACTCTTCTTACTGTCTATGTTTTGAACCATTCCTGTGACACTAGTTATGGATTCCGATGCTACACTCCAGGTTTACTGTATCCCTTGGACCCTTCTATTGACGAAGAAACACAGAAATTGCATCGGAATTAAATACAAAAGGCACAATGCCGACTTAAGGAGAAGAAGACTGACTCTTCTTACTGACTATGTTTTGAACCATTCCTGTGACATTAGTTATAGATTCCGAAGCTTCACTTCAGGTTTACTGTATCCCTCTGACCCTCTTATTGACGATGAAACACAGAAATTGCATCGGAATTAATCCAAAAGGCACAATGCCGACTCAAGTACAAGAAGACTGTATCTTCTTACTGTCTATGATTTGAACCATTCCTGTGACGCTAGTTATAGATTCCGATGCTTCACTCTAGGTTTACTGTATCCCTTGGACCTTCTTATGGACGATGAAACACAGAAATTGCATCGGAATTTAATACAAAAGGCACAATGCCGACTTAAGCACATGACGACTGTCTCTTCTACTGACTATGTTTCGAACCATTCCTGTGACACTAGTTATAGATTCCGAGGCTTCACTTCAGGTTTACTGTATCCCTCTGACCATCTTATTGACAATGAAACACAGAAATTGCACCGGAATTAAATACAAAAGGCACAATGCCGACTTAACTACAAGTAGACTGACACTTCTTACTATCTATGTTTTGAACTATTCCGCTGACACTAGTTATAGATTCCGATTCTTCACTCCAGGTTTTTCTGTATCCCTTGGACCATCTTACTGACAATGAAACACTGAAATTTCATCGGAATTAAATACAAAAGGCAAAATGCCGACTTAAGTAGAAAAAGACTGACTCTTCTTACTGACTATGTTTGAACCATTCCTGTGACACTAGTTATAGATTCCGATGCTTCACTTCAGTTTTACTGTGTCCCTCTGTTTTTCTTATTGACGACGAAACACAGAAATTGCATCGGAAATAAATACAAAAGGCACAATGCAGACTTAAGTACAAGAAGACTGACTCTTCTTACTGACTATGTTTTGAACCATTCCTGTGACACTAGTTATAGATTCCAAAGCTTCACTTTAGGTTTACTGTATCCCTCTGACCTTGTTATTGACGATGAAACACAGAAATTGCATCGGAATTAAACAGAAAAGCACAATGCCGACTTAAGTACAAGAGGACTGACTCTTCCTACTGTCTATGCTTTTATCCATTCCTGTGTCACTAGTTATAGATTCCGATGCATGACGTCAGTTTTACTGTATCCCTTCGACCTTCTTGTTGACGATGAAGCACAGAAATTGCATCGGAATTAAATACAAATGGCACAATGCCGACTTAAGTGCAGGAGACTGACTTTTCTTACTGACTATATTTTGAACCATTTCTGTGACACTAGTTATAGGTTCCGATGCTTCACTTCAGGTTTACTGTATCCCTATGACCTTCTTATTGACGATATAACACAGAAATTGCTTCGGAATTAAATAGAAAAGGCACAATGCCGACTTAAGTACAAGAAGACTTACTCTTCTTGCTGACTATGATTTGAACCATTCCTGTGACACTAGTTGTAGATTCCGATGCCTCACTCCAGGTTTACTGTATCCCTTGGACCTTCTTATTGACGATAAAACACAGAAATTGCATCGGAATTAAATACAAGAGGCATAAGGCCGACTTAAGGACAAGAAGACTGACTCTTCTTACTGACTATGTTTTGAACCATTCCCGTGACACTAGTTATAGATTCCGATCCTTCACTTCAGGTCTACTATATCCCTCTGACCTTCCTATTGACGATGAAACACAGAAATTGCACTGGAATTAAATACAAATGCACAATGCCGACTTAAGTACAAGAAGACTGTATCTTCTTACTGTCTATGTTTTGAACCATTCCTGTGGCACTAGTTATACATTCCGATGCTGCACTCCAGGTTTACTGTATCCCTTGGACCTTCTCAATGACGATGAAACACAGAAATTGCATCGGAATTAAATACAAAAGGCACAATGCCGACTTAAGGACAAGAAGACTGACTCTTCTTACTGTCTATGTTTTGAACCATTCCACTGACACTAGTTATAGATTCCGATGCTTCACTCCAGGTTTACTGTATCCCTTGGACCATCTTATTGACGAAGAAACTCTGAAATTGCATCGGCATTAAATAGAAAAGGCACAATGCCGACTTAAGTACAAGAAGACTGTCCCTTCTTACTGACTATGTTTGAACCATTCCTGTGACACTAGTTATTGATTCCGATGCCTCACTTCAGGTTTACTGTATCTATTGGACCTTCTTATTGAGGATGAAACACAGAAATGTCATGGGAATTAAATACAAAAGGCACAATGCCGACTTAAGTACATGAAGACTGACTCTTGTTACTGACTATGTTTTGAACCATTCCTGTGACACTAGTTATAGATTCCGAAGCTTCACTTCAGGTTTACTGTATCCCTTGGACCTTCTTATTGACGACGAAACACAGAAATTACATCAGAATTAAATACAAAATGCACATATCCGACTTAAGTAAAAAAAGACTGACTCTTCTTACTGACTATGTTTTGAAACATTCCTGTGACACTAGGAATAGATTCCGAAGCTTCACTTCAGGTTTACTGTATCCCTTGGACCTTCTTATTGACGATGATACACAGAAATTGCATCGGAATTAAATACAAAAGGCACAATGCCGACTTAAGTACAAGAAGACTGACTCTTTTTACTGTCTATGATTTGAACCATTCCATTGACACTAGTTATAGATTCCGATGCTTCACTTCAGGTTTACTGTATCCCTCTCACCTTCCTATTGACGATGAAACACAGAAATTGCACCGGAATTAAATACAAAAGGCACAATGCCGACATAAGTACTTGAAGACTGACTCTTCTTACTGTCTATGTTTTGAACCATTCCATTGACACTAGTTATAGATTCCGATGCTTCACTTCAGGTTTACTGTATCCCTTTGACCTTCGTATTGACGATGAAACACTGAAATTGCATCGGAATTAAATAGAAAAGGCACAATGCCGACTTAAGTGCAAGAAGACTGACTCTTCTTACTGACTATGTTTGAACCATACCTGTGACACTAGTTAAAGATTCCGATGCTTCACTTCAGTTTTACTGTATCCCTTGGACCTTCTTATTGACGATGAAACACAGAAATTGCATCGGAATTAAATCCAAAAGGCACAATGCCGATTTAAGTACTTGAAGACTGACTCTTCTTAGTGACTATGATTTGAACCATTCCTGTGACCCTAGTTATAGATTCCGATGCTTCACTTCAGGTTTACTGTATCCCTTGGACCATCTTATTGACGATGAAACACAGAAATTGCATCGGAATTAAATACAAAAGGCACAATGCCGACTTCAGTACATGAAGACCGACACTTCTTACTGACTATGTTTTGAACCATTCCTCTGACACTAGTTATAGATTCCGATGCGTCACTTCAGGTTTCCTGTATCCCTTGGACCTTCTTATTAACGATGAAACACAGAAATTGCATCGGAATTTAATACAAAAGGCACAATGCCGACTTAAGTACTGTCTATGTTTTGAACCATACCTGTGACACTAGTTATAGATTCCGATGCTTCACTCCAGGTTTGCTGTATCCCTTGGACCTTCTTATTGACGATGAAACACAGAAATTGCATCGGAATTAAATACAAAAGGCACAATGCCGACTTAAGGACAAGAAAACTGACTCATCTTACTGACTATATTTTGAACCATTCCAGTGACACTAGTTATAGATTCCGATGCTTCACTTCAGGTTTACTGTATCCCTCTGACCTTCCTATTGACGATGAAACACAGAAATTGCACCGGAATTAAATACAAAAGGCACGATGCCGACATAAGTACTTGAAGACTGACGCTTCTTACTGTCTATGTTTTGAACCAATCCATTGACACTAGTTATAGATTCCGATGCTTCACTCCAGGTTTACTGTATCCCTTGGACCTTCTTATTGACGATGAAACACACAAATTGCATCGGAATTAAATACAAAAAGCACAATGCCGACTTAAGTACAAGAAGACTGACTCTTCTTACTGTCTAGGCTTTGAACCGTTCCTGTGACACTAGTTATAGATTCCGATGCTTCACTTCAGGTTTACTGTATCCCTCTGACCTTCTTATTGACAATGAAACACAGAAATTGCATCGGAATTTAATAAAAAAAGCACTCTGCCGACTTAAGTACAAGAACACTGACTCTTCCTACCGACTATGTTTTGAACCATTCCTGTGACACTAGTTATAGATTCCGATGCTTCACTTCAGGTTTACTGTATCCCTCTGACCTTCTTATTGACGATGAAACACAGAAATTGCATCGGAATTATATAGAAAAGGCACAATGTAGACTTAAGTACAAGTACACTGACTCTTCTTACTGTAGATGTTTTGAACCATTTCTGCGGCACTAGTTGTAGATTCCGATGCTTGACTTCAGTTATACTGTATCCCTTGGCACTTCTTATTGTCGATGAAACACAGAAATTGCATCGGAATTAAATACAAAAGGCACAATGCCGACTTAAGTACTAGAGACTGACTCTTCTTACTGTATATGTTTTGAACCATTCCTGTGACACTAGTTATAGAATCCGATGCTTCACTTCAGGTTTACTCTTTTCCTTGGACCTTCTTATTGACGATGAAACACAGAAATTGCATCGGAATTAAATACAAAAGGCACAATGCCGACTTAAGTACAAAAAGACTGACTCTTCTTACTGACTATGATTTGAACCATTCCTGTGACACTAGTTATAGATTCCAATGCTTCACTTCAAGTTTACTGTATCCCTCTGACCTCCTTATTGACGATGAAACACAGAAATTGCATCGGACTTAAATACAAAATGCACAATGCAAACATAAGTACAAGAAGACTGACTCATCTTGCTGTCTACGTTATGAACAATTCCTCTGACACTAGTTATAGATTCCGATGCTTGAATTCAGTTTTACTGTATCCCTTGGACCTTCTTATTCACGATGAAACACAGAAATTGCATCGGAATTGAATACAAAATGCACAATGCCGACTTAAGTACAAGAGACTGACTCTTTTTACTGACTATATTTTGAACCCTTCCTGTGACACTAGTTATAGATTCCGATGCTTCACTTTAGGTTTACAGTATCCCTCTGACATTCTTATTGACGATGAAACACAGAAATTGCATCGGAACTAAATAGAAAAGGCACAATGCCGACTTAAGTACAAGAAGACTGACTCTTCTTACTGACTATGTTTTGAACCATTCCAGTTTCCCTAGATGTAGATTCTGATGCTACACTTCAGGTTTACTGTCTCCCTCTGACCTTCTTATTGACGATGAAACAAAGAAATTGCATCGGAATTAAATACAAAAGGCACAATGCCGACTTAAGTACTGTCTATGTTTTGAACCATTCCTGTGACACTACTTATAGATTCCGATGCTTCACTCCTTGTTTACTGTATCCCTTGGACCTTCTTATTGACGTTGAAACACAGAAATCGCATAGGAATTAAATACAAAAGGCACAATGCCGACTTAAGTACATGAAGACTGACTCTTCTTACTGTCTAAGTTTTGAACCATTCCTGAGACACTAGTTATTGATTCCGATGCTTCACGTCAGGTTCACTGTATCCCTTGAACTTTCTTATTGACGATGAAACACAGAAATTGCATCGGAATTAAATACAAAAGGCAAAATGCCGACGTAAGTACAAGAAGTCTGTATCTTCTTACTGTTTATGCTTTGAACCAATCCTGTGACACTAGTTATAGATTCCAATGCTTCACTTCAGGTTTACTGTATAACCTTGGACCTTCTTATTGACGATGAAACATAGAAATTGCATCGGAATTAAATACAAAAGGCACAATGCCGACTTAAGTACAAGAAGAATGTATCTTCTTACTGTCTATGTTTTGAACCATTCATGTGACACTTGTTATAGATTCCGATTCGTCACTCCAGGTTTACCGCATCCCTTGGACCTTCTTATTGACGACGAAACACAGAAATTGTATCGGAATTAAATACAAAGGCACAATGCCGACGTAAGGACAAGAAGACTGACTCTTCTTAATAACTATGTTTTGAACTATTCCTGTGACACTTGTCATAGATTCCGATGCTTCACTCCAGGTTTATTAAATCCCTTGGACCTTCCTATTGACGATGAAACACTGGAAGTGCATCGGAATTAAATAGAAAAGTCACAATGCCGACTTAAGTACAAGGAGACTGACTCTTCTTACTGACTATGTCCTGAACCATTCCTGTGACACTAGTTATAGATTCCGATGCTTCACTTCAGGTTTACTGTATCCCTTGGACCTTCTTATTGACGATGAAACACAGAAATTGCATCGGAATTAAATACAAAAGGCACAATGCCGACATAAGTACATGAAGACTGACTCATCTTAGTGACTATGCTTTGAACCATTCCTGTGACTCTAATTATAGATTCCGATGGTTCACTTCACGTTTACAGTATCCCTTGGACCTTGTTATTGATGATGAAACACAGAAATTGCATCGGAATTAAATACAAAAGGCACAATGCCGACTTAAGTACTGTCTATGTTTTGAACCATTCCTGTGACACTAGTTATAGATTCCGATGCTTCACTCCAGGTTTACTGTATCCCTTGGACCTTCTTATTGACGATGAAACACAGAAATTGCATCTTAAATAAATACAAAAAGCACAAGGCCGACTTAAGTACAAGAAGACTGACCCTTCATACTGACTATGTTTTGAACCATTCCAGTGACACTAGTTATAGATTCCGATGCTTCACTCCAGGTTTACTGTATCACTTGGACCTTCTTATTGACGTTGAAACACTGACATTCCATCGGAATTAAATAGAAAATGCAAAATGCCAACTTAAGTACAAGAAGATTGACTCTTCTTACTGACTATGCATTGAACAATTCCTGTGACACTAGTTATAGATTGCGATGCTTCACTTCAGGTTTACTGTATCCCTTGGACCCTCTTATTGAAGATGAAACACAGAAATTGCATCGGAATTAAATACAAAATGCACAATGCCGACTTAAGGACAAGAAGACTGACTCTTCCTACTGTCTATGCTTTGAACAATTCCTGTGACACTAGTTAGCGATTCCGACGCTTCACTTCAGGTTCTTTCTATCATTTGGACCTTCTTATTGTCGATGAAACACACAAATTACATCGGAATTAAACACAAAATGCACATTGCCGACTTAAGTACAAAAAGACTGACTCTTCTTACTGACTATGTTTTGAACCAATTCTGTGACACTAATTATAGATTCCAATGCCTCACTTCAGGTTTACTGCATCCCTCTGACCTTCTTATTGACGATGAAACACAGAAATTGCACCGGAATCAAATTGAAAAGTCACAATGCCGACTTAAGTACAAGAAGACTGACTCTTCTTACTCTCTATGTTTTGAACCATTCCTGTGACACTAGTTATAGATTCCGATGCGTGACTTCAGGTTTACTGTATCCCTTAAACATTCTTATTGACGATGAAACACAGAAATTGCATCGGAATTAAATACAAAAGGCACAATGCCGACTTAAGTACAGGAAGACTGTATCTTCTTACTGTTTATGCTTTGAACCATTCCTGTGACACTAGTTATAGATTCCGATGCTTCACTCCAGGTTTACTGTATCCCTTGGATCTTCTTATTGACGATGAAATACAGAAATTGCACCGGAATTAAATACAAAAGGCACAATGCCGACTTCAGTACCTGAAGACCTACTATTCTTTCTGACTATGTTTTGAACCATTCCTGTGACACTAGTTATAGATTCCAATGCTTCACTTCAGGTTTACTGTATAACCTTGGACCTTCTTATTGACGATGAAACATAGAAATTGCATCGGAATTAAATACAAAAGGCACAATGCCGACTTAAGTACAAGAAGATTGTATCTTCTTACTGTCTATAATTTGAACCATTCATGTGACACTTGTTATAGATTCCGATTCTTCACTCCAGGTTTACCGCATCCCTTGGACATTGTTATTGACGATGAAACACAGAAATTGTATCGGAATTAAATACAAAGGCACAATGCCGACTTAAGGACAAGAAGACTGACTCTTCTTACTAACTATGTTTTGAACCATTCCTGTGACACTTGTTATTTAATCGGATGCTTTACTCCAGGTTTATTAAATCCCTTGGACCTTCCTATTGACGATGAAACACTGAAAGCGCATCGGAATTAAATAGAAAAGGCACAATGCCGACTTAAGTACAAGAAGACTGACTCTTCTTACTGACTATGTTTTGAACCATTCCTGTGACACTAGTTATAGATTCCGATGCTTCACTTCAGGTCTACTGTATCCCTTGGACCTTCTTATTGACGATGAAACACAGAAATTGCATCGGAATTAAATACAAAAGGCACAATGCCGACTTAAGTACATGAAGACTGACTCTTCTTAGTGACTATGCTTTGAACCATTCCTGTGACTCTAATTATAGTTTCCGATGCTTCACTTCAGGTTTACTGTATCCCTTGGACCTTCGTATTGACGATGAAACACGGAAATTGCATCGGAATTCAATACAAAAGGCACTATGCCGACTTAAGTACTGTCTATGTTTTGAACCATTCCTGTGACATTAGTTATAGATTCCGATGCTTCACTCCAGGTTTACTGTATCCCTTGGACCTTCTTATTGACGTTGAAACACTGACATTGCATCGGAATTAAATAGAAAATGCAAATTGCCGACTTAAGTACAAGAAGACTGACTCTTCTTACTGACTATGCATTGAACCATTCCTGTGACACTAGTTATAGATTGCGATGCTTCACTTGAGGTTTACTGTATCCCTTGGACCTTCTTATTAACATTGAAACACAGAAAGTGCATCGGAACTAAATACAAAAGGCACAATGCCGACTTAGGTACATGAAGACTGACTCTTCTTACTGTCTATGCTTTGAGCCGTTCCTGTGACACTAGTTATGGATTCCGATGCTACACTCCAGGTTTACTGTATCCCTTGGACCCTCCTATTGACGAAGAAACACAGAAATTGCATCGGAATTAAATACAAAAGGCACAATGCCGACTTAAGGACAAGAAGACTGACTCTTCTTACTGACTATGTTTTGAACCATTCCTGTGACATTAGTTATAGATTCCGATGCTTCACTTCAGGTTTACTGTATCCCTCTGACCTTCTTATTGACAATGAAACACAGAAATTGCACCGGAATTAAATACAAAAGGCACAATGCCGACTTAAGTACAAGTAGACTGACACTTCTTATTATCTATGTTTTGAACTATTCCACTGACACTCGTTATAGATTCCGATGCTTCACTCCAGGTTTACTGTATCCCTTGGACCATCTTATTGACAATGAAACACTGAAATTTCATCGGAATTAAATACAAAAGGCAAAATGCCGACTTAAGTACAAGAAGACTGACTCTTCCTACTGTCTATGTTTTGAACCATTCCTGAGACACTAGTAATAGATTCCGATGCTTCACTTCAGGTTCACAGTATCCCTCTGACCTTATTGACGAAGAAACACAGAAATTGCATCGGAGTTAAATACAAAAGACACAACACCGACTTATGTACAAGAAGACTGACTCTTCTTAGTGACTATGCTTTGAACCATTCATGTGACTCTAATTATAGATTCCGATGCTTCACTTCAGGTTTACTGTATCCCTTGGACTTTCTTATTGACGATGAAACACAGAAATTGCATCGGAATTAAATACAAAATGCACATTGCCGACTTAAGTAACAGAAGACCGACTCTTCTTACTGACTATGTTTTGAACCATTCCTGTGACACTAGTTATAGATTCCGATGCTTCACTTCAGGTGTACTGCATCCCTTGGACCTTCTTATTGACGATGAAACACTGAAATTGCATCGCAATTAAATACAAAGGCAGAATCCTGGCTTAAGTACACGAAGACTGACTCTTCCTACTGTCCATGTTTTGAACCATTCCTGAGACACTAGTAATTGATTCCGATGCTTCACTTCAGGTTCACAGTATCCCTCTGACCTTATTCACGAAGAAACACAGAAATTGCATCGGAGTTAAATAAAAAAGGCACAATACCGACTTATGTATAAGAAGACTGACTCTTATTACGGTCTATGTTTTGAACCATTCCTGTGACCCTAGTTATAGATTCCGATGCTTCACTTCAGGTTTACGGTATCATTTGGACCTTGTTATTGACGATGAAACACAGAAATTAGATCGGAATTAAATACAAAAGGCACAATGCCGACTTAAGTACAAAAAGACTGACTCTTCTTACTGACAATGTTTACAACCATTCCTGTGACACTAGTTATAGATTCCGATGCTTCACTTCAGGTTTACTGTATCCCTCTGACATTCTTATTGACGATGAAACACAGAAATTGCATCGGAATGACATAGAAAAGGCACAATGCCGACTCAAGTACAAGATGACTGACTCTTCTTACTGTCTATGGTTTGATCCATTCCTGTGACACTAGTTATGGATTCCGATGCTTCACTTCAGGTTTACTGTATCCCTCTGACATTCTTATTGACGATGAAACACAGAAATTGCATCGGAATGAAATAGAAAAGGCACAATGCCGACTCAAGTAGAATAATACTGACCCTTCTTACTGTCTATGTTTTGAACCATTCCAGTGACACTAGTTATAGATTCCGATGCTTGACTTCAGGTTTACTGTATCCCTTATACCTTCGTATTGACGATGAAACACAGAAATTCCATCGGAATTTAAAACAAACGGCACAATGCCGACTCAAGTACAAGATGACTGACTCTTCTTACTGGCAATGCTTTGAACCATTCCAGTGACACTAGTTACAGATTCCGATGCTTCACTTCAGGTTTACTTCATCCCTCTGACCTTCTTATTGACGATGAAACACAGAATTTGCATCGGAATTAAATACAAAAGGCACAATGCCGACTTAAGTACAAGAAGACTGACTCTTCTTACTGATTTCGTTTTTAACCATTTCTGTGAGACTAGTTATAGATTCCAATGCTTCACTCCAGGTTTACTGTATCCCTTGGACCTTCTTATTGACGATGAAACACAGAAATTGCATCGTAATTAAATACAAAAGCCCAATGCCGACTTAAGGGCAAGAAGACTGACTCTTCTTACTGACTATGTTTTGAAACATTCCTGTGACACTAGTTATAGATTCCGATGCTTCACTTCAGGTTTACTGTTTCCCTCTGACTTTCTTATTGACGATGAAACACAGAAATAGCACCGGAATTAAATACAAAAGGCACAATGCCGACTTAAGACCGACTCTTCTTACTGACTATGCTTTGAACCATTCGTGTGACACTAGTTATAGATTCCGATGCTTCACTTCAGGTTTACTGTATCCCTTGGACCTTCTTATTGACGATGAAACACAGAAATTGCATCGGAATTAAATACAAAAGGCACAAAGCCGACTTAAGTACTGTCTGTGTTTTGAACCATTCCTGTGCCAGTAGTTATAGATTCCGATGCTTCACTCCAGGTTTACTGTATTCCTCGGACCTTCTTATTGACGATGAAACACTGAAATTTCATCGGAATTAAATAGAAAAGGAACAATGCTGACTTAAGTACAAGAAGACTCACTCTTCTTACTGACTATGTTTTGAACCATTCCTGTGACACTAGTTAAGGATTCCGATGCATCACTTCAGGTTTACTGTATCACTCTGACCTTCTTATTGACGATGAAACACAGAAATAGCATGGGAATTAAATACAAAATGCACAATGCCGACTTAAGTACAAGAAGACTGTATCTTCTAACTGTCTATGCTTTGAACCATTCCTGTGACACTAGTTATAGATTCCGATGCTTCACTCCAGGTTTACTGCATCTCTTTGACCTTCTTATTGACGATGAAACACAGAAATAGCATCGGAATTAAATACAAAAGGCACTATGCCGACTTAAGGACAAGAAGACTGACTCTTCTTTCTGACTGTGTTTTGAACCATTCCTGTGACACTAGTTATAGATTCCGATGCTTAACTTAAGGTTTACTGTATCCCTCTGACCTTCTTATTGACGATGAAACACAGAAATTGCACCGGAATTAAATACAAAAGGCACAATGCCGACTTAAGTACAAGAAGACTGATTCTTTTTACTGTCTTAGTTTTGAACCATTCCATTGACACTAGTTATAGATTCCGATGCTTCACTTCATTTTTACTGTATCATTTGGACCTTCTCGTTGACGATGAAACACATAAATTACATCTGAATTAAGTACAAAAGGCACAATGCCGACTTAAGTACAAAAAAAATGACTCTTGTTACTGAATATGATTTGAACCATTCCTGTGACACTAGTTAGAGATTCCGATGCTTCACTTCAGGTGTACTGTATCCCTCTGACGTTCTTATTGATGATGTAACACAGAAATTGCATCGGAATTAAATAGAAAAGGCACAATGCCGACTTAAGTACAAGAAGACTGACTCTTCTTACTGTCTATGTTTTGAACCATTCCTGTGACACTAGTTGTAGATTCCGATGCTTGACTTCAGGTTTACTGTATCCCTACGACCTTCTTATTGACGATGAAACACAGAAATTGCATCGGAATTTAATACAAAAGGCACAATGCCGACTCAAGTACAAGAAGACTGACTCTTCTTCCTGTCTATGTTTTGAACCATTCCTGTGATACTAGTAATTGATTCCGATGCTTCACTTCAGGTTTACTGTATCCCTCTGACCTTCTTATTGACGATGAAACACAGAAATTGCATCGGAATTAAATACAAAATGCACAATGCCGACTTAAGTAAAAGAAGAATGACTCTTCTTACTGACTATGTTTTGTACCATTTCTGTGACATTAGTTATAGATTCCGATGCTTCACTTCTGGGTTACTGTATACCTGTGACCTTCTTATTGACGATGAAACACAGAAATTGCATCGGAAATAATACAAGAGGCACAATGCCGACATAAGTACAAGAAGGCTGACTCCTCTTACTGTCTATGTTTTAAACCATTCCTGTAACACTAGTTATAGATTCCGATGCTTCACTTCAGGTTTACTGTATCCCTTGGACCTTCTTATTGACGATGAAACACAGAAATTGCACCGTAATTAAATACAAAAGCCACAATGCCAACTTAAGTACAAGAAGACTGTATCTTTTTACTGTCTATGTTTTGAATCATTCCTGTGAGACTAGTTATAGATTCCGATGCTTCACTCCAGGTTTACTGTATCCTTTGGACCTTCTTATTGACGATGAAACACAGAAATTGCACAGGAATTAAATACAAAAGGCACAATGCCGACTTAAGTACATGAAGACCGACTCATCTTACTGACTATGTTTTTAACCATTCCTGTGACACTAGTTATAGATTCCGATGGTTTACTTCAGGTTTACTGTATCCCTTGGAC
Source organism: Schistocerca piceifrons (assembly GCF_021461385.2). Classification (NCBI taxonomy): domain Eukaryota; kingdom Metazoa; phylum Arthropoda; class Insecta; order Orthoptera; family Acrididae; genus Schistocerca; species Schistocerca piceifrons. The sequence goes on along the minus strand of NW_025727576.1, from coordinate 9,416 downwards.
CTTCTTATTGACGATGAAACACAGAGATTGCATCGGAATTAAATACAAACGACACAATGCCGACTTAAGTACAAGAACACTGTATCTTCTTACTGTTTATGTTTTGAACCATTCCTGTGACACTAGTTACAGATTCTGATGCTTCACTTCAGGTTTACTGTATCCCGTGGACCTTCTTATTGTCGATGAAACACTGACTTTTGCATCGGAATTAAATACAAAAGGCACAATGCCGACTTAAGTACAAGAAGACTGACTTATCTTACTGACTACGTTTTTAACCATTTCTGTGAGACTAGTTATAGATTCCAATGCTTCACTCCAGGTTTACTGTATCCCTTGGACCTTCTTATTGACGATGAAACACAGAAATTGCATCGGAATTAAATACAAAAGGCACAATGCCGACTTAAGGACAAGAAGACTGACTCTTCTTACTGACTATGTTTGAAACATTCCTGTGACACTAGTTATAGATTCCGATACTTCACTTCAGGTTTACTGTTTACCTCTGACTTTCTTGTTGACGATGAAACACAGAAATAGCACCGGAATTAAATACAAAAGGCACAATGCCGACTTAAGTACATGAAGACCGACTCTTCTTACTGACTATGTTTTGAACCATTCGTGTGACACTAGTTATAGATTCCGATGCGTCACTTCAGGTTTACTGTATCCCTTGGACCTTCTTTTGACGATGAAACACAGAAATTGCATCGGAATTAAATACAAAAGGCACAAAGCCGACTTAAGTACTGTCTGTGTTTTGAACCATTCCTGTGCCAGTAGTTATAGATTCCGATGCTTCACTCCAGGTTTACTGTATCCCTCGGACCTTCTTATTGACGATGAAACACTGAAATTGCATCGGAATTAAATAGAAAAGGAACAATGCTGACTTAAGTACAAGAAGTCTCACTCTTCTTACTGACTATGTTTTGAACCATTCCTGTGACACTAGTTATAGATTCCGATGCATCACTTCAGGTTTACTGTATCCCTCTGACCTGCTTATTGACGATGAAACACAGAAATAGCATGGGAATTAAATACAAAAGGCACAATGCCGACTTAAGTACAAGAAGACTGTATCTTCTAACTGTCTATGCTTTGAACCATTCCTGTGACACTAGTTATAGATTCCGATGCTTCACTCCAGGTTTACTGTATCTCTTAGACCTTCTTATTGACGATGAAACACAGAAATAGCATCGGAATTAAATACAAAAGGCACAATGCCGACTTAAGGACAAGAAGACTGACTCTTCTTTCTGACTGTGTTTGAACCATTCCTGTGACACTAGTTATAGATTCCGACGCTTCACTTAAGGTTTACTGTATCCCTCTGACCTTCTTATTGACGATGAAACACAGAAATTGCACCGGAATTAAATACAAAAAGCACAATGCCGACTTAAGTACAAGAAGACTGATTCTTTTTACTGTCTATGTTTTGAACCATTCCATTGACACTAGTTATGGATTCCGATGCTTCACTTCAGGTTTACTGTATCCCTTGGACCTTCTTGTTGACGATGAAACACAGAAGTTGCATCGGAATTAAATACAAAAGGCACAATGCCGAGTTAAGTACATGAAGACCGACTCTTCTTTCTGACTATGTTTTGAACCATTCCTGTGACACTAGTTATGGATTCCGATGCTTCACTTCAGGTTTACTGTATCCCTTGGACCTTCTTATTGACGATGAAACACAGAAATTGCATCGGAAATAAATACAAAAGGCACAAAGCCAACTTAAGTACTGTCAGTGTTTTGAACCATTCCTGTGCCAGTAGTTATAGATTCCGATGCTTCACTCCAGGTTTACTGTATCCCTCTGACCTTATTGACGATTAAACACAGAAATTACATCGGAATTAAATACAAAAGGCACAATACCGTCTTAAGTACAAGATGATAGACTCTTCTTACTGTCTGTGTTTTGATCCATTCCTGTGACACTAGTTATAGATTCCGATGCTTCACTTCAGGTTTACTGTCTCATTTGGACCTTCTTATTGACGATCAAACACAGAAATTACATCGGAATTAAATAAAAAGGCACAATGCCGACTTAAGTACAAAAGGACTGACTCTTCTTACTGACTATATTTTGAACCATTCCTGTGACACTAGTTATAGATTCCGATGTTTCACTTCAGGTTTACTGTATCCTTCTGACCTTGTTATTGACGATGAAACACAGAAATTGCATCGGAATTAAATAGAAAAATCACAATGCCGACTTAAGTACAAGAATACTGACTCTTCTTACTGTCTATGTTTTGAAGCATTCCAGTTACACTAGTTACAGATTCCGATGCTTGACTTCAGGTTTACTGTATCCCTTGGACCTTCTTATTGACGATGAAACACAGAAATTCCATCGGAAATTAAAACAAACGGCACAATGCCGACTCAAGTACAAGATGACTGACTCTTCTTACTGTCTATGCTTTAAACCATTCCAGTGACACTAGTTACAGATTCCGATGCTTCACTTTAGGTTTACTGTATCCCTCTGACCTTCTTATTGACGGTGAAACACAGAATTTGCATCGGAGTTAAATACAAAATGCACATTGCCGACTTTAGTACAAGACGACTGACTCTTCTTACTGACTACGTTTTGAACCATTTCTGTGAGACTAGTTTTAGATTCCGATGCTTCACTCCAGGTTTACTGTATCCTTTGGACCTTCTCATTGACGATGAAACACAGAAATTGCATCGGAATCAAATACAAAAGGCACAATGCCGACTTAAGGACAAGAAGACTGACTCTTCTTACTGACTATGTATTGAAACATTCCTGCGACACTAGTTATAGTTTCCGATGCTTCACTTCAGGTTTACTGTTTCCCTCTGACCTTCTTGTTGACGATGAAACACAGAAATAGCACCGGAATTAAATACAAAAGGCACAATGCCGACTTAAGTACATGAAGACCGACTCATCTTACTGACTATGTTTTGAACCATTCCTGTGGCACTAGTTATAGATTCCGATGGTTTACTTCAGCTTTACTGTATCCCTTGGACCTTCTTATTTACGATGAAACACAGAAATTGCGTCGGAATTAAATACAAACGACACAATGCCGACTTAAGTACAAGAACACTGTATCTTCTTACTGTTTATGTTTTGAACCATTCCTGTGACACTAGTTATAGATTCCGATGCTTCACTACAGGTTTACTGTATCCCTTGGACCTTCTTATTGACGACGAAACACAGAAATTGCATCGGAAATAAATACAAAAGGCACAAAGCCGACTTAAGTACTGTCTGTGTTCTGAACAATTCCTGTGCCAGTACTTATAGATTCCTATGCTTCACTCCAGGTTTACTGTATTCCTCGGACCTTCTTATTGACGATAAAACACTGAAATTATTATCGGAATTAAATACAAAAGGCACAATGCCGACTTAAGTACATAAAGACTGACTCTTCTTAGTGACTATGTTTTGAACCATTCCTCTGACACTAGTTATAGATTCCGATGCTTCACTTCAGGTTTACTGTATCCCTTGGACCTTCTTGTTGACGATGAAACACAGAAATTGCATCGGAATTAAATACAAAAGGCACAATGCCGACTTAAGTACATGAAGACCGACTCTTCTTACTGACTATGTTTTGAACCATTCCTGTGACACTAGTTATAGATTCCGATGCTTCACTTCAGGTTTGCTGTATCCCTTGGACCTTCTTATTGACGACGAAACACAGAAATTGCATCGGAATTAAATACAAAAGGCACAAAGCCGACTTAAGTACATAAAGACTGACTCTTCTTACTGACTATGTTTTGAACCATTCCTGTGACACTAGTTATAGATTCCGATGCATCAATTCAGGTTTACTGTATCCCTCTGACCTTCTTATTAACGATGAAACACAGAAATAGCATGGGAATTAAATAGAAAAGGCACAATGCCGACTTAAGTACAAGAAGACTGTATCTTCTAACTGTCTATGCTTTGAACCATTCCTGTGACACTAGTTATAGATTCCGATGCTTCACTCCAGGTTTACTGTATCCCTTGGACCTTCTTATTGACGATGAAACACAGAAATAGCATCGGAATTAAATACAAAAGGCACAATGCCGACTTAAGGACAAGAAGACTGACTCTTCTTTCTGACTATGTCTTGAACCATTCCTGTGATCCCCAGTTATAGATTCCGATGCTTCACTTCAGGTTTACTGTATCACTCTGGCCTTCTTATTGACGATGAAACACAGACATTGCACCAGAATTAAATACAAAAGGCACAATGCCGACTTAAGTACAAGAAGACTGATTCTTCATACTGTCTATGTTTTGAACCATTCCTGTGACACCAGTTATAGATTCCGATGCTTCACTTCAGGTTTACTGTATCCCTCTGACCTTCTTATTGACGAAGAAACACTGAAATTGCATCGCAATTAAATAGAAAGGGCACAATGCCGACTTAAGGACACGAAGACTGACTCTTCCTACTGTCTATGATTTGAACCATTCCTGTGACACTAGTTATAGAATCCGATGCTTCACTTCAGGTTTACTGTATCCCTCTGACCTTATTGACGATGAAACACAGAAATTCCATCAAATTAAATACAAAAGGCACAATACCGACTTAAATACAAGAGGATAGACTCTTCTTACTGTCTATGTTTTGATCCATTCCTGTGACACTATTTTTAGATTCTGATGCTTCACTTCAGGTTTACTGTATCATTTGGACCTTCTTATTGACGATGAAACACAGAAATTACATCGGAATTAAATACAAAAGGCACAATGCCGACTTAAGTACAAGAAGACTGACTCTTCTTACTGACTATGTTTGAACCATTTCTGTGAGACAAGTTATAGATTCCGATGCTTCACTCCAGGTTTACTGTATCCCTTGGACCTTCTTATTGACGATGAAACACAGAAATTGCATCGGAATTAAATACAAAAGGCACAATGCCAACTTAAGGACAAGAAGACTGACTCTTCTTACTGACTATGTTTTTAAACATTCCTGTGACACTAGTTATAGATTCCGATGCTTCCCTTCAGGTTTACTGTATCCCTCTGACCTTCTTATTGACGATGAAACACAGAAATAGCACCAGAATTAAATACAAATGGCACAATGCCGACTTAAGTACATGAAGACCGACTCATCTTACTGACTATGTTTTGAACCATTCCTGTGACACTAGTTATAGATTCTGATGCTTCACTTCAGGTTTACTGTATCCCTTGGACATTCTTATTGACGATGAAACACAGAAATTGCCTCGGAATTAAATACAAACGACACAATGCCGACTTAAGTACATGAAGACTGTATCTTATTACTGTTTATGTTTTGAACCATTCCTGTGACACTAGTTACAGATTCCGATGCTCCACTTCAGGTTTACTGTATCCCTCTGACCATCTTATTGACGATGAAACACAGAAATTGCATCGGAATTAAATACAAAAGGCACAATGCCGACTTAAGTACAAGATGACTGACTCTTCTTACTGACTATGTTTTGAACCATTATTGTGACACTAGTTATAGATTCCGATGCATCAATTCAGGTTTACTGTATCCCTCTGACCTTCGTATTGACGATGAAAGACAGAAATAGCATGGGAATTAAATACAAAAGGCACAATGCCGACTTAAGTACAAGAAGACTGTATCTTCTAACTGTCTATGCTTTGAACCATTCCTGTGACACTAGTTATAGATTCCGATGCTTCACTCTAGGTTTACTGTATCCCTTGGACCTTCTAACTGACGATGAAACACAGAAATGGCATCGGAATTAAATACAAAAGGCACAATGCCGACTTAATGACAAGAAGGCTGACTCTTCTTTCTGACTATATTTTGAACCATTCCTGTGACACCAGTTATGGATTCCGATGCTTCACTTCAGGTTTACTGTATCCCTCTGGCCTTCTTATTGACGATGAAACACAGAAATTGCACCAGAATTAAATACAAAAGGCACAATGCCGACTTAAGTACAAGAAGACTGATTCTTCTTACTGTCTATGTTTTGAACCATTCCTGTGACACCAGTTATAGATTCCGATGCTTCACTTCAGGTTTACTGTATCCCTCTGACCTTCTTATTGACGAAGAAACACTGAAATTGCATCGGAATTAAATAGAAAGGGCACAATGCCGAATTAAGGACACGAAGACTGACCCTTCCTACTGTCTATGATTTGAACCATTCCTGTGACACTAGTTATAGAATCCGATGCTTCACTTCAGGTTTACTGTATCACTCTGACCTTATTGACGATGAAACACAGAAATTCCATCGGAATTAAATACAAAAGGCACAATACCGACTTAAATACAAGAGGATAGACTCTTCTTACTGTCTATGTTTTGATCCATTCCTGTGACACTATTTTTAGATTCTGATGCTTCACTTCAGGTTTACTGTATCATTAGGTCCTTCTTATTGACGATGAAACACAGAAATTACATCGGAATTAAATACAAAAGGCACAATGCCGACTTAAGTACAAGAAGACTGACGCTTCTTACTGTCTATGTTTTGAACCATTTCTGTGAGACAAGTAATAGATTCCGATGCTTCACTCCAGGTTTACTGTATCCCTTGGACCTTCTTATTAACGATGAAACACAGAAATTGCATCGGAATTAAATACAAAAGGCACAATGCCGACTTAAGGACAAGAAGACTGACTCTTCTTACTGACTATGTTTTTAAACATTCCTGTGACACTAGTTATAGATTCCGATGCTTCACTTCAGGTTTACTGTATTCCTCTGACCTTCTTATTGACGATGAAACACAGAAATAGCACCAGAATTAAATACAAATGGCACAATGCCGACTTAAGTACATGAAGACCGACTCATCTTACTGACTATGTTTTGAACCATTCCTGTGACACTAGTTATAGATTCTGATGCTTCACTTCAGGTTTACTGTATCCCTTGGACATTCTTATTGACGATGAAACACAGAAATTGCCTCGGAATTAAATACAAACGACACAATGCCGACTTAAGTACATGAAGACTTTATCTTATTACTGTTTATGTTTTGAACCATTCCTGTGACACTAGTTACAGATTCCGATGCTTCACGTCAGGTTTACTGTATCCCTCTGACCTTCTTATTGACGATGAAACACAGAAATTGCATCGGAATTAAATACAAAAGGCTCAATGCCGACTTAAGTACAAGATGACTGACTCTTCTTACTGGCTATGTTTTGAACCATTATTGTGACACTAATTATAGATTCCGATGCATCAATTCAGGTTTACTGTATCCCTCTGACCTTCGTCTTGACGATGAAACACAGAAATAGCATGGGAATTAAATACAAAAGGCACAATGCCGACTTAAGTACAAGAAGACTGTATCTTCTAACTGTCTATGCTTTGAACCATTCCTGTGACACTAGTTATAGATTCCGATGCTTCACTCTAGGTTTACTGTATCCCTTGGACCTTCTTATTGACGATGAAATACAGAAATTCCATCGGAATTAAATACAAAAGGCACAATACCGACTTAAATACAAGAGGATAGACTCTTCTTACTGTCTATGTTTCGATCCATTCCTGTGACACTATTTTTAGATTCCGATGCTTCACTTCAGGTTTACTGTATCCCTCTGGCCTTCTTATTGACGATGAAACACAGAAATTGCACCAGAATTAAATACAAAAGGCACAATGCCGACTTAAGTACAAGAAGACTGATTCTTCTTACTGTCTATGTTTTGAACCATTCCTGTGACACCAGTTATAGATTCCGATGCTTCACTTCAGGTTTACTGTATCCCTCTGACCTTCTTATTGATGAAGAAACACTGAAATTGCATCGGAATTAAATAGAAAGGGCACAATGCCGACTTAAGGACACGAAGATTGACTCTTCCTACTGTCTATGATTTGAACCATTCCTGTGACACTAGTTATAGAATCCGATGCTTCACTTCAGGTTTACTGTATCCCTCTGACCTTATTGACGATGAAACACAGAAATTCCATCAAATTAAATACAAAAGGCACAATACCGACTTAAATACAAGAGGATAGACTCTTCTTACTGTCTATGTTTTGATCCATTCCTGTGACACTATTTTTAGATTCTGATGCTTCACTTCAGGTTTACTGTATCATTTGGACCTTCTTATTGACGATGAAACACAGAAATTACATCGGAATTAAATACAAAAGGCACAATGCCGACTTAAGTACAAGAAGACTGACTCTTCTTACTGACTATGTTTGAACCATTTCTGTGAGACAAGTTATAGATTCCGATGCTTCACTCCAGGTTTACTGTATCCCTTGGACCTTCTTATTGACGATGAAATACAGAAATTGCATCGGAATTAAATACAAAAGGCACAATGCCAACTTAAGGACAAGAAGACTGACTCTTCTTACTGACTATGTTTTTAAACATTCCTGTGACACTAGTTATAGATTCCGATGCTTCCCTTCAGGTTTACTGTATCCCTCTGACCTTCTTATTGACGATTGAAACACAGAAATAGCACCAGAATTAAATACAAATGGCACAATGCCGACTTAAGTACATGAAGACCGACTCATCTTACTGACTATGTTTTGAACCATTCCTGTGACACTAGTTATAGATTCTGATGCTTCACTTCAGGTTTACTGTATCCCTTGGACATTCTTATTGACGATGAAACACAGAAATTGCCTCGGAATTAAATACAAACGACACAATGCCGACTTAAGTACATGAAGACTGTATCTTATTACTGTTTATGTTTTGAACCATTCCTGTGACACTAGTTACAGATTCCGATGCTCCACTTCAGGTTTACTGTATCCCTCTGACCATCTTATTGACGATGAAACACAGAAATTGCATCGGAATTAAATACAAAAGGCACAATGCCGACTTAAGTACAAGATGACTGACTCTTCTTACTGACTATGTTTTGAACCATCATTGTGACACTAGTTATAGATTCCGATGCATCAATTCAGGTTTACTGTATCCCTCTGACCTTCGTATTGACGATGAAAGACAGAAATAGCATGGGAATTAAATACAAAAGGCACAATGCCGACTTAAGTACAAGAAGACTGTATCTTCTAACTGTCTATGCTTTGAACCATTCCTGTGACACTAGTTATAGATTCCGATGCTTCACTCTAGGTTTACTGTATCCCTTGGACCTTCTAACTGACGATGAAACACAGAAATGGCATCGGAATTAAATACAAAAGGCACAATGCCGACTTAATGACAAGAAGGCTGACTCTTCTTTCTGACTATGTTTTGAACCATTCCTGTGACACCAGTTATGGATTCCGATGCTTCACTTCAGGTTTACTGTATCCCTCTGGCCTTCTTATTGACGATGAAACACAGAAATTGCACCA